>NC_054477.1:118576523-118886813 GCF_017639515.1 Carcharodon carcharias
GGTAGAGGACTGAAACCCTGAGCACAGTCTGAAGAAAGGGGTAGAGACTGAAGCCCTGAACACAGGCTTAAGAAAGGGGTAGAGACTGAAACCCCAAGCACAGGGTGAAGAAAGGGATAGAGACTGAAATCCTGAACACAGGCTGAAGAGAGGGATACAGACTGAAATCCTGAGCACAGGCCGAAGAGAGAGGAAGAGACTGAAACCCAGAGCACCGGCTGAAGAACAGGTTGAGACCGAAAACCTGAGCACAGGCTGAAGAGAGGGGTTGAGAATGAAACCCTGAGCACGGGCTGAAGAACGGGTTGAGACTGAGATCCTGAGCACAGGCTAAAGAAAGGGGTAGAGAATGAAAATTTGAGCACAGGCTGAAGAAAGTGATAGAGACTGAAACCCTGAACACAGGCTGAAGAGAGGGGTAGAGACTGAAGCCCTGAGTACAGGCTGAAGGACAGGTTGAGACTGAAACCCTGAGCACAGGCTGAAGAGAGGGTTAGAGACTGAAACCCTGAGCACAAGCTGAAGAAAGGGGTAGAGTCTAGAACCCTGAGCACATTCTGAAGAAAGGGATTGAGACAGAAACCCAGAGCACAGGCTGAAGAGAGGGGAAGAGACTGAAACCCAGAGCACAGGCTGAAGAGAGGGATAGAGACTGAAACTCTGAGCACAGGCTGAAGAGAGGGGTAGAGACTGAAACCCTGAATACAGACTGAAGAACAGGTTGAGACTGAAACCCTGAGCACAGGCTGAAGAGAAGGGTAGAGACTGACACCCCGAACACAGGGTGAAGAAAGGGGTACAGACTGAAACCCGGAGCACAGGCTTAAAAAAGAGTTAGAGTCTAAAACCCTGAACACAGGCTGAAGAGAGGGGTAGAGACTGAAGCCCTGAGTATAGGCTGAAGGACTGGTTGAGACTGAAACCCTGAGCACAGGCTGAAGAGAGGGTTAGAGACTGAAACCCTGAGCGCAGGCTGAAGAGAGTGGTAGAGACTGAAACCCTGAGTACAGACTGAAGAACAGGTTGAGACTGAAACCCTGAGCACAGGTTGAAGAGATGGATACAGGCTGAAACCCTGAGCAAAGGCTGAAGAGAAGGGTAGAGACTGACAACCCGAGCACAGGGTGAAGAAAGGGGTACAGACAGAAAACCTGAGCACAGGCTGAAAAAAGAAGTAGAGACTTAAACCCTGAACACAGGCAGAAGAGAGGGGTAGAGACTGAAGCCCTGAGTATAGGCTGAAGGACTGGTTGCGCCTGAAACCCTGAGCACAGGCTGAAGAGAAGGGTAGAGACTGACACCCTGAGCACAGGGTGAAGAAAGGAGTACAGACTGAAACCCTGAGCACAGGCTGAAAAAAGAGGTAGAGACTAAAACCCTGAACACAGGCAGAAGAGAGGTGTAGAGACTGAATCCCAGAGTATAGGCTTAAGGACTGGTTGAGCCTGAAACCCTGAGCACAGGCTGAAGAGTGGGTTAGAGACTGAAACACTGAGAACAGGCTGAAGAACGGGTTGCGACTGAAACCCTGAGCACAGGCTGAAGAGAGGGGTAGAGACTGACACCCCGAGCACAGGGTGAAGAAACAGGTACAGACTGAAACCTTGAGCACAGGTTGAAAAAAGAGGTAGAGACAGAAACCCTGAACACAGGCAGAAGACAGGGGTAGAGAATGAAACCCTGAGCAAAGGCTGAAGAACGGGTTGAGACTGAAACCCTGAGCACAGTCTGAAGAAAGGGGTAGAGACTGAAGCCCTGAACACAGGCTTAAGAAAGGGGTAGAGACTGAAACCCCAAGCACAGGGTGAAGAAAGGGATAGAGACTGAAATCCTGAACACAGGCTGAAGAGAGGGATACAGACTGAAATCCTGAGCACAGGCCGAAGAGAGAGGAAGAGACTGAAACCCAGAGCACCGGCTGAAGAACAGGTTGAGACCGAAAACCTGAGCACAGGCTGAAGAGAGGGGTTGAGAATGAAACCCTGAGCACGGGCTGAAGAACGGGTTGAGACTGAGATCCTGAGCACAGGCTAAAGAAAGGGGTAGAGAATGAAAATTTGAGCACAGGCTGAAGAAAGTGATAGAGACTGAAACCCTGAACACAGGCTGAAGAGAGGGGTAGAGACTGAAGCCCTGAGTACAGGCTGAAGGACAGGTTGAGACTGAAACCCTGAGCACAGGCTGAAGAGAGGGTTAGAGACTGAAACCCTGAGCACAAGCTGAAGAAAGGGGTAGAGTCTAGAACCCTGAGCACATTCTGAAGAAAGGGATTGAGACAGAAACCCAGAGCACAGGCTGAAGAGAGGGGAAGAGACTGAAACCCAGAGCACAGGCTGAAGAGAGGGATAGAGACTGAAACTCTGAGCACAGGCTGAAGAGAGGGGTAGAGACTGAAACCCTGAATACAGACTGAAGAACAGGTTGAGACTGAAACCCTGAGCACAGGCTGAAGAGAAGGGTAGAGACTGACACCCCGAACACAGGGTGAAGAAAGGGGTACAGACTGAAACCCGGAGCACAGGCTTAAAAAAGAGTTAGAGTCTAAAACCCTGAACACAGGCTGAAGAGAGGGGTAGAGACTGAAGCCCTGAGTATAGGCTGAAGGACTAGTTGAGACTGAAACCCTGAGCACAGGCTGAAGAGAGGGTTAGAGACTGAAACCCTGAGCGCAGGCTGAAGAGAGTGGTAGAGACTGAAACCCTGAGTACAGAATGAAGAACAGGTTGAGACTGCAACCCTGAGCACAGGTTGAAGAGATGGGTACAGACTGAAACCCTGAGCAAAGGCTGAAGAGAAGGGTAGAGACTGACAACCCGAGCACAGGGTGAAGAAAGGGGTACAGACAGAAAACCTGAGCACAGGCTGAAAAAAGAAGTAGAGACTTAAACCCTGAACACAGGCAGAAGAGAGGGGTAGAGACTGAAGCCCTGAGTATAGGCTGAAGGACTGGTTGCGCCTGAAACCCTGAGCATAGGCTGAAGAGAAGGGTAGAGACTGACACCCTGAGCACAGGGTGAAGAAAGGAGTACAGACTGAAACCCTGAGCACAGGCTGAAAAAAGAGGTAGAGACTAAAACCCTGAACACAGGCAGAAGAGAGGTGTAGAGACTGAATCCCAGAGTATAGGCTTAAGGACTGGTTGAGCCTGAAACCCTGAGCACAGGCTGAAGAGCGGGTTAGAGACTGAAACACTGAGAACAGGCTGAAGAACGGGTTGCGACTGAAACCCTGAGCACAGGCTGAAGAGAGGGGTAGAGACTGACACCCCGAGCACAGGGTGAAGAAACAGGTACAGACTGAAACCTTGAGCACAGGTTGAAAAAAGAGGTAGAGACTAAAACCCTGAACACAGGCAGAAGACAGGGGTAGAGAATGAAACCCTGAGCAAAGGCTGAAGAACGGGTTGAGACTGAAACCCTGAGCACAGTCTGAAGAAAGGGGTAGAGACTGAAGCCCTGAACACAGGCTTAAGAAAGGGGTAGAGACTGAAACCCCAAGCACAGGGTGAAGAAAGGGATAGAGACTGAAATCCTGAACACAGGCTGAAGAGAGGGATACAGACTGAAATCCTGAGCACAGGCCGAAGAGAGAGGAAGAGACTGAAACCCAGAGCACCGGCTGAAGAACAGGTTGAGACCGAAAACCTGAGCACAGGCTGAAGAGAGGGGTTGAGAATGAAACCCTGAGCACGGGCTGAAGAACGGGTTGAGACTGAGATCCTGAGCACAGGCTAAAGAAAGGGGTAGAGAATGAAAATTTGAGCACAGGCTGAAGAAAGGGACAGAGACTGAAACCCTGAACACAGGCTGAAGAGAGGGGTAGAGACTGAAGCCCTGAGTACAGGCTGAAGGACAGGTTGAGACTGAAACCCTGAGCACAGGCTGAAGAGAGCGGTTGAGAATGAAACCCTGAGCACGGGCTGAAGAATGGGTTGAGACTGAAACCCTGAGCACAGGCTGAAGAGAGGGGTAGAGACTGACACCCCGAGCACAGGGTGAAGAAACAGGTACAGACTGAAACCTTGAGCACAGGTTGAAAAAAGAGGTAGAGACTAAAACCCTGAACACAGGCAGAAGACAGGGGTAGAGACTGAAACCCTGAGCACAGGCTGAAGAACGGGTTGAGACTGAAACCCTGAGCACAGGCTGAAGAAAGGGGTAGAGTCTGAAACCCTGAGCACAGGCTGTAGAAAGGGGATGAATCAGAAAATCTGAGCACAGGCTGAAGAAAGGGCTACAGACTGAAACCCTGAGCACAGGCTGAAAAAAGAGGTAGAGACTAAAATCCTGAACACAGGCTGAATAAAGGGGTAGAGTCTGAAACCCTGAGCACAGGCTGTAGAAAGGGGTTGAGACAGAAACCCTGAGCACAGGCTGAAGAAAGGGGTAGAGTCTGAAACTCTGAGCACATTCTGTAGAAAGGGGTTGAGACAGAAACCCTGAGCACCGGCTGAAGAGAGTGGAAGAGACTGAAACCCAGAGCACAGGCTGAAGAAAGAGGTAGAGAATGAAACACGGAGCACAGGCTGAAGAAAGGGGTAGAGACTGAAACCCTGAGCACTGGCTGAAGAGAGGGTTAGAGACTGAAACCCTGAGCACAGGTTGAAGAAAGGGGTAGAGTCTGAAATCCTGAGCACAGGCTGTAGAAAGTGGTTAAGACTGAAACCCTGAGCACAGGCTGAAGAGTGTGGTAGAGTACTGAAACCCAGAGCACAGGCTGAAGAGAGGGGGAGAGACTGAAACCCTGAGCACAGGCTGAAGAAAGGGTTAGAGACTGAAACCCAGAGCACAGGCAGAATAGAGGGTTAGAGACTGAAACCCTGAGCGCAGGCTGAAGTGAGGGGTAGAGACTGAAACCCTGAGTACAGACTGAAGAAAGGGGTAGAGTCTGAAATCCTAAGCACAGGCTGTAGAACGGGTTGAGAATGAAACCCTGAGCACAGGCTGTAGAAATGGGTTGAGGCAGAAACCCTGAGCACAGGCTGACGAGAGGGGAAGAGAGTGAAGCCCAGATGACAGGCTGAAGAACAGTTTGAGACTGAAACCCTGAGCACAGGCAGAAGTGAGGGGTAGAGACTGAAAACCTGAGCACAGTCTGAAGAAAGGGGTAGAGACTGAAGCCCTGAACACAGGCTTAAGAAAGGGGTAGAGACTGAAACCCCAAGCACAGGGTGAAGAAAGGGATAGAGACTGAAATCCTGAACACAGGCTGAAGAGAGGGATACAGACTGAAATCCTGAGCACAGGCCGAAGAGAGAGGAAGAGATTGAAACCCAGAGCACCGGCTGAAGAACAGGTTGAGACCGAAAACCTGAGCACAGGCTGAAGAGAGGGGTTGAGAATGAAACCCTGAGAACGGGCTGAAGAACGGGTTGAGACTGAGATCCTGAGCACAGGCTAAAGAAAGGGGTAGAGAATGAAAATTTGAGCACAGGCTGAAGAAAGGGATAGAGACTGAAACCCTGAACACAGGCTGAAGAGAGGGGTAGAGACTGAAGCCCTGAGTACAGGCTGAAGGACAGGTTGAGACTGAAACCCTGAGCACAGGCTGAAGAGAGCGGTTGAGAATGAAACCCTGAGCACGGGCTGAAGAATGGGTTGAGACTGAAACCCTGAGCACAGGCTGAAGAGAAGGGTCGAGTCTGACACCCCGAGCACAGGGTGAAGAAAGGGGTACAGATTGAAACCCTGAGCACAGGCTGAAAATAGAGGTAGAGACTAAAACCTTGAGCACAGGCTGAAGAGAGGGGTAGAGTCTGGAGCCCTGAGTACAGGCTGAAGGACTGGTTGAGCCTGAAACCCTGAGCACAGGCTGAAGAGAGGGTTAGAGACTGAAACACTGAGCGCAGGCTGAAGAGAGGGGTAGAGACTGAAACCCTGAGTACAGACTGAAGAACAGGTTGAGACTGAAACCCTGATCACAGGCTGAAGAGATGGGTAGAGTCTGAAGGCCAGAGTACAGGCTGAAGGACAGGTTGAGACTGAAAACCAGAGCACAGGCTGAAGAACAGGTTGAGACTGAAACCCTGAGCACAGGCTGAAGAGATGGGTAGAGACTGAAACCCTGAGCAAAGGCTGAAGAGAAGGGTAGAGACTGACAAACCGAGCACAGGGTGAAGAAAGGGGTACAGACTGAAACCCTGAGCACAGGCTGAAAAAACAGGTAGAGATTAAACCCTGAACACAGGCAGAAGAGAGAGGTAGAGACTGAAGCCCTGAGTATAGGCTGAAGGACTGGTTGAGCTTGAAACCCTGAGCACAGGCTGAAGAGAAGGGTAGAAACTGACACCCCGAGCACAGGGTGAAAAAAGGAGTACAGACTGAAACCCTAAGCACAGGCTGAAAAAAGAGGTAGAGACTAAAACCCTGAACACAGGCAGAAGAGAGGGGTAGAGACTGAAGCCCTGAGTATAGGCTGAAGGACTGGTTGAGCCTGAAACCCTGAGCACAGGCTGAAGAGAGGGTTAGAGGCTGAAACACTGAGCACAGCCTTAAGAACGGGTTCCGACTGAAACCCTGAGCACAGGCTGAAGAGAGGGGTAGAGACTGACACCCCGAGCACAGGGTAAAGAAAGGGCTACAGACTGAAACCTTGGGCACAGGATGAAAAGAGAGGTAGAGACTAAAACCCTGAACACAGGCTGAAGACAGGGGTAGAGACTGACACCCCGAGCACAGGGTAAAGAAAGGGCTACAGACTGAAACCTTGGGCACAGGATGAAAAAAGAGGTAGAGACTAAAACCCTGAACACAGGCAGAAGACAGGGGTAGAGACTGAAACCCTGAGCACAGGCTGAAGAACGGGTTCAGACTGAAACCCTGAGCAGCGGCTGAAGAGATGGGTAGGGACTGAAACACTTAGTCAAGCTGAAGAGAGGGGTAGAGACAGAAAAGCTGAGCACAGGCTGAAGAAAGGGGTAGATTCTGAAAACCTGAGCACACGCTGTAGAGAGGGGAAGAGACTGAAACCCAGAGCACAGGCTGAAGAGAGTGATAGAGACTGAAACCCTGAGCACAGGCTGAAGAAAGGGGTAGAGACTGAAACCCTGAGCACAGGCTGTAGTAAGGGGTTGAGACAGAAACCTGAGCACAGGCTGAAGAGAGGGGAAGAGACTGAAACCCAGAGCACAGGCTTAAGAGAGGGATTGAGACTGAAACTCTGAGCACAGGCTGAAGAAAGAGGTAGAGGCTGAAACACGGAGCACAGGCTAAAGAAAGGGGTAGAGAATGAAACACTGAGCACTGGCTGAAGAGAGGAGTAGAGACTGAAACCCTGAGTACAGGCTGAAGAACGGGTTTAGACTGTAACCCTGAGCACAGACTGAAGAAAGTGGTAGAGACCAAAAACCTGAGCACAGGCTGAAGAACGGGTTGAGACTGAAACCCTGAGCACAGGCTGTAGAAATGGGTTGAGGCAGAAACCCTGAGCACAGGCTGACGAGAGGGGAAGAGAGTGAAGCCCAGATGACAGGCTGAAGAACAGTTTGAGACTGAAACCCTGAGCACAGGCAGAAGTGAGGGGTAGAGACTGAAACCCTGAGCACAGACTGAAGAAAGGGGTAGAGACTGAAGCCCTGAACACAGGCTTAAGAAAGGGGTAGAGACTGAAACCCCAAGCACAGGGTGAAGAAAGGGATAGAGACTGAAATCATGAACACAGGCTGAAGAGAGGGATACAGACTGAAATCCTGAGCACAGGCTGAAGAGAGAGGAAGAGACTGAAACCCAGAGCACCGGCTGAAGAACAGGTTGAGACCGAAAACCTGAGCACAGGCTGAAGAGAGGGGTTGAGAATGTAACCCTGAGCACGGACTGAAGAACGGGTTGAGACTGAGATCCTGAGCACAGGCTAAAGAAAGGGGTAGAGAATGAAAATTTGAGCACAGGCTGAAGAAAGGGATAGAGACTGAAACCCTGAACAAAGGCTGAAGAGAGGGGTAGAGACTCAAGCCCTGAGTACAGGCTGAAGGACAGGTTGAGACTGAAACCCTGAGCACAGGCTGAAGAGAGGGTTAGAGACTGAAACCCTGAGCACAAGCTGAAGAAAGGGGTAGAGTCTAGAACCCTGAGCACATTCTGAAGAAAGGGATTGAGACAGAAACCCAGAGCACAGGCTGAAGAGAGGGGTAGAGACTGAAACCCAGAGCACAGGCTGAAGAGAGGGATAGAGACTGAAACTCTGAGCACAGGCTGAAGAGAGGGGTAGAGACTGAAACCCTGAATACAGACTGAAGAACAGGTTGAGACTGAAACCCTGAGCACAGGCTGAAGAGAAGGGTAGAGACTGACACCCCGAACACAGGGTGAAGAAAGGGATACAGACTGAAACCCTGAGCACAGGCTGAAAAAGAGTTAGAGTCTAAAACCCTGAACACAGGCTGAAGAGAGGGGTAGAGACTGAAACCCTGAGCACAGGCTGAAGAGAGGGGTAGAGACTGAAACCCTGAGTACAGACTAAAGAACAGGTTGAGACTGAAACCCTGAGCACAGGTTGAAGAGATGGGTACAGACTGAATCCCTGAGCAAAGGCTGAAGAGAAGGGTAGAGACTGACAACCCGAGCACAGGGTGAAGAAAGGGGTACAGACAGAAAACCTGAGCACAGGCTGAAAAAAGAAGTAGAGACTTAAACCCTGAACACAGGCAGAAGAGAGGGGTAGAGACTGAAGCCCTGAGTATAGGCTGAAGGACTGGTTGCGCCTGAAAACCTGAGCACAGGCTGAAGAGAAGGGTAGAGACTGACACCCCGAGCACAGGGTGAAGAAAGGAGTACAGACTGAAACCCTGAGCACAGGCTGAAAAAAGAGGTAGAGACTAAAACCCTGAACACAGGCTGAAGAGAGGTGTAGAGACTGAATCCCAGAGTATAGGCTTAAGGACTGGTTGAGCCTGAAACCCTGAGCACAGGCTGAAGAGTGGGTTAGAGACTGAAACACTGAGAACAGGCTGAAGAACGGGTTGCGACTGAAACCCTGAGCACAGGCTGAAGAGAGGGGTAGAGACTGACACCCCGAGCACAAGGTGAAGAAACAGGTACAGATTGAAACCTTGAGCACAGGTTGAAAAAAGAGGTAGAGACTAAAACCCTGAACACAGGCAGAAGACAGGGGTAGAGACTGAAACCCTGAGCACAGGCTGAAGAACGGGTTGAGACTGAAACCCTGAGCACAGGCTGAAGAAAGGGGTAGAGTCTGAAACCCTGAGCACAGGCTGTAGAAAGGGGATGAGACAGAAACCCTGAGCACAGGCTGAAGAAAGGGCTACAGACTGAAACCCTGAGCTCAGGCTGAAAAAAGAGGCAGAGACTAAAATCCTGAACACAGGCTGAATAAAGGGGTAGAGTCTGAAACCCTGAGCACAGGCTGTAGAAAGGGGTTGAGACAGAAACCCTGAGCACAGGCTGAAGAAAGGGGTAGAGTCTGAAACTCTGAACACATTCTGTAGAAAGCGGTTGAGACAGAAACCCTGAGCACCGGCTGAAGAGAGTGGAAGAGACTGAAACCCAGAGCACAGGCTGAAGAAAGAGGTAGAGAATGAAACACGGAGCACAGGCTGAAGAAAGGGGTAGAGACTGAAACCCTGAGCACTGGCTGAAGAGAGGGTTAGAGACTGAAACCCTGAGCACAGGCTGAAGAAAGGGGTAGAGTCTGAAATCCTGAGCACAGGCTGTAGAAAGTGTTTAAGACTGAAACCCAGAGCACAGGCTGAAGAGAGGGGGAGAGACTGAAACCCTGAGCACAGGCTGAAGAAAGGGTTAGAGACTGAAACCCAGAGCACAGGCTGAATAGAGGGTTAGAGACTGAACCCCTGAGCGCAGGCTGAAGTGAGGGGTAGAGACTGAAACCCTGAGTACAGACTGAAGAACAGGTTGGGACTGAAAGCCTGAGCACAGGCTGAAGAGATGGGTAGAGACTGAAACCCTGAGTACAGGCTGAAGAGAGGGGCAGAGACTAAAACCCTGAGCAAAGGCTGAAGAGAAGTGTAGAGACTGACACCACGAGCACTGGGTGAAGAAAGGGGTACAGACTGAAATCCTGAGCACAGGCTGAAAATAGAGGTAGAGACTAAAACCCTGAACACCGGGAGAAGAGAGGGGTAGAGAATGAAGCCCTGAGTATAGACTGAAGGACTGGTTTGAGCCTGAAACCCTGAGCACAGGCTGAAGAGAGGGTTAGAGACTGAAACCCTGAGCACAGGCTGAAGAACGGGTTGAGACTGAAACCCTGAGCACAGGCTGAAGAAAGGGGTTGAGACAGAAACCCTGAGCACAGGGTTAAGAAAGGGGTACAGACTGAAACCCTGAGCACAGGCTGAAAAAAGAGGTAGAGACTAAAACCCTGAACACAGGCTGAAGACAGGGGTAGAGCCTGAAACCCTGAGCACAGGCTGTAGAAAGGGGTTGAGACAGAAACCCTGAGCACAGGCTGAAGAAAGGGGTAGAGTCTGAAACCCGGAGCACAGGCTGTAGAAAGGGGTTGAGACAGAAGCCCACAGCACAGGCTGAAGAGAGGGGAAGAGACTGAAATCCAGAGCACAGGCTGAAGAGAGGTATGGAGACTGAAACCCTGAGCACAGCCTGAAGAACGGGTTGTGACTGAAACCCTGAGCAACGGCTGAAGAGAGGGGTAGAGACTGAAACACTGAGTCAGGCTGAAGAGAGGTGTAGAGACTGAAACCCTAAGCACAGGCTGAAGAAAGGGATAGAGTCTGAAACCCTGAGCACAGGCTGTGGAGAGGGGAAGAGACTGATATCCAGAACACAGGCTGAAGAGAGGGATAGAGACTGAAACCCTGAGCACAGGCTGATGAAAGAGGTAGAGACTGAAACACGGAGCACAGGCTGAAGAGAGGGGTAGAGACTGAAACCCTGAGCACAGGCTGAAGAAAGAGGTAGAGACTGAAACACGGAGCACAGGCTGAAGAGAGGGGTAGAGACTGAAACCCTGAGCACTGGCTGAAGAGAGGGGTAGAGACTGAAACACTGAGCCTAGGTTGAAGAAAGGGGTAGAGACTGAAACCCTGAGCACTGGCTGAAGAGAGGGGTAGAGACTGAAACCCTGAGTACAGGCTGAAGAACGGATTTAGACTGTAACCCTGAGCACAGACTGAAGAAAGTGGTAGAGTCTGAAACCCTGAGCACAGGCTGAAGAACGGGTTGAGACTGAAACCCTGAGCACAGGCTGAAGAGATGGGTAGAGACTGAAGCCAGAGTACAGGCTGAAGGACAGGTTGAGACTGAAACCTTGAGCACAGCCTGAAAAAAGAATTAGAGACTAAAACCCTGAACACAGGCAGAAGAGAGGGGTAGAGACTGAAACAATGAGTCAGTCTGAAGACAGGTTTAGAGACTGAAACCCTGAGCACAGTCTGAAGAAAGGGGTAGAGACTGAAGCCCTGAACACAGGCTTAAGCAAGGGGTAGAGACTGAAACCCCAAGCACAGGGTGAAGAAAGGGGTAGAGACTGAAACCCTGAACACAGGCTGAAGAGAGGTATACAGACTGAAATCCTGAGCACAGGCTGAAGAGAGGCGAAGAGACTGAAATCCAGAGCACCGGCTGAACAAAAGGTTGAGACTGAAACCCTGAGCACAGGCTGAAGAGAGCGGTTGAGAATGAAACCCTGAGCACGGGCTGAAGAATGAGTTGAGACTGAAACCCTGAGCACAGGCTGAAGAGAAGGGTCGAGTCTGACACCCCGAGCACAGGGTGAAGAAAGGGGTACAGACTGAAACCCTGAGCACAGGCTGAAAATAGAGGTAGAGACTAAAACCTTGAACACAGGCTGAAGAGAGGGGTAGAGACTGGAGCCCTGAGTACAGGCTGAAGGACTGGTTGAGCCTGAAACCCTGAGCACAGGCTGAAGAGAGGGTTAGAGACTGAAACACTGAGCGCAGGCTGAAGAGAGGGGTAGAGACTGAAACCCTGAGTACAGACTGAAGAACAGGTTGAGACTGAAACCCTGATCACAGGCTGAAGAGATGGGTAGAGTCTGAAGGACAGAGTACAGGCTGAAGGACAGGTTGAGACTGAAAACCAGAGCACTGGCTGAAGAGAGGGGTAGAGACTGAAACCCTGAGCACAGGCAGAAGAAAGGGGTAGAGACTGAAACCCAGAGCACAGGCTGAAGAGAGGGGTAGAGACTGAAAACCTGAGCACAGGCTGAAGAACAGGTTGCGACTGAAACCCTGAGCACAGGCTGAAGAGATGGGTAGAGACTGAAACCCTGAGCAAAGGCTGAAGAGAAGGGTAGAGACTGACAACCCGAGCACAGTGTGAAGAAAGGGGTACAGACTGAAACCCTGAGCACAGGCTGAAAAAAGAGGTAGAGACTTAAACCCTGAACACAGGCAGAAGAGAGGGGTAGAGACTGGAGCCCTGAGTACAGGCTGAAGGACTGGTTTAGCCTGAAACCCTGAGCACAGGCTGAAGAGAGGGTTAGAGACTGAAACACTGAGCGCAGGCTGAAGAGAGGGGTAGAGACTGAAACCCTGAGTACAGACTGAAGAACAGGTTGAGACTGAAACCCTGATCACAGGCTGAAGAGATGGGTAGAGTCTGAAGGACAGAGTACAGGCTGAAGGACAGGTTGAGACTGAAAACCAGAGCACTGGCTGAAGAGAGGGGTAGAGACTGAAACCCTGAGCACAGGCAGAAGAAAGGGGTAGAGACTGAAACCCAGAGCACAGGCTGAAGAGAGGGGTAGAGACTGAAAACCTGAGCACAGGCTGAAGAACAGGTTGAGACTGAAACCCTGAGCACAGGCTGAAGAGATGGGTAGAGACTGAAACCCTGAGCAAAGGCTGAAGAGAAGGGTAGAGACTGACAACCCGAGCACAGGGTGAAGAAAGGGGTACAGACTGAAACCCTGAGCACAGGCTGAAAAAAGAGGTAGAGACTTAAACCCTGAACACAGGCAGAAGAGAGGGGTAGAGACTGGAGCCCTGAGTACAGGCTGAAGGACTGGTTGAGCCTGAAACCCTGAGCACAGGCTGAAGAGAGGGTTAGAGACTGCAACACTGAGCGCAGGCTGAAGAGAGGGGTAGAGACTGAAACCCTGAGTACAGACTGAAGAACAGGTTGAGACTGAAACCCTGATCACAGGCTGAAGAGATGGGTAGAGTCTGAAGGACAGAGTACAGGCTGAAGGACAGGTTGAGACTGAAAACCAGAGCACTGGCTGAAGAGAGGGGTAGAGACTGAAACCCTGAGCACAGGCAGAAGAAAGGGGTAGAGACTGAAACCCAGAGCACAGGCTGAAGAGAGGGGTAGAGACTGAAACCCTGAGCACAGGCTGAAGAACAGGTTGAGACTGAAACCCTGAGCACAGGCTGAAGAGATGGGTAGAGACTGAAACCCTGAGCAAAGGCTGAAGAGAAGGGTAGAGACTGACAACTCGAGCACAGGGTGAAGAAAGGGGTACAGACTGAAACCCTGAGCACAGGCTGAAAAAAGAGGTAGAGACTTAAACCCTGAACACAGGCAGAAGAGAGAGGTAGAGACTGAAGCCCTGAGTATAGGCTGAAGGACTGGTTGAGCCTGAAACACTGAGCACAGGCTGAAGAGAAGGGTAGAGACTGACACCCCGAGCACAGGGTGAAGAAAGGAGTACAGACTGAAACCCTGAGCACAGGCTGAAGAAAGAGGTAGAGACTAAAACCCTGAACACAGAAAAAAGAGAGGGGTAGAGACTGAAGCCCTGAGTATAAGCTGAAGGACTGGTTGAGCCTGAAACCCTGAGCACAGGCTGAAGAGAGGGTTAGAGGCTGAAACACTGAGCACAGGCTGAAGAACGGGTTGCGACTGAAACCCTGAGCACAGGCTGAAGAGAGGGGTAGAGACTGACACCCCGAGCACAGGGTGAAGAAAGGGCTACAGACTGAAACCTTGAGCACAGGATGAAAAAAGAGGTTGAGACTAAAACCCCGAACACAGGCAGAAGACAGGGGTAGAGACTGAAACCCTGAGCACAAGCTGAAGAACCGGTTGAGACTGAAACCCTGAGCAGCGGATGAAGAGAGGGTTAGGGACTGAAACACTGAGTCAAGCTGAAGAGAGGGGTAGAGACTGAAAACCTGAGCACAGGCTTAAGAGAGGGATACAGACTGAAACCCTGAGCACAGGCTGAAGAAAGTGGTAGAGACTGAAACACGGAGCACAGGCTGAAGAGAGGGGTAGAGACTGAAACCCTGAGCACTGGCTGAAGAGAGGGGTATGGACTGAAATCCTGAGCACAGGCTGTTGTAAGGGGTTGAGACAGAAACCTGAGCACATGCTGAAGAGAGGGGAAGAGACTGAAACCCAGAGCACACGCTGAAGAGAGGGATAGAGACTGAAACCCTGAGCACAGGCTGAAGAAAGAGGTAGAGACTGAAACACGGAGCACAGGCTGAAGAAAGGGGTAGAGACTGAAACCCTGTGCACTGGCTGAAGAGAGGGGTAGAGACTGAAACCCTGAGTACAGGCTGAAGAACGGGTTTAGACTGTAACCCTGAGCACAGACTGAAGAAAGTGGTAGAGACCAAAACCCTGAGCACAGGCTGAAGAACGGGTTGAGACTGAATTCCTGAGCACAGGCTGAAGTATTGGCTAGAGTCTGAAACCCTGAGACCAGACTGTAGAAAGGGGTTGAGGCAGAAACCCTGAGCACAGGCTGACGAGAGGGGAAGAGAGTGAAGCCCAGATGACAGGCTGAAGAACAGTTTGAGACTGAAACCCTGAGCACAGGCAGAAGTGAGGGGTAGAGACTGAAACCCTGAGCACAGTCTGATGAAAGGGGTAGACTGAAGCCCTGAAGACAGGCTTAAGAAAGGGGTAGAGACTGAAAACCCAAGAACAGGGTGAAGAAAGGGGTAGAGACTGAAACCCTGAACACAGGCTGAAGAGAGGGATACAGACTGAAATCCTGAGCACAGGCCGAAGAGGGAGGAAGAGACTGAAACCCAGAGCACCGGCTGAAAAACAGGTTGAGACCGAAACCCTGATCACAGGCTGAAGAGAGGGTTAGAGACTGAAACATGGAGCACAGGCTGAAGAATGGGGTAGAGACTGCAACCCTGAGCACTGGCTGAAGAGAGGGGTAGAGACTGAAACCCTGAGTACAGGCTGAAGAACGGGTTTAGACTGTAACCCTGAGCACAGACTGAAGAAAGTGGTAGAGACTGAAACCCTGAGCACAGGCTGAAGAACGGGTTGAGACTGAAACCCTGAGCACAGGCTGAAGAAAGGGGTAGAGTCTGAAACCCTGAGCACAGGCTGTAGAAAGGGGTTGAGGCAGAAACCCTGAGCACATGCTGATGAGAGGGGAAGAGACTGAAGCCCAGATGACAGGCTGAAGAACAGGTTGAGACTGAAACCCTGAGCACAGGCAGAAGTGAGGGGTAGAGACTGAAACCCTGAGCACAGTCTGAAGAAAGGGGTCGTGACTGAAGCCCTGAACACAGGCTTAAGCAAGGGGTAGAGATTGAAACCCCAAGCACAGGGTGAAGAAAGGGGTAGAGACTGAAACCCTGAACACAGGCTGAAGAGAGGGATAGAGACTGAAATCCTGAGCACAGGCCGAAGAGAGGGGAAGAGACTGAAATCCAGAGCACCGGCTGAACAACAGGTTGAGACTGAAACCCTGAGCACAGTCTGAAGAGAGGGGTTGAGAATGAAACCCTGAGCACGGGCTGAAGAACGGGTTGAGAATGAAACACTGAGCACAGGCTAAAGAGAAGGGTCGAGTCTGACACCCCGAGCACAGGGTAAAGAAAGGGGTACAGACTGAAACCCTGAGCACAGGCTGAAAATAGAGGTAGAGACTAAAACCATGAACACAGGCTGAAGAGAGGGGTAGAGACTGAAGCCCTGAGTACAGGCTGAAGGACTGGTTGAGCCTGAAACCCTGAGCACAGGCTGAAGAGAGGGTTAGAGACTGAAACCCTGAGCGCAGGCTGATGAGAGGGGTAGAGACTGAAACCCTGAGTACAGACTGAAGAACAGGTAGAGACTGAAACCCAGAGCACTGGCTGAAGAACGGGTTTAGACTGTAACCCTGAGCACAGACTGAAGAAAGTGGTAGAGACTGAAGCCCTGAACACAGTCTTAAGCAAGGGGTAGAGACTGAAACCCCAAGCACTAGGTGAAGAAAGGGGTAGAGACTGAAACCCTGAACACAGGCTGAAGAGAGGGATAGAGACTGAAACCCTGAGCACAGGCTGAAGAACAGGTTGAGACTGAAACCCTGAGCACAGGCTGAAGAGATGGGTAGAGACTGAAACCCTGAGCAAAGGCTGAAGAGAAGGGTAGAGACTGACAACCCCAGCACAGGGTGAAGAAAGGGGTACAGACTGAAACCCTGAGCACAGGCTGAAAAAAGAGGTAGAGAATTAAACCCTGAACACAGGCAGAAGAGAGAGGTAGAGACTGAAGCCCTGAGTATAGGCTGAAGGACTGGTTGAGCCTGAAACCCTGAGCACAGGCTGAAGAGAAGGGTAGAGACTGACACCCTGAGCACAGGGTGAAGAAAGGAGTACAGACTGAAACCCTGAGCACAGGCTGTAAAAAGAGGTAGAGACTAAAACCCTGAACACAGGCAGAAGAGAGGGGTAGAGACTGAAGCCCTGAGTATAAGCTGAAGGACTGGTTGAGCCTGAAACCCTGAGCACAGGCTGAAGAGAGGGTTAGAGGCTGAAACACTGAGCACAGGCTGAAGAACGGGTTGCGACTGAAACCCTGAGCACAGGCTGAAGAGAGGGGTAGAGACTGACACCCCGAGCACAGGGTGAAGAAAGGGGTACAGACTGAAACCTTGAGCACAGGCTGAAAAAAGAGGTAGAGACTAAAACCCCGAACACAGGCAGAAGACAGGGGTAGAGAGTGAAACCCTGAGCACAAGCTGAAGAATGGGTTGAGACTGAAACCCTGAGCAGCGGATGAAGAGAGGGGTAGGGACTGAAACACTGAGTCAAGCTGAAGACAGGGGTAGAGACTGAAAACCTGAGCACAGGCTGAAGAAAGGGGTAGATTCTGAAACCCTGAGCAGACGCTGTAGAGAGGGGAAGAGACTGAAACCCAGAGCACAGGCTGAAGAGAGGGATAGAGACTGAAACCCTGAGCACAGGCTGAAGAAAGAGGTAGAGACTGAAACACGGAGCACAGGCTGAAGAGGGGGGTAGAGACTGAAACCCTGAGCACTGGCTGAAGAGAGGGGTAGCGACTGAAACCCTGAGCACAGGCTGTTGTAACAGGTTGAGACAGAAACCTGAGCACATGCTGAAGAGAGGGGAAGAGACTGAAACCCAGAGCACAGGCTGAAGAAAGAGGTAGAGACTGAAACACGGAGCACAGTCTGAAGAAAGGGGTAGAGACTGAAACCCTGAGCACTGGCTGAAGAGAGGGGTAGAGACTGAAACCCTGAGTACAGGCTGAAGAACGGGTTTAGACTGTAACCCTAAGCACAGACTGAAGAAAGTGGTAGAGACCAAAATCCTGAGCACAGGCTGAAGAACGGGTTGAGACTGAAACCCTGAGCACAGGCTGAAGAATTGGCTAGAGTCTGAAACCCTGAGCCCAGACTGTAGAAAGGGGTTGAGGCAGAAACCCAGAGCACAGGCTGACGAGAGGGGAAGAGAGTGAAGCCCAGATGACAGGCTGAAGAACAGTTTGAGACTGAAACCCTGAGCACAGGCAGAAGTGAGGGGTAGAGACTGAAACCCTGAGCACAGTCTGAAGAAAGGGGTAGAGACTGATGCCCTGAAGACAGGCTTAAGAAAGGGGTAGAGACTGAAAACCCAAGAACAGGGTGAAGAAAGGGGTAGACACTGAAACCCTGAACACAGGCTGAAGAGAGGGATACAGACTGAAATCCTGAGCACAGGCCGAAGAGAGAGGAAGAGACTGAAACACAGAGCACCGGCTGAAGAACACGTTGAGACCGAAACTCTGATCACAGGCTGAAGAGAGGGTTAGAGACTGAAACATGGAGCACAGGCTGAAGAACGGGGTAGAGACTGAAACCCTGAGCACTGGCTGAAGAGAGGGGTAGAGACTGAAACCCTGAGTACAGGCTGAAGAACGGGTTTAGACTGTAACCCTGAGCACAGACTAAAGAAAGTGGTTGAGACTGAAACCCTGAGCACAGGCTGAAGAACGGGTTGAGACTGAAACCCTGAGCACAGGCTGAAGAAAGGGGTAGAGTCTGAAACCCTGAGCACAGGCTGTAGAAAGGGGTTGAGGCAGAAACCCTGAGCACATGCTGATGAGAGGGGAAGAGACTGAAGCCCAGATGACAGGCTGAAGAACAGGTTGAGACTGAAACCCTGAGCACAGGCAGAAGTGAGGAGTAGAGACTGAAACCCTGAGCACAGTCTGAAGAAAGGGGTCGTGACTGAAGCCCTGAACACAGGCTTAAGCAAGGGGTAGAGATTGAAACCCCAAGCACAGGGTGAAGAAAGGGGTAGAGACTGAAAACCTGAACACAGGCTGAAGAGAGGGATAGAGACTGAAATCCTGAGCACAGGCCGAAGAGAGGGGAAGAGACTGAAATCCAGAGCACCGGCTGAACAACAGGTTGAGACTGAAACCCTGAGCACAGTCTGAAGAGAGGGGTTGAGAATGAAACCCTGAGCAGGGCTGAAGAACGGGTTGAGAATGAAACACTGAGCACAGGCTAAAGAGAAGGGTCGAGTCTGACACCCCGAGCACAGGGTAAAGAAAGGGGTACAGACTGAAACCCTGAGCACAGGCTGAAAATAGAGGTAGAGACTAAAACCCTGAACACAGGCTGAAGAGAGGGGTAGAGACTGAAGCCCTGAGTACAGGCTGAAGGACTGGTTGAGCCTGAAACCCTGAGCACAGCCTGAAGAGAGGGTTAGAGACTGAAACACTGAGCGCAGGCTGATGAGAGGGGTAGAGACTGAAACCCTGAGTACAGACTGAAGAACAGGTAGAGACTGAAACCCAGAGCACTGGCTGAAGAACGGGTTTAGACTGTAACCCTGAGCACAGACTGAAGAAAGTGGTAGAGACTGAAGCCCTGAACACAGTCTTAAGCAAGGAGTAGAGACTGAAACCCCAAGCACGAGGTGAAGAAAGGGGTAGAGACTGAAACCCTGAACACAGGCTGAAGAGAGGGATAGAGACTGAAACCCTGAGCACAGGCTGAAGAACAGGTTGAGACTGAAACCCTGAGCACAGGCTGAAGAGATGGGTAGAGACTGAAACCCTGAGCAAAGGCTGAAGAGAAGTTTAGAGACTGACAACCCCAGCACAGGGTGAAGAAAGGGGTACAGACTGAAACCCTGAGCACAGGCTGAAAAAAGAGGTAGAGAATTAAACCCTGAACACAGGCAGAAGAGAGAGGTAGAGACTGAAGCCCTGAGTATAGGCTGAAGGACTGGTTGAGCCTGAAACCCTGAGCACAGGCTGAAGAGAAGGGTAGAGACTGACACCCTGAGCACAGGGTGAAGAAAGGAGTACAGACTGAAACCCTGAGCACAGGCTGTAAAAAAAGGTAGAGACTAAAACCCTGAACACAGGCAGAAGAGAGGGGTAGAGACTGAAGCCCTGAGTATAAGCTGAAGGACTGGTTGAGCCTGAAACCCTGAGCACAGGCTGAAGAGAGGGTTAGAGGCTGAAACACTGAGCACAGGCTGAAGAACGGGTTGCGACTGAAACCCTGAGCACAGGCTGAAGAGAGGGGTAGAGACTGACACCCCGAGCACAGGGTGAAGAAAGGGGTACAGACTGAAACCTTGAGCACAGGATGAAAAAAGAGGTAGAGACTAAAACCCCGAACACAGGCAGAAGACAGGGGTAGAGAGTGAAACCCTGAGCACAAGCTGAAGAATGGGTTGAGACTGAAACCCTGAGCAGCGGATGAAGAGAGGGGTAGGGACTGAAACACTGAGTCAAGCTGAAGACAGGGGTAGAGACTGAAAACCTGAGCACAGGCTGAAGAAAGGGGTAGATTCTGAAACCCTGAGCAGACGCTGTAGAGAGGGGAAGAGACTGAAACCCAGAGCACAGGCTGAAGAGAGGGATAGAGACTGAAACCCTGAGCACAGCCTGAAGAAAGAGGTAGAGACTGAAACACGGAGCACAGGCTGAAGAGAGGGGTAGAGACTGAAACCCTGAGCACTGGCTGAAGAGAGGGGTAGCGACTGAAACCCTGAGCACAGGCTGTTGTAACAGGTTGAGACAGAAACCTGAGCACATGCTGAAGAGAGGGGAAGAGACTGAAACCCAGAGCACAGGCTGAAGAGAGGGATAGAGACTGAAACCCTGAGCACAGGCTGAAGAAAGAGGTAGAGACTGAAACACGGAGCACAGTCTGAAGAAAGGGGTAGAGACTGAAACCCTGAGCACTGGCTGAAGAGAGGGGTAGAGACTGAAACCCTGAGTACAGGCTGAAGAACGGGTTTAGACTGTAACCCTGAGCACAGACTGAAGAAAGTGGTAGAGACCAAAACCCTGAGCACAGGCTGAAGAACGGGTTGAGACTGAAACCCTGAGCACAGGCTGAAGAATTGGCTAGAGTCTGAAACCCTGAGCCCAGACTGTAGAAAGGGGTTGAGGCAGAAACCCTGAGCACAGGCTGACGAGAGGGGAAGAGAGTGAAGCCCAGATGACAGGCTGAAGAACAGTTTGAGACTGAAACCCTGAGCACAGGCAGAAGTGAGGGGTAGAGACTGAAACCCTGAGCACAGTCTGAAGAAAGGGGTAGAGACTGATGCCCTGAAGACAGGCTTAAGAAAGGGGTAGAGACTGAAAACCCAAGAACAGGGTGAAGAAAGGGGTAGACACTGAAACCCTGAACACAGGCTGAAGAGAGGGATACAGACTGAAATCCTGAGCACAGGCCGAAGAGAGAGGAAGAGACTGAAACACAGAGCACCGGCTGAAGAACACGTTGAGACCGAAACCCTGATCACAGGCTGAAGAGAGGGTTAGAGACTGAAACATGGAGCACAGGCTGAAGAAAGGGGTAGAGACTGAAACCCTGAGCACTGGCTGAAGAGAGGGGTAGAGACTGAAACCCTGAGTACAGGCTGAAGAACGGGTTTAGACTGTAACCCTGAGCACAGACTGAAGAAAGTGGTAGAGATTGAAACCCTGAGCACAGGCAGAAGAACGGGTTGAGACTGAAACCCTGAGCACAGGCTGAAGAAAGGGGTAGAGTCTGAAACCCTGAGCACAGGCTGTAGAAAGGGGTTGAGGCAGAAACCCTGAGCACATGCTGATGAGAGGGGAAGAGTCTGAAGCCCAGATGACAGGCTGAAGAACAGGTTGAGACTAAAACCCTGAGCACAGGCAGAAGTGAGGGGTAGAGACTGAAACCCTGAGCACAGTCTGAAGAAAGGGGTCGAGACTGAAGCCCTGAACACATGCTTAAGCAAGGGGTAGAGATTGAAACCCCAAGCACAGGGTGAAGAAAGGGGTAGAGACTGAAACCCTGAACACAGGCTGAAGAGAGGGATACAGACTGAAATCCTGAGCACAGGCCGAAGGGAGGGGAAGAGACTGAAATCCAGAGCACCGGCTGAACAACAGGTTGAGACTGAAACCCTGAGCACAGTCTGAAGAGAGGGGTTGAGAATGAAACCCTGAGCACGGGCTGAAGAACGGGTTGAGACTGGAACACTGAGCACAGGCTGAAGAGAAGGGTCGAGTCTGACACCCCGAGCACACGGTGATGAAAGGGGTACAGACTGAAAGCCTGAGCACAGGTTGAAAATAGAGGTAGAGACTAAAACCCTGAACACAGGCTGAAGAGAGGGGTAGAGACTGAAGCCCTGAGTACAGTCTGAAGGACTGGTTGAGCCTGAAACCCTGAGCACAGGCTGAAGAGAGGGTTAGAGACTGAAACACTGAGCGCAGGCTGAAGAAAGGGGTAGAGACTGAAACCCTGAGTACAGACTGAAGAACAGGTTGAGACTGAAACCCTGAGCACAGGTTGAAGAGAGGGGTATTGACTGAAACCCTGAACACAGGCTGAAGAGAGGGATACAGACTGAAATCCTGAGCACAGGCCGAAGAGAGAGGAAGAGACTGAAACCCAGAGCACCGGCTGAAGAACAGGTTGAGACCGAAACCCTGAGCACAGGCTGAAGAGAGGGTTAGAGACTGAAACATGGAGCACAGGCTGAAGAAAGGGGTAGAGACTGAAACCCTGAGCACTGGCTGAAGAGAGCGGTAGAGACTGAAACCCTGAGTACAGGCTGAAGAACGGGTTTAGACTGTAACCCTGAGCACAGACTGAAGAAAGTGGTAGAGACTGAAACCCTGAGCACAGGCAGAAGAACAGGTTGAGACTGAAACCCTGAGCACAGGCTGAAGAAAGGGGTTGAGGCAGAAACCTTGAGCACAGGCTGACGAGAAGGGAAGAGACTGAAGCCCAGATGACAGGCTGAAGAACAGGTTGAGACTGAAACCCTGAGCACAGGCTGAAGAGAAGGGTCGAGTCTCACACCCCGAGCACAGGGTGAAGAAAGGGGTACAGTCTGAAACCCTGAGCACAGGCTGAAAATAGAGGTAGAGACTAAAACCCTGAACACAGGCTGAAGAGAGGGGTAGAGACTGAAGCCCTGAGTACAGGCTGAAGGACTGGTTGAGCCTGAAACCCTGAGTACAGACTGAAGAACAGGTTGAGACTGAAACCCTGAGCACAGGCTGAAGAGATGGGTAGAGACTGAAGGCCAGAGTACAGGCTGAAGGACAGGTTGAGACTGAAACCCTGAGCACAAGCTGAAGAGAGGGTTAGAGACTGAAACACGGAGCACAGGCTGAAGAAAGGGATAGAGACTGAAACCCTGACCACAGGCTGAAGAGAGGGGTAGAGACTGAAACCCTGAGTACAGGCTGAAGAACGGGTTTAGACTGTAACCCTGAGCACAGACTGAAGAAAGTGGTAGAGACTGAAACCCTGAGCACAGGCTGAAGAACGCGTTGAGACTGAAACCCTGAGCACAGGCTGAAGAAAGGGGTAGAGTCTGAAACCCTGAGCACAGGCTGTAGAAAGGGGTTGAGGCAGAAACCCTGAGCACATGCTGATGAGAGGGGAAGAGACTGAAGCCCAGATGACAGGCTGAAGAACAGGTTGAGACTGAAACCCTGAGCACAGTCAGAAGTGAGGGGTAGAGACTGAAACCCTGAGCACAGTCTGAAGAAAGGGGTCGAGACTGAAGCCCTGAACACAGGCTTAAGCAAGGGGTAGAGATTGAAACCCCAAGCACAGGGTGAAGAGAGGGGTAGAGACTGAAACCCTGAACACAGGCTGAAGAGAGGGATAGAGACTGAAATCCTGAGCACAGGCCGAAGGGAGGGGAAGAGACTGAAATCCAGAGCACCGGCTGAACAACAGGTTGAGACTGAAACCCTGAGCACAGTCTGAAGAGAGGGGTTGAGAATGAAACCCTGAGCACGGGCTGAAGAACGGGTTGAGACTGAAACACTGAGCACAGGCTGAAAATAGAGGTAGAGAATAAAACCCTGAACACAGGCTGAAGAGAGGGGTAGAGACTGAAGCCCTGAGTACAGGCTGAAGGACTGTTTGAGCCTGAAACCCTGAGCACAGGCTGAAGAGAGGGTTAGAGACTGAAACACTGAGCGCAGGCTGAAGAGAGGGTTAGAGACTGAAACACTGAGCACAGGCTGACGAGATGGGTAGAGACTGAAGGCCAGAGTACAGGCTGAAGGACAGGTTGAGACTGAAACCCTGAGCACAAGCTGAAGAGAGGGTTAGAGACTGAAACACGGAGCACAGGCTGAAGAAAGGGGTAGAGACTGAAACCCAGAGCACAGGCTGAAGAGAGGGGTAGAGACTAAACCCTGAGCACAGGCTGAAGAACAGGTTGAGACTGAAACCCTGAGCACAGGCTGAAGAGATGGGTAGAGACTGAAACCCTGAGCAAAGGCTGAAGAGAAGGGTAGAGACTGACAACCCGAGCACA
Source organism: Carcharodon carcharias (assembly GCF_017639515.1). NCBI lineage: Eukaryota > Metazoa > Chordata > Chondrichthyes > Lamniformes > Lamnidae > Carcharodon > Carcharodon carcharias. The sequence continues at coordinate 118,600,453 of NC_054477.1, forward strand.
GGGTGAAGAAAGGGGTACAGACTGAAACCCTGAGCACAGGCTGAAAAAAGAGGTAGAGACTTAAACCCCGAACACAGGCAGAAGACAGGGGTAGAGACTGAAACCCTGAGCACAAGCTGAAGAACGGGTTGAGACTGAAACCCTGAGCAGCGGCTGAAGAGATGGGTAGGGACTGAAACACTGAGTCAAGCTGAAGAGAGGGGTAGAGACTGAAAACCTGAGCACAGGCTGAAGAAAGGGGTAGATTCTAAAACCCTGAGCAGACGCTGTAGAGAGGGGAAGAGACTGAAACCCAGAGCACAGGCTGAAGATAGGGATAGAGACTGAAACCCTGAGCACAGGCTGAAGAAAGAGGTAGAGACTGAAACACGGAGCACAGGCTGAAGAGAGGGGTAGAGACTGAAACCCTGAGCACTGGCTGAAGAGAGGGGTAGGGACTGAAACCCTGAGCACAGGCTGTTGTAACGGGTTGTGACAGAAACCTTAGCACATGCTGAAGAGAGGGGAAGAGACTGAAACCCAGAGCACAGGCTGAAGTGAGGGATAGAGACTGAAACCCTGAGCACAGGCTGAAGAAAGAGGTAGAGACTGAAACACGGAGCACAGGCTGAAGAAAGGGGTAGAGACTGAAACCCTGAGCACTGGCTGAAGAGAGCGGTAGAGACTGAAACCCTGAGTACAGGCTGAAGAACGGGTTTAGACTGTAACCCTGAGCACAGACTGAAGAAAGTGGTAGATACCAAAACCCTGAGCACAGGCTGAAGAACGGGTTGAGACTGAAACCCTGAGCACAGGCTGAAGAATTGGCTAGAGTCTGAAACTTTGAGCCCAGACTGTAGAAAGGGGTTGAGGCAGAAACCCTGAGCACAGGCTGATGAGAGGGGAAGAGAGTGAAGCCCAGATGACAGGCTGAAGAACAGTTTGAGACTGAAACCCCGAGCACAGGCAGAAGTGAGGGGTAGAGACTGAAACCCTGAGCACAGTCTGAAGAAAGGGGTAGAGACTGAAGCCCTGAAGACAGGCTTAAGAAAGGGGTAGAGACTGAAAACCCAAGAACAGGGTGAAGAAAGGGCTAGAGACTGAAACCCTGAACACAGGCTGAAGAGAGGGATACAGACTGAAATCCTGAGCACAGGCCGAAGAGAGAGGAAGAGACTGAATTCCAGAGCACCGGCTGAAGAACAGGTTGAGACCGAAACCCTGAGCACAGGCTGAAGAAAGGGGTAGAGACTGAAACCCTGAGCACAGGCTGAAGAGAGGGGTAGAGACTGAAACCCTGAGTACAGGCTGAAGAACGGGTTTAGACTGTAACCCTGAGCACAGACTGAAGAAAGTGGTAGAGACTGAAACCCTGAGCACAGGCAGAAGAACAGGTTGAGACTGAAACCCTGAGCACAGGCTGAAGAAAGGGGTAGAGTCTGAAACCATGAGCACAGGCTGTAGAAAGGGGTTGAGGCAGAAACCCTGAGCACAGGCTGATGAGAGGGGAAGAGACTGAAGCCCAGATGACAGGCTGAAGAACAGGTTGAGACTGAAACCCTGAGCACAGGCTGAAGAGAAGGGTCGAGTCTGACACCCCGAGCACAGGGTGAAGAAAGGGGTACAGACTGAAACGCTGAGCACAGGCTGAAAATAGAGGTAGAGACTAAAACCCTGAACACAGGCTGAAGAGAGGGGTAGTGACTGAAGCCCTGAGTACAGGCTGAAGGACTGGTTGAGCATGAAACCCTGAGCACAGGCTGAAGAGAGGGTTAGAGACTGAAACACTGAGCGCAGGCTGAAGAGAGGGGTAGAGACTGAAACCCTGAGTACAGACTGAAGAACAGGTTGAGACTGAAACCCTGAGCACAGGCTGAAGAGATGGGTAGAGACTGAAGGCCAGAGTACAGGCTGAAGGACAGGTTGAGACTGAAACCCTGAGCACAAGCTGAACAGAGGGTTAGAGACTGAAACACGGAGCACAGGCTGAAGAAAGGGGTAGAGACTGAAACCCTGACCACTGGCTGAAGAGAGGGGTAGAGACTGAAACCCTGAGTACAGGCTGAAGAACAGGTTTAGACTGTAACCCTGAGCACAGACTGAAGAAAGTGGTAGAGACTGAAACCCTGAGCACAGGCTGAAGAACGGGTTGAGACTGAAACCCTGAGCACAGGCTGAAGAAAGGGGTAGAGTCTGAAACCCTGAGCACAGGCTGTAGAAAGGGGTTGAGGCAGAAACCCTGAGCACATGCTGATGAGAGGGGAAGAGACTGAAGCCCAGATGACAGGCTGAAGAACAGGTTGAGACTGAAACCCTGAGCACAGGCAGAAATGAGGGGTAGAGACTGAAACCCTGAGCACAGTCTGAAGAAAGGGGTCGTGACTGAAGCCCTGAACACAGGCTTAAGCAAGGGGTAGAGATTGAAACCCCAAGCACAGGGTGAAGAAAGGGGTAGAGACTGAAACCCTGAACACAGGCTGAAGAGAGGGATACAGACTGAAATCCTGAGCACAGGCCGAAGAGAGGGGAAGAGACTGAAATCCAGAGCACCGGCTGAACAACAGGTTGAGACTGAAACCCTGAGCACAGTCTGAAGAGAGGGGTTGAGAATGAAACCCTGAGCACGGGCTGAAGAACGGGTTGAGACTGAAACACTGAGCAAAGGCTAAAGAGAAGGGTCGAGTCTGACACCCCGAGCACAGGGTGAAGAAAGGGGTACAGACTGAAACCCTGAGCACAGGCTGAAAATAGAGGTAGAGACTAAAACCCTGAACACAGGCTGAAGAGAGGGTTAGAGACTGAAACACTGAGCGCAGGATGATGAGAGGGGTAGAGACTGAAACCCTGAGTACAGACTGAAGAACAGGTAGAGACTGAAACCCTGAGCACTGGCTGAAGAACGGGTTTAGACTGTAACCCTGAGCACAGACTGAAGAAAGTGGTAGAGACTGAAGCCCTGAACACAGGCTTAAGCAAGGGGTAGAGACTGAAACCCCAAGCATGAGGTGAAGAAAGGGGTAGAGACTGAAACCCTGAACACAGGCTGAAGAGAGGGATAGAGACTGAAACCCTGAGCACAGGCTGAAGAACAGGTTGAGACTGAAACCCTGAGCACAGGCTGAAGAGATGGGTAGAGACTGAAACCCTGAGCAAAGGCTGAAGAGAAGGGTAGAGACTGACAACCCGAGCACAGGGTGAAGAAAGGGGTACAGACTGAAACCCTGAGCACAGGCTGAAAAAAGTGGTAGAGACTAAAACCCTGAACACAGGCAGAAGAGAGGGGTAGAGACTGAAGCCCTGAGTATAGGCTGAAGGACTGGTTGAGCCTGAAACCCTGAGCACAGGCTGAAGAGAAGGGTAGAGACTGACACCCCGAGCACAGGGTGAAGAAAGGAGTACAGACTGAAACCCTGAGCACAGGCTGAAAAAAGAGGTAGAAACTAAAACCCTGAACACAGGCAGAAGAGAGGGGTAGAGACTGAAGCCCTGAGTATAAGCTGAAGGACTGGTTGAGCCTGAAACCCTGAGCACAGGCTGAAGAGAGGGTTAGAGGCTGAAACACTGAGAACAGGCTGAAGAATGGGTTGCGACTGAAACCCTGAGCACAGGCTGAAGAGAGGGGTAGAGACTGACACCCCGAGCACAGGGTGAAGAAAGGGGTACAGACTGAAACCTTGAGCACAGGATGAAAAAAGAGGTAGAGACTAAAACCCCGAACACAGGCAGAAGACAGGGGTAGAGACTGAAACCCTGAGCACAAGCTGAAGAACGGGTTGAGACTGAAACCCTGAGCAGCGGCTGAAGAGATGGGTAGGGACTGAAACACTGAGTCAAGCTGAAGAGAGGGGTAGAGACTGAAAACCTGAGCACAGGCTGAAGAAAGGGGTAGATTCTGAAACCCTGAGCAGACGCTGTAGAGAGGGGAAGAGACTGAAACCCAGAGCACAGGCTGAAGAGAGGGATAGAGACTGAAACCCTGAGCACAGGCTGAAGAAAGAGGTAGAGACTGAAACACGGAGCACAGGCTGAAGAGAGGGGTAGGGACTGAAACCCTGAGCACAGGCTGTTGTAACGTGTTGAGACAGAAACCTTAGCACATGCTGAAGAGAGGGGAAGAGACTGAAACCCAGAGCACAGGCTGAAGAGAGGGATAGAGACTGAAACCCTGAGCACAGGCTGAAGAAAGGGGTAGAGACTGAAACCCTGAGCACTGGCTGAAGAGAGGGGTAGAGACTGAAACCCTGAGTACAGGCTGAAGAACGGGTTTAGACTGTAACCTTGAGCACAGACTGAAGAAAGTGGTAGAGACCAAAACCCTGAGCACAGGCTGAAGAACGGGTTGAGACTGAAACCCTGAGCACAGGCTGAAGAATTGGCTAGAGTCTGAAACCCTGAGCCCAGACTGTAGAAAGGGGTTGAGGCAGAAACCCTGAGCACAGGCTGACGAGAGGGGAAGAGAGTGAAGCCCAGATGACAGGCTGAAGAACAGTTTGAGACTGAAACCCCGAGCACAGGCAGAAGTGAGGGGTAGAGACTGAAACCCTGAGCACAGTCTGAAGAAAGGGGTAGAGACTGAAGCCCCGAAGACAGGCTTAAGAAAGGGGTAGAGACTGAAAACCCAAGAACAGGGTGAAGAAAGGGCTAGATACTGAAACCCTGAACACAGGCTGAAGAGAGGGATACAGACTGAAATCCTGAGCACAGGCCGAAGAGAGAGGAAGAGACTGAAACCCAGAGCACCGGCTGAAGAAGAGGTTGAGACCGAAACCCTGAGCACAGGCTGAAGAGAGGGTTAGAGACTGAAACATGGAGCACAGGCTGAAGAAAGGGGTAGAGACTGAAACCCTGAGCACTGGCTGAAGAGAGGGGTAGAGACTGAAACCCTGAGTACAGGCTGAAGAACGGGTTTAGACTGTGACCCTGAGCACAGACTGAAGAAATTGGTAGAGACTGAAACCCTGAGCACAGGCAGAAGAACAGGTTGAGACTGAAACCCTGAGCACAGGCTGAAGAAAGGGGTAGAGTCTGAAACCATGAGCACAGGCTGTAGAAAGGGGTTGAGGCAGAAACCCTGAGCACAGGCTGATGAGAGGGGAAGAGACTGAAGCCCAGATGACAGGCTGAAGAACAGGTTGAGACTGAAACCCTGAGCACAGGCTGAAGAGAAGGGTCGAGTCTGACACCCCGAGCACAGGGTGAAGAAAGGGTACAGACTGAAACCCTGAGCACAGGCTGAAAATAGAGGTAGAGACTAAAACCCTGAACACAGGCTGAAGAGAGGGGTAGATTCTGAAGCCCTGAGTACAGGCTGAAGGACTGGTTGAGCATGAAACCCTGAGCACAGGCTGAAGAGAGGGTTAGAGACTGAAACACTGAGCGCAGGCTGAAGAGAGGGGTAGAGACTGAAACCCTGAGTACAGACTGAAGAACAGGTTGAGACTGAAACCCTGAGCACAGGCTGAAGAGATGGGTAGAGACTGAAGGCCAGAGTACAGGCTGAAGGACAGGTTGAGACTGAAACCATGAGCACAAGCTGAAGAGAGTGTTAGAGACTGAAACACGGTGCACAGGCTGAAGAAAGGGGCAGAGACTGAAACCCTGACCACTGGCTGAAGAGAGGGGTAGAGACTGAAACCCTGAGTACAGGCTGAAGAACGGGTTTAGACTGTAACCCTGAGCACAGACTGAAGAAAGTGGTTGAGACTGAAACCCTGAGCACAGGCTGAAGAACGGGTTGAGACTGAAACCCTGAGCACAGGCTGAAGAAAGGGGTCGAGTCTGAAACCCTGAGCACAGGCTGTAGAAAGGGGTTGAGGCAGAAACCCTGAGCACATGCTGATGAGAGGGTAAGAGACTGAAGCCCAGATGACAGGCTGAAGAACAGGTTGAGACTGAAACCCTGAGCACAGGCAGAAGTGAGGGGTAGCCACTGAAACCCTGAGCACAGTCTGAAGAAAGGGGTCGTGACTGAAGCCCTGAACACAGGCTTAAGCAAGGGGTAGAGATTGAAACCCCAAGCACAGGGTGAAGAAAGGGGTAGAGACTGAAACCCTGAACACAGGCTGAAGAGAGGGATACAGACTGAAATCCTGAGCACAGGCCGAAGAGAGGGGAAGAGACTGAAATCCAGAGCACCGGCTGAACAACAGGTTGAGACTGAAACCCTGAGCACAGTCTGAAGAGAGGGGTTGAGAATGAAACCCTGAGCACGGGCTGAAGAACGGGTTGAGACTGAAACACTGAGCAAAGGCTAAAGAGAAGGGTCGAGTCTGACACCCCGAGCACAGGGTGAAGAAAGGGGTACAGACTGAAACCCTGAGCACAGGCTGAAAATAGAGGTAGAGACTGAAACCCTGAACACAGGCTGAAGAGAGGGATAGAGACTGAAACCCTGAGCACAGGCTGAAGAACAGGTTGAGACTGAAACCCTGAGCACAGGCTGAAGAGAGGGATAGAGACTGAAACCCTGAGCACAGGCTGAAGAAAGAGGTAGAGACTGAAACACGGAGCACAGGCTGAAGAGAGGGGTAGGGACTGAAACCCTGAGCACAGGCTGTTGTAACGTGTTGAGACAGAAACCTTAGCACATGCTGAAGAGAGGGGAAGAGACTGAAACCCAGAGCACAGGCTGAAGAGAGGGATAGAGACTGAAACCCTGAGCACAGGCTGAAGAAAGGGGTAGAGACTGAAACCCTGAGCACTGGCTGAAGAGAGGGGTAGAGACTGAAACCCTGAGTACAGGCTGAAGAACGGGTTTAGACTGTAACCTTGAGCACAGACTGAAGAAAGTGGTAGCGACCAAAACCCTGAGCACAGGCTGAAGAACGGGTTGAGACTGAAACCCTGAGCACAGGCTGAAGAATTGGCTAGAGTCTGAAACCCTGAGCCCAGACTGTAGAAAGGGGTTGAGGCAGAAACCCTGAGCACAGGCTGACGAGAGGGGAAGAGAGTGAAGCCCAGATGACAGGCTGAAGAACAGTTTGAGACTGAAACCCCGAGCACAGGCAGAAGTGAGGGGTAGAGACTGAAACCCTGAGCACAGTCTGAAGAAAGGGGTAGAGACTGAAGCCCCGAAGACAGGCTTAAGAAAGGGGTAGAGACTGAAAACCCAAGAACAGGGTGAAGAAAGGGCTAGAGACTGAAACCCTGAACACAGGCTGAAGAGAGGGATACAGACTGAAATCCTGAGCACAGGCCGAAGAGAGAGGAAGAGACTGAAACCCAGAGCACCGGCTGAAGAAGAGGTTGAGACCGAAACCCTGAGCACAGGCTGAAGAGAGGGTTAGAGACTGAAACATGGAGCACAGGCTGAAGAAAGGGGTAGAGACTGAAACCCTGAGCACTGGCTGAAGAGAGGGGTAGAGACTGAAACCCTGAGTACAGGCTGAAGAACAGGTTTAGACTGTGACCCTGAGCACAGACTGAAGAAATTGGTAGAGACTGAAACCCTGAGCACAGGCAGAAGAACAGGTTGAGACTGAAACCCTGAGCACAGGCTGAAGAAAGGGGTAGAGTCTGAAACCATGAGCACAGGCTGTAGAAAGGGGTTGAGGCAGAAACCCTGAGCACAGGCTGATGAGAGGGGAAGAGACTGAAGCCCAGATGACAGGCTGAAGAACAGGTTGAGACTGAAACCCTGAGCACAGGCTGAAGAGAAGGGTCGAGTCTGACACCCCGAGCACAGGGTGAAGAAAGGGTACAGACTGAAACCCTGAGCACAGGCTGAAAATAGAGGTAGAGACTAAAACCCTGAACACAGGCTGAAGAGAGGGGTAGATTCTGAAGCCCTGAGTACAGGCTGAAGGACTGGTTGAGCATGAAACCCTGAGCACAGGCTGAAGAGAGGGTTAGAGACTGAAACACTGAGCGCAGGCTGAAGAGAGGGGTAGAGACTGAAACCCTGAGTACAGACTGAAGAACAGGTTGAGACTGAAACCCTGAGCACAGGCTGAAGAGATGGGTAGAGACTGAAGGCCAGAGTACAGGCTGAAGGACAGGTTGAGACTGAAACCATGAGCACAAGCTGAAGAGAGTGTTAGAGACTGAAACACGGTGCACAGGCTGAAGAAAGGGGCAGAGACTGAAACCCTGACCACTGGCTGAAGAGAGGGGTAGAGACTGAAACCCTGAGTACAGGCTGAAGAACGGGTTTAGACTGTAACCCTGAGCACAGACTGAAGAAAGTGGTTGAGACTGAAACCCTGAGCACAGGCTGAAGAACGGGTTGAGACTGAAACCCTGAGCACAGGCTGAAGAAAGGGGTCGAGTCTGAAACCCTGAGCACAGGCTGTAGAAAGGGGTTGAGGCAGAAACCCTGAGCACATGCTGATGAGAGGGTAAGAGACTGAAGCCCAGATGACAGGCTGAAGAACAGGTTGAGACTGAAACCCTGAGCACAGGCAGAAGTGAGGGGTAGCCACTGAAACCCTGAGCACAGTCTGAAGAAAGGGGTCGTGACTGAAGCCCTGAACACAGGCTTAAGCAAGGGGTAGAGATTGAAACCCCAAGCACAGGGTGAAGAAAGGGGTAGAGACTGAAACCCTGAACACAGGCTGAAGAGAGGGATACAGACTGAAATCCTGAGCACAGGCCGAAGAGAGGGGAAGAGACTGAAATCCAGAGCACCGGCTGAACAACAGGTTGAGACTGAAACCCTGAGCACAGTCTGAAGAGAGGGGTTGAGAATGAAACCCTGAGCACGGGCTGAAGAACGGGTTGAGACTGAAACACTGAGCAAAGGCTAAAGAGAAGGGTCGAGTCTGACACCCCGAGCACAGGGTGAAGAAAGGGGTACAGACTGAAACCCTGAGCACAGGCTGAAAATAGAGGTAGAGACTGAAACCCTGAACACAGGCTGAAGAGAGGGATAGAGACTGAAACCCTGAGCACAGGCTGAAGAACAGGTTGAGACTGAAACCCTGAGCACAGGCTGAAGAGATGGGTAGAGACTGAAACCCTGAGCAAAGGCTGAAGAGAAGGGTAGAGACTGACAACCCGAGCACAGACTGAAGAAAGGGGTACAGACTGAAACCCTGAGCACAGGCTGAAAAAAGAGGTAGAGACTAAAACCCTGAACACAGGCAGAAGAGAGGGGTAGAGACTGAAGCCCTGAGTATAGGCTGAAGGACTGGTTGAGCCTGAAACCCTGAGCACAGGCTGAAGAGAAGGGTAGAGACTGACACCCCGAGCACAGGGTGAAGAAAGGAGTACAGACTGAAACCCTGAGCACAGGCTGAAAAAAGAGGTAGAAACTAAAACCCTGAACACAGGCAGAAGAGAGGGGTAGAGACTGAAGCCCTGAGTATAAGCTGAAGGACTGGTTGAGCCTGAAACCCTGAGCACAGGCTGAAGAGAGGGTTAGAGGCTGAAACACTGAGAACAGGCTGAAGAACGGGTTGCGACTGAAACCCTGAGCACAGGCTGAAGAGAGGGGTAGAGACTGACACCCCGAGCACAGGGTGAAGAAAGGGGTACAGACTGAAACCTTGAGCACAGGATGAAAAAAGAGGTAGAGACTAAAACCCCGAACACAGGCAGAAGACAGGGGTAGAGACTGAAACCCTGAGCACAAGCTGAAGAACGGGTTGAGACTGAAACCCTGAGCAGCGGCTGAAGAGATGGGTAGGGACTGAAACACTGAGTCAAGCTGAAGAGAGGGGTAGAGACTGAAAACCTGAGCACAGGCTGAAGAAAGGGGTAGATTCTGAAACCCTGAGCAGACGCTGTAGAGAGGGGAAGAGACTGAAACCCAGAGCACAGGCTGAAGAGAGGGATAGAGACTGAAACCCTGAGCACAGGCTGAAGAAAGAGGTAGAGACTGAAACACGGAGCACAGGCTGAAGAGAGGGGTAGGGACTGAAACCCTGAGCACAGGCTGTTGTAACGTGTTGAGACAGAAACCTTAGCACATGCTGAAGAGAGGGGAAGAGACTGAAACCCTGAGCACAGGCTGAAGAAAGGGGTAGAGACTGAAACCCTGAGCACTGGCTGAAGAGAGGGGTAGAGACTGAAACCCTGAGTACAGGCTGAAGAACGGGTTTAGACTGTAACCTTGAGCACAGACTGAAGAAAGTGGTAGAGACCAAAACCCTGAGCACAGGCTGAAGAACGGGTTGAGACTGAAACCCTGAGCACAGGCTGAAGAATTGGCTAGAGTCTGAAACCCTGAGCCCAGACTGTAGAAAGGGGTTGAGGCAGAAACCCTGAGCACAGGCTGACGAGAGGGGAAGAGAGTGAAGCCCAGATGACAGGCTGAAGAACAGTTTGAGACTGAAACCCCGAGCACAGGCTGAAGTGAGGGGTAGAGACTGAAACCCTGAGCACAGTCTGAAGAAAGGGGTAGAGACTGAAGCCCCGAAGACAGGCTTAAGAAAGGGGTAGAGACTGAAAACCCAAGAACAGGGTGAAGAAAGGGCTAGAGACTGAAACCCTGAACACAGGCTGAAGAGAGGGATACAGACTGAAATCCTGAGCACAGGCCGAAGAGAGAGGAAGAGACTGAAACCCAGAGCACCGGCTGAAGAAGAGGTTGAGACCGAAACCCTGAGCACAGGCTGAAGAGAGGGTTAGAGACTGAAACATGGAGCACAGGCTGAAGAAAGGGGTAGAGACTGAAACCCTGAGCACTGGCTGAAGAGAGGGGTAGAGACTGAAACCCTGAGTACAGGCTGAAGAACGGGTTTAGACTGTGACCCTGAGCACAGACTGAAGAAATTGGTAGAGACTGAAACCCTGAGCACAGGCAGAAGAACAGGTTGAGACTGAAACCCTGAGCACAGGCTGAAGAAAGGGGTAGAGTCTGAAACCATGAGCACAGGCTGTAGAAAGGGGTTGAGGCAGAAACCCTGAGCACAGGCTGATGAGAGGGGAAGAGACTGAAGCCCAGATGACAGGCTGAAGAACAGGTTGAGACTGAAACCCTGAGCACAGGCTGAAGAGAAGGGTCGAGTCTCACACCCCGAGCACAGGGTGAAGAAAGGGTACAGACTGAAACCCTGAGCACAGGCTGAAAATAGAGGTAGAGACTAAAACCCTGAACACAGGCTGAAGAGAGGGGTAGAGACTGAAGCCCTGAGTACAGGCTGAAGGACTGGTTGAGCCTGAAACCCTGAGCACAGGCTGAAGAGAGGGTTAGAGACTGAAACACTGAGCGCACGCTGATGAGAGGGGTAGAGACTGAAACCCTGAGTACAGACTGAAGAACAGGTAGAGACTGAAACCCAGAGCACTGGCTGAAGAACGGGTTTAGACTGTAACCCTGAGCACAGACTGAAGAAAGTGGTAGAGACTGAAGCCCTGAACACAGTCTTAAGCAAGGGGTAGAGACTGAAACCCCAAGCACGAGGTGAAGAAAGGGTTAGAGACTGAAACCCTGAACACAGGCTGAAGAGAGGGATAGAGACTGAAACCCTGAGCACAGGCTGAAGGACTGGTTGAGCCTGAAACCCTGAGCACAGGCTGAAGAGAAGGGTAGAGACTGACACCCTGAGCACAGGGTGAAGAAAGGAGTACAGACTGAAACCCTGAGCACAGGCTCTAAAAAGAGGTAGAGACTAAAACCCTGAACACAGGCAGAAGAGAGGGGTAGAGACTGAAGCCCTGAGTATAAGCTAAAGGACTGGTTGAGCCTGAAACCCTGAGCACAGGCTGAAGAGAGGGTTAGAGGCTGAAACACTGAGCACAGGCTGAAGAACGGGTTGCGACTGAAACCCTGAGCACAGGCTGAAGAGAGGGGTAGAGACTGACACCCCGAGCACAGGGTGAAGAAAGGGGTACAGACTGAAACCTTGAGCACAGGATGAAAAAAGAGGTAGAGACTAAAACCCCGAACACAGGCAGAAGACAGGGGTAGAGAATGAAACCCTGAGCACAAGCTGAAGAATGGGTTGAGACTGAAACCCTGAGCAGCGGATGAAGAGAGGGGTAGAGACTGAAACACTGAGTCAAGCTGAAGACAGGGGTAGAGACTGAAAACCTGAGCACAGGCTGAAGAAAGGGGTAGATTCTGAAACCCTGAGCAGACGCTGTAGAGAGGGGAAGAGACTGAAACCCAGAGCACAGGCTGAAGAGAGGGATAGAGACTGAAACCCTGAGCACAGGCTGAAGAAAGAGGTAGAGACTGAAACACGGAGCACAGGCTGAAGAGAGGGGTAGAGACTGAAACCCTGACCACTGGCTGAAGAGAGGGGTAGCGACTGAAACCCTGAGCACAGGCTGTTGTAACGGGTTGAGACAGAAACCTGAGCACATGCTGAAGAGAGGGGAAGAGACTGAAACCCAGAGCACAGGCTGAAGAGAGGGATAGAGACTGAAACCCAGAGCACAGGCTGAAGAAAGAGGTAGAGACTGAAACACGGAGCACAGTCTGAAGAAAGGGGTAGAGACTGAAACCCTGAGCACTGGCTGAAGAGAGGGGTAGAGACTGAAACCCTGAGTACAGGCTGAAGAACGGGTTTAGACTGTAACCCTGAGCACAGACTGAAGAAAGTGGTAGAGTCCAAAACCCTGAGCACAGGCTGAAGAACGGGTTTATACTGTAACCCTGAGCACAGACTGAAGAAAGTGGTAGAGACTGAAACCCTGAGCACAGGCTGAAGAACGGGTTGAGACTGAAACCCTGAGCACAGGCTGTAGAAAGGGGTTGAGACTGAAACCCTGAGCACAGGCTGAAGAAAGAGGTAGAGACTGAAACACGGAGCACAGGCTAAAGAAAGTGGTAGAGACTGAAACCCTGAGCACTGGCTGAAAAGAGGGGTAGAGACTGAAACACTGAGCACTGGCTGAAGAGAGTGTTGAGACTGAAGCCCTGAGCAAAGGCTGTAGAAATGGGTTGAGACAGAAACCTGAGCGCAGGCTGAAGAGAGGGGAAGAGACTGAAAACCAGAGCACAGGCTGAAGAGAGGGATAGAGACTGAAACCCTGAGCACAGGCTGAAGAAAGAGGTAGAGACTGAAACACGGAGCACAGGCTAAAGAAAGTGGTAGAGACTGAAACCCTGAGCATAGGCTGTAGAACGGGTTGAGACTGAAACCCTGAGCACAGGCTGTAGAAAGGGGTTGAGGCAGAAACCCTGAGCACAGGCTGAAAATAGGGGAAGAGACTGAAGCCCAGATGACAGTCTGAAGTACAGGTTGAGACTGAAACCCTGAGCACAGGCAGAAGTGAGGGTTAGAGACTGAAACCCTGAGCACAGTCTGAAGAAAGGTGTAGAGACTGAAGCACGGAACACAGGCTGAAGAAATGGGTAGAGAATGAAACCCCAAGCACAGGGTGAAGAAAGGGGTAGACACTGAAACCCTGAACACAGGCTGAAGAGAGGGATACATTCTGAAATCCTGAGCACAGGCCAAAGAGAGGGGAAGAGACTGAAACCCAGAGCACCGGCTGAAGAACGGGTTGAGACTGAATCCCTGAACACAGACTGAAGAGAGGGGTTGAGAATGAAAACCTGAGCACGGGCTGAAGAACGGGTTGAGACTGAAACCCTGAGCACAGGCTGAAAACGGGTTTAGACTGTAACCCTGAGCACAGACTGAAGAAAGTGGTAGAGACTGAAACCCTGAGCACAGGCTGAAGAACGGGTTGAGAGTGAAACCCTGAGCACAGGCTGTAGAAAGGGGTTGAGACTGAAACCCTGAGCACAGGCTGAAGAAAGGGGTAGAATCTGAAACCCCGAGCACAGGCTGTAGAAAGAGGTTGAGACAGAAACCCTGAGCACAGGCTGAAGAGAGGGGAAGAGACTGAAACCCAGAGCACAGGCTGAAGAGAGGGATAGAGACTGAAACCCTGAGCACAGGCTGAACAACGGGTTGCGACTGAAACCCTGAGCACCGGCTGAAGAGAGTGGTAGAGACTGAAACACTGAGCACTGGCTGAAGAGAGTGTTGAGACTGAAGCCCTGAGCAAAGGCTGTAGAAATGGGTTGAGACAGAAACCTGAGCACAGGCTGAAGAGAGGGGAAGAGACTGAAAACCAGAGCACAGGCTGAAGAGAGGGATAGAGACTGAAACCCTAAGCACAGGCTGAAGAAAGAGGTAGAGACTGAAACACGGAGCACAGGGTAAAGAAAGTGGTAGAGACTGAAACCCTGAGCACCGGCTGAAGAGAGGGGTAGAGACTGAAACCCTGAGCACAGGCTGAAGAACGGGTTTAGACTGTAACCCTGAGCACAGACTGAAGAAAGTGGTAGAGACTGAAACCCTGAGCACAGGCTGAAGAATGGGTTGAGAGTGAAACCCTGAGCACAGGCTGTAGAAAGGGGTTGAGACTGAAACCCTGAGCACAGGCTGAAGAAAGGGGCAGAATCTGAAACCCCGAGCACAGGCTGTAGAAAGAGGTTGAGACAGAAACCCTGAGCACAGGCTGAAGAGAGGGATAGAGACTGAAACCCTGAGCACAGGCTGAAGAACGGGTTGCGACTGAAACCCTGAGCACCGGCTGAAGAGAGTGGTAGAGACTGAAACACTGAGCACTGGCTGAAGAGAGTGTTGAGACTGAAGCCCTGAGCAAAGGCTGTAGAAATGGGTTGAGACAGAAACCTGAGCGCAGGCTGAAGAGAGGGGAAGAGACTGAAAACCAGAGCACAGGCTGAAGTGAGGGATAGAGACTGAAACCCTGAGCACAGGCTGAAGAAAGAGGTAGAGACTGAAACACGGAGCACAGGCTAAAGAAAGTGGTAGAGACTGAAACCCTGAGCATAGGCTGTAGAACGGGTTGGGACTGAAACCCTGAGCACAGGCTGTAGAAAGGGGTTGAGGCAGAAACCCTGAGCACAGGCTGAAAATAGGGGAAGAGACTGAAGCCCAGATGACAGGCCGAAGTACAGGTTGAGACTGAAACCCTGAGCACAGGCAGAAGTGAGGGTTAGAGACTGAAACCCTGAGCACAGTCTGAAGAAAGGGGTAGAGACTGAAGCACGGAACACAGGCTGAAGAAAGGGGTAGAGAATGAAACCCCAAGCACAGGGTGAAGAAAGGGGTTGAGACAGAAACCCTGAACACAGGCTGAAGAGAGGGATACATTCTGAAATCCTGAGCACAGGCCAAAGAGAGGGGAAGAGACTGAAACCCAGAGCACCGGCTGAAGAACGGGTTGAGACTGAATCCCTGAACACAGACTGAAGAGAGGGGTTGAGAATGAAAACCTGAGCACGGGCTGAAGAACGGGTTGAGACTGAAACCCTGAGCACAGGCTGAAAACGGGTTTAGACTGTAACCCTGAGCACAGACTGAAGAAAGTGGTAGAGACTGAAACCCTGAGCACAGGCTGAAGAACGGGTTGAGAGTGAAACCCTGAGCACAGGCTGTAGAAAGGGGTTGAGACTGAAACCCTGAGCACAGGCTGAAGAAAGGGGTAGAATCTGAAACCCCGAGCACAGGCTGTAGAAAGAGGTTGAGACAGAAACCCTGAGCACAGGCTGAAGAGAGGGGAAGAGACTGAAACCCAGAGCACAGGCTGAAGAGAGGGATAGAGACTGAAACCCTGAGCACAGGCTGAACAACGGGTTGCGACTGAAACCCTGAGCACCGGCTGAAGAGAGTGGTAGAGACTGAAACACTGAGCACTGGCTGAAGAGAGTGTTGAGACTGAAGCCCTGAGCAAAGGCTGTAGAAATGGGTTGAGACAGAAACCTGAGCGCAGGCTGAAGAGAGGGGAAGAGACTGAAAACCAGAGCACAGGCTGAAGAGAGGGATAGAGACTGAAACCCTAAGCACAGGCTGAAGAAAGAGGTAGAGACTGAAACACGGAGCACAGGCTAAAGAAAGTGGTAGAGACTGAAACCCTGAGCACAGGCTGAAGAGAGGGGTAGAGACTGAAACCCTGAGCACAGGCTGAAGAACGGGTTTAGACTGTAACCCTGAGCACAGACTGAAGAAAGTGGTAGAGACTGAAACCCTGAGCACAGGCTGAAGAACGGGTTGAGAGTGAAATCCTGAGCACAGGCTGTAGAAAGGGGTTGAGACTGAAACCCTGAGCACAGGCTGAAGAAAGGGGCAGAATCTGAAACCCCGAGCACAGGCTGTAGAAAGAGGTTGAGACAGAAACCCTGAGCACAGGCTGAAGAGAGGGATAGAGACTGAAACCCTGAGCACAGGCTGAAGAACGGGTTGCGACTGAAACCCTGAGCACCGGCTGAAGAGAGTGGTAGAGACTGAAACACTGAGCACTGGCTGAAGAGAGTGTTGAGACTGAAGCCCTGAGCAAAGGCTGTAGAAATGGGTTGAGACAGAAACCTGAGCGCAGGCTGAAGAGAGGGGAAGAGACTGAAACCCTGAGCACAGGCTGAAGAAAGAGGTAGAGACTGAAACACGGAGCACAGGCTAAAGAAAGTGGTAGAGACTGAAACCCTGAGCATAGGCTGTAGAACGGGTTGGGACTGAAACCCTGAGCACAGGCTGTAGAAAGGGGTTGAGGCAGAAACCCTGAGCACAGGCTGAAAATAGGGGAAGAGACTGAAGCCCAGATGACAGGCTAAAGTACAGGTTGAGACTGAAACCCTGAGCACAGGCAGAAGTGTGGGTTAGAGACTGAAACCCTGAGCACAGTCTGAAGAAAGGGGTAGAGACTGAAGCACGGAACACAGGCTGAAGAAAGGGGTAGAGAATGAAACCCCAAGCACAGGGTGAAGAAAGGGGTAGACACTGAAACCCTGAACACAGGCTGAAGAGAGGGATACATTCTGAAATCCTGAGCACAGGCCAAAGAGAGGGGAAGAGACTGAAACCCAGAGCACCGGCTGAAGAACGGGTTGAGACTGAATCCCTGAACACAGACTGAAGAGAGGGGTTGAGAATGAAAACCTGAGCATGGGCTGAAGAACGGGTTGAGACTGAAACCCTGAGCACAGGCTGAAAACGGGTTTAGACTGTAACCCTGAGCACAGACTGAAGAAAGTGGTAGAGACTGAAACCCTGAGCACAGGCTGAAGAACGGGATGAGACTGAAACCCTGAGCACAGGCTGTAGAAAGGGGTTGAGACTGAAACCCTGAGCACAGGCTGAAGAAAGGGGTAGAATCTGAAACCCTGAGCACAGGCTGTAGAAAGAGGTTGAGACAGAAACCCTGAGCACAGGCTGAAGAGAGGGGAAGAGACTGAAACCCAGAGCACAGGCTGAAGAGAGGGATAGAGACTGAAACCCTGAGCACAGGCTGAAGAACGGGTTGCGACTGAAACCCTGAGCACCGGCTGAAGAGAGTGGTAGAGACTGAAACACTGAGCACTGGCTGAAGAGAGTGTTGAGACTGAAGCCCTGAGCAAAGGCTGTAGAAATGGGTTGAGATAGAAACCTGAGCGCAGGCTGAAGAAAGAGGTAGAGACTGAAACACGGAGCACAGGCTAAAGAATGTGGTAGAGACTGAAACCCTGAGCACCGGCTGAAGAGAGGGGTAGAGACTGAAACCCTGAGCACAGGCTGAAGAACGGGTTTAGACTGTAACCCTGAGCACAGACTGAAGAAAGTGGTAGAGACTGAAACCCTGAGCACAGGCTGAAGAACGGGTTGAGAGTGAAACCCTGAGCACAGGCTGTAGAAAGGGGTTGAGACTGAAACCCTGAGCACAGGCTGAAGAAAGGGGTAGAATCTGAAACCCCGAGCACAGGCTGTAGAAAGAGGTTGAGACAGAAACCCTGAGCACAGGCTGAAGAGAGGGATAGAGACTGAAACCCTGAGCACAGGCTGAAGAACGGGTTGCGACTGAAACCCTGAGCACCGGCTGAAGAGAGTGGTAGAGACTGAAACACTGAGCACTGGCTGAAGAGAGTGTTGAGACTGAAGCCCTGAGCAAAGGCTGTAGAAATGGGTTGAGACAGAAACCTGAGCGCAGGCTGAAGAGAGGGGAAGAGACTGAAAACCAGAGCACAGGCTGAAGTGAGGGTTAGAGACTGAAACCCTGAGCACAGGCTGAAGAAAGAGGTAGAGACTGAAACACGGAGCACAGGCTAAAGAAAGTGGTAGAGACTGAAACCCTGAGCACCGGCTGAAGAGAGGGGTAGAGACTGAAAACCTGAGCACAGGCTGAAGAGAGGGGTAGAGACTGACACCCCAGGAACAGGGTGAAGAAAGGGGTACAGACTGAAACCTTGAGCACAGGCTGAAAAAAGAAGTTGAGACTAAAACCCTGAACACAGGCAGAAGAAAGGGGTAGAGACTGGAACACAGTCAGGCTGAAGAGAGGGGTAGAGACTGAAACCCTGAGCACAGGCTGAAGAATGGGTTGAGACTGAAAACCTGAGCACAGGCTGAAGAAAGGGCTAAAGTCTGAAACCCTGAGCACAGGCTGTAGAAAGGGCTTGAGACAGAAACACTGAGCACAGGGTGAAGAAAGGGGTAAAGACTGAAACCCTGAGCACAGGCTGAAAAAAGAGGTAGGGACTAAAACCCTGAACACAGGCTGAAGAAAGGGGTAGAGTCTGAAACCCAGAGCACAGGCTGAAGAGAGGGATAGAGACTGAAACCCTGAGCACAGGCTGAAGAAAGAGGTAGAGACTGAAACACGGAGCACAGGCTGAAGAGAGGGGTAGAGACTGAAACCCTGAGCACTGGCTGAAGAGAGGGGTAGCGACTGAAACCCTGAGCACAGGCTGTTGTAACGGGTTGAGACAGAAACCTGAGCACATGCTGAAGAGAGGGGAAGAGACTGAAACCCAGAGCACAGGCTGAAGAGAGGGATAGAGACTGAAACCCTGAGCACAGGCTGAAGAAAGAGGTAGAGACTGAAACACGGAGCACAGTCTGAAGAAAGGGGTAGAGACTGAAACCCTGAGCACTGGCTGAAGAGAGGGGTAGAGACTGAAACCCTGAGTACAGGCTGAAGAACGGGTTTAGACTGTAACCCTGAGCACAGACTGAAGAAAGTGGTAGAGACCAAAACCCTGAGCACAGGCTGAAGAACGGGTTTAGACTGTAACCCTGAGCACAGACTGAAGAAAGTGGTAGAGACTGAAACCCTGAGCACAGGCTGAAGAACGGGTTGAGACTGAAACCCTGAGCACAGGCTGTAGAAAGGGGTTGAGACTGAAACCCTGAGCACAGGCTGAAGAAAGAGGTAGAGACTGAAACACGGAGCACAGGCTAAAGAAAGTGGTAGAGACTGAAACCCTGAGCACTGGCTGAAGAGAGGGGTAGAGACTGAAACACTGAGCACTGGCTGAAGAGAGTGTTGAGACTGAAGCCCTGAGCAAAGGCTGTAGAAATGGGTTGAGACAGAAACCTGAGCGCAGGCTGAAGAGAGGGGAAGAGACTGAAAACCAGAGCACAGGCTGAAGAGAGGGATAGAGACTGAAACCCTGAGCACAGGCTGAAGAAAGAGGTAGAGACTGAAACACGGAGCACAGGCTAAAGAAAGTGGTAGAGACTGAAACCCTGAGCATAGGCTGTAGAACGGGTTGAGACTGAAACCCTGAGCACAGGCTGAAGAACGGGTTGAGAGTGAAACCCTGAGCACAGGCTGAAAATAGGGGAAGAGACTGAAGCCCAGATGACAGGCTAAAGTACAGGTTGAGACTGAAACCCTGAGCACAGGCAGAAGTGAGGGTTAGAGACTGAAACCCTGAGCACAGTCTGAAGAAAGGGGTAGAGACTGAAGCACGGAACACAGGCTGAAGAAAGGGGTAGAGAATGAAACCCCAAGCACAGGGTGAAGAAAGGGGTAGACACTGAAACCCTGAACACAGGCTGAAGAGAGGGATACATTCTGAAATCCTGAGCACAGGCCAAAGAGAGGGGAAGAGACTGAAACCCAGAGCACCGGCTGAAGAACGGGTTGAGACTGAATCCCTGAACACAGACTGAAGAGAGGGGTTGAGAATGAAAACCTGAGCACGGGCTGAAGAACGGGTTGAGACTGAAATCCTGAGCACAGGCTGAAAACGGGTTTAGACTGTAACCCTGAGCACAGACTGAAGAAAGTGGTAGAGACTGAAACCCTGAGCACAGGCTGAAGAACGGGTTGAGAGTGAAACCCTGAGCACAGGCTGTAGAAAGGGCTTGAGACAGAAACACTGAGCACAGGGTGAAGAAAGGGGTAAAGACTGAAACGCTGAGCACAGGCTGAAAAAAGAGGTAGGGACTAAAACCCTGAACACAGGCTAAAGAAAGGGGTAGAGTCTGAAACCCTGAGCACAGGCTGTAGAAAGGGGTTGAGACGGAAACCCAGAGCACAGGCTGAAGAGAGGGATAGAGACTGAAACCCTGAGCACAGGCTGAACAACGGGTTGCGACTGAAACCCTGAGCACCGGCTGAAGAGAGTGGTAGAGACTGAAACACTGAGCACTGCTGAAGAGAGTGTTGAGACTGAAGCCCTGAGCAAAGGCTGTAGAAATGGGTTGAGACAGAAACCTGAGCGCAGGCTGAAGAAAGAGGTAGAGACTGAAACACGGAGCACAGGCTAAAGAAAGTGGTAGAGACTGAAACACTGAGCACCGGCTGAAGAGAGGGGTAGAGACTGAAACCCTGAGCACAGGCTGAAGAACGGGTTTAGACTGTAACCCTGAGCACAGACTGAAGAAAGTGGTAGAGACTGAAACCCTGAGCACAGGCTGAAGAACGGGTTGAGAGTGAAACCCTGAGCACAGGCTGTAGAAAGGGGTTGAGACTGAAACCCTGAGCACAGGCTGAAGAACGGGATGAGACTGAAACCCTGAGCACAGGCTGTAGAAAGGGGTTGAGACTGAAACCCTGAGCACAGGCTGAAGAAAGGGGTAGAATCTGAAACCCTGAGCACAGGCTGTAGAAAGAGGTTGAGACAGAAACCCTGAGCACAGGCTGAAGAGAGGGGAAGAGACTGAAACCCAGAGCACAGGCTGAAGAGAGGGATAGAGACTGAAACCCTGAGCACAGGCTGAAGAACGGGTTGCGACTGAAACCCTGAGCACCGGCTGAAGAGAGTGGTAGAGACTGAAACACTGAGCACTGGCTGAAGAGAGTGTTGAGACTGAAGCCCTGAGCAAAGGCTGTAGAAATGTGTTGAGATAGAAACCTGAGCGCAGGCTGAAGAAAGAGGTAGAGACTGAAACACGGAGCACAGGCTAAAGAATGTGGTAGAGACTGAAACCCTGAGCACCGGCTGAAGAGAGGGGTAGAGACTGAAACCCTGAGCACAGGCTGAAGAACGGGTTTAGACTGTAACCCTGAGCACAGACTGAAGAAAGTGGTAGAGACTGAAACCCTGAGCACAGGCTGAAGAACGGGTTGAGAGTGAAACCCTGAGCACAGGCTGTAGAAAGGGGTTGAGACTGAAACCCTGAGCACAGGCTGAAGAAAGGGGTAGAATCTGAAACCCGAGCACAGGCTGTAGAAAGAGGTTGAGACAGAAACCCTGAGCACAGGCTGAAGAGAGGGATAGAGACTGAAACCCTGAGCACAGGCTGAAGAACGGGTTGCGACTGAAACCCTGAGCACCGGCTGAAGAGAGTGGTAGAGACTGAAACACTGAGCACTGGCTGAAGAGAGTGTTGAGACTGAAGCCCTGAGCAAAGGCTGTAGAAATGGGTTGAGACAGAAACCTGAGCGCAGGCTGAAGAGAGGGGAAGAGACTGAAAACCAGAGCACAGGCTGAAGTGAGGGATAGAGACTGAAACCCTGAGCACAGGCTGAAGAAAGAGGTAGAGACTGAAACACGGAGCACAGGCTAAAGAAAGTGGTAGAGACTGAAACCCTGAGCACCGGCTGAAGAGAGGGGTAGAGACTGAAAACCTGAGCACAGGCTGAAGAGAGGGGTAGAGACTGACACCCCAGGAACAGGGTGAAGAAAGGGGTACAGACTGAATCCTTGAGCACAGGCTGAAAAAAGAAGTTGAGACTAAAACCCTGAACACAGGCAGAAGAAAGGGGTAGAGACTGGAACACAGTCAGGCTGAAGAGAGGGGTAGAGACTGAAACCCTGAGCACAGGCTGAAGAATGGGTTGAGACTGAAAACCTGAGCACAGGCTGAAGAAAGGGCTAAAGTCTGAAACCCTGAGCACAGGCTGTAGAAAGGGCTTGAGACAGAAACACTGAGCACAGGGTGAAGAAAGGGGTAAAGACTGAAACCCTGAGCACAGGCTGAAAAAAGAGGTAGGGACTAAAACCCTGAACACAGGCTGAAGAAAGGGGTAGAGTCTGAAACCCAGAGCACAGGCTGAAGAGAGGGATAGAGACTGAAACCCTGAGCACAGGCTGAAGAAAGAGGTAGAGACTGAAACACGGAGCACAGGCTGAAGAGAGGGGTAGAGACTGAAACCCTGAGCACTGGCTGAAGAGAGGGGTAGCGACTGAAACCCTGAGCACAGGCTGTTGTAACGGGTTGAGACAGAAACCTGAGCACATGCTGAAGAGAGGGGAAGAGACTGAAACCCAGAGCACAGGCTGAAGAGAGGGATAGAGACTGAAACCCTGAGCACAGGCTGAAGAAAGAGGTAGAGACTGAAACACGGAGCACAGTCTGAAGAAAGGGGTAGAGACTGAAACCCTGAGCACTGGCTGAAGAGAGGGGTAGAGACTGAAACCCTGAGTACAGGCTGAAGAACGGGTTTAGACTGTAACCCTGAGCACAGACTGAAGAAAGTGGTAGAGACCAAAACCCTGAGCACAGGCTGAAGAACGGGTTTAGACTGTAACCCTGAGCACAGACTGAAGAAAGTGGTAGAGACTGAAACCCTGAGCACAGGCTGAAGAACGGGTTGAGACTGAAACCCTGAGCACAGGCTGTAGAAAGGGGTTGAGACTGAAACCCTGAGCACAGGCTGAAGAAAGAGGTAGAGACTGAAACACGGAGCACAGGCTAAAGAAAGTGGTAGAGACTGAAACCCTGAGCACTGGCTGAAGAGAGGGGTAGAGACTGAAACACTGAGCACTGGCTGAAGAGAGTGTTGAGACTGAAGCCCTGAGCAAAGGCTGTAGAAATGGGTTGAGACAGAAACCTGAGCGCAGGCTGAAGAGAGGGGAAGAGACTGAAAACCAGAGCACAGGCTGAAGAGAGGGATAGAGACTGAAACCCTGAGCACAGGCTGAAGAAAGAGGTAGAGACTGAAACACGGAGCACAGGCTAAAGAAAGTGGTAGAGACTGAAACCCTGAGCATAGGCTGTAGAACGGGTTGAGACTGAAACCCTGAGCACAGGCTGAAGAACGGGTTGAGAGTGAAACCCTGAGCACAGGCTGAAAATAGGGGAAGAGACTGAAGCCCAGATGACAGGCTAAAGTACAGGTTGAGACTGAAACCCTGAGCACAGGCAGAAGTGAGGGTTAGAGACTGAAACCCTGAGCACAGTCTGAAGAAAGGGGTAGAGACTGAAGCACGGAACACAGGCTGAAGAAAGGGGTAGAGAATGAAACCCCAAGCACAGGGTGAAGAAAGGGGTAGACACTGAAACCCTGAACACAGGCTGAAGAGAGGGATACATTCTGAAATCCTGAGCACAGGCCAAAGAGAGGGGAAGAGACTGAAACCCAGAGCACCGGCTGAAGAACGGGTTGAGACTGAATCCCTGAACACAGACTGAAGAGAGGGGTTGAGAATGAAAACCTGAGCACGGGCTGAAGAACGGGTTGAGACTGAAATCCTGAGCACAGGCTGAAAACGGGTTTAGACTGTAACCCTGAGCACAGACTGAAGAAAGTGGTAGAGACTGAAACCCTGAGCACAGGCTGAAGAACGGGTTGAGAGTGAAACCCTGAGCACAGGCTGTAGAAAGGGCTTGAGACAGAAACACTGAGCACAGGGTGAAGAAAGGGGTAAAGACTGAAACGCTGAGCACAGGCTGAAAAAAGAGGTAGGGACTAAAACCCTGAACACAGGCTAAAGAAAGGGGTAGAGTCTGAAACCCTGAGCACAGGCTGTAGAAAGGGGTTGAGACGGAAACCCAGAGCACAGGCTGAAGAGAGGGATAGAGACTGAAACCCTGAGCACAGGCTGAACAACGGGTTGCGACTGAAACCCTGAGCACCGGCTGAAGAGAGTGGTAGAGACTGAAACACTGAGCACTGCTGAAGAGAGTGTTGAGACTGAAGCCCTGAGCAAAGGCTGTAGAAATGGGTTGAGACAGAAACCTGAGCGCAGGCTGAAGAAAGAGGTAGAGACTGAAACACGGAGCACAGGCTAAAGAAAGTGGTAGAGACTGAAACACTGAGCACCGGCTGAAGAGAGGGGTAGAGACTGAAACCCTGAGCACAGGCTGAAGAACGGGTTTAGACTGTAACCCTGAGCACAGACTGAAGAAAGTGGTAGAGACTGAAACCCTGAGCACAGGCTGAAGAACGGGTTCAGAGTGAAACCCTGAGCACAGGCTGTAGAAAGGGGTTGAGACTGAAACCCTGAGCACAGGCTGAAGAAAGGGGTAGAATCTGAAACCCCGAGCACAGGCTGTAGAAAGAGGTTGAGACAGAAACCCTGAGCACAGGCTGAAGAGAGGGATAGAGACTGAAACCCTGAGCACAGGCTGAAGAACGGGTTGCGACTGAAACCCTGAGCACCGGCTGAAGAGAGTGGTAGAGACTGAAACACTGAGCACTGGCTGAAGAGAGTGTTGAGACTGAAGCCCTGAGCAAAGGCTGTAGAAATGGGTTGAGACAGAAACCTGAGCGCAGGCTGAAGAGAGGGGAAGAGACTGAAAACCAGAGCACAGGCTGAAGTGAGGGATAGAGACTGAAACCCTGAGCACAGGCTGAAGAAAGAGGTAGAGACTGAAACACGGAGCACAGGCTAAAGAAAGTGGTAGAGACTGAAACCCTGAGCACCGGCTGAAGAGAGGGGTAGAGACTGAAACCCTGAGCACAGGCTGAAGAGAGGGGTAGAGACTGACACCCCAGGAACAGGGTGAAGAAAGGGGTACAGACTGAAACCTTGAGCACAGGCTGAAAAAAGATGTTGAGACTAAAACCCTGAACACAGGCAGAAGAAAGGGGTAGAGACTGGAACACAGTCAGGCTGAAGAGAGGGGTAGAGACTGAAACCCTGAGCACAGGCTGAAGAACGGGTTGAGACTGAAAACCTGAGCACAGGCTGAAGAAAGGGCTAAAGTCTGAAACCCTGAGCACAGGCTGTAGAAAGGGCTTGAGACAGAAACACTGAGCACAGGGTGAAGAAAGGGGTAAAGACTGAAACCCTGAGCACAGGCTGAAAAAAGAGGTAGGGACTAAAACCCTGAACACAAGCTGAAGAAAGGGGTAGAGTCTGAAACCCAGAGCACAGGCTGAAGAGCGGGATAGAGACTGAAACCCTGAGCACAGGCTGAAGAAAGAGGTAGAGACTGAAACACGGAGCACAGGCTGAAGAGAGGGGTAGAGACTGAAACCCTGAGCACAGGCTGAAGAGAGGGGTAGCGACTGAAATCCTGAGCACAGGCTGTTGTAACGGGTTGAGACAGAAACCTGAGCACATGCTGAAGAGAGGGGAAGAGACTGAAACCCAGAGCACAGGCTGAAGAGAGGGATAGAGACTGAAACCCTGAGCACAGGCTGAAGAAAGAGGTAGAGACTGAAACACGGAGCACAGTCTGAAGAAAGGGGTAGAGACTGAAACCCTGAGCACTGGCTGAAGAGAGGGGTAGAGACTGAAACCCTGAGTACAGGCTGAAGAACGGGTTTAGACTGTAACCCTGAGCACAGACTGAAGAAAGTGGTAGAGACCAAAACCCTGAGCACAGGCTGAAGAACGGGTTTAGACTGTAACCCTGAGCACAGACTGAAGAAAGTGGTAGAGACTGAAACCCTGAGCACAGGCTGAAGAACGGGTTGAGACTGAAACCCTGAGCACAGGCTGTAGAAAGGGGTTGAGACTGAAACCCTGAGCACAGGCTGAAGAAAGAGGTAGAGACTGAAACACGGAGCACAGGCTAAAGAAAGTGGTAGAGACTGAAACCCTGAGCACTGGCTGAAGAGAGGGGTAGAGACTGAAACATTGAGCACTGGCTGAAGAGAGTGTTGAGACTGAAGCCCTGAGCAAAGGCTGTAGAAATGGGTTGAGACAGAAACCTGAGCGCAGGCTGAAGAGAGGGGAAGAGACTGAAAACCAGAGCACAGGCTGAAGAGAGGGATAGAGACTGAAACTCTGAGCACAGGCTGAAGAAAGAGGTAGAGACTGAAACACGGAGCACAGGCTAAAGAAAGTGGTAGAGACTGAAACCCTGAGCATAGGCTGTAGAACGGGTTGAGACTGAAACCCTGAGCACAGGCTGTAGAAAGGGGTTGAGGCAGAAACCCTGAGCACAGGCTGAAAATAGGGGAAGAGACTGAAGCCCAGATGACAGGCTAAAGTACAGGTTGAGACTGAAACCCTGAGCACAGGCAGAAGTGAGGGTTAGAGACTGAAACCCTGAGCACAGTCTGAAGAAAGGGGTAGAGACTGAAGCACGGAACACAGGCTGAAGAAAGGGGTAGAGAATGAAACCCCAAGCACAGGGTGAAGAAAGGGGTAGACACTGAAACCCTGAACACAGGCTGAAGAGAGGGATACATTCTGAAATCCTGAGCACAGGCCAAAGAGAGGGGAAGAGACTGAAACCCAGAGCACCGGCTGAAGAACGGGTTGAGACTGAATCCCTGAACACAGACTGAAGAGAGGGGTTGAGAATGAAAACCTGAGCACGGGCTGAAGAACGGGTTGAGACTGAAACCCTGAGCACAGGCTGAAAACGGGTTTAGACTGTAACCCTGAGCACAGACTGAAGAAAGTGGTAGAGACTGAAACCCTGAGCACAGGCTGAAGAACGGGTTGAGAGTGAAACCCTGAGCACAGGCTGTAGAAAGGGGTTGAGACTGAAACCCTGAGCACAGGCTGAAGAAAGGGGTAGAATCTGAAACCCCGAGCACAGGCTGTAGAAAGAGGTTGAGACAGAAACCCTGAGCACAGGCTGAAGAGAGGGGAAGAGACTGAAACCCAGAGCACAGGCTGAAGAGAGGGATAGAGACTGAAACCCTGAGCACAGGCTGAAGAACAGGTTGCGACTGAAACCCTGAGCACCGGCTGAAGAGAGTGGTAGAGACTGAAACACTGAGCACTGGCTGAAGAGAGTGTTGAGACTGAAGCCCTGAGCAAAGGCTGTAGAAATGGGTTGAGACAGAAACCTGAGCGCAGGCTGAAGAGAGGGGAAGAGACTGAAAACCAGAGCACAGGCTGAAGAGAGGGATAGAGACTGAAACCCTAAGCACAGGCTGAAGAAAGAGGTAGAGACTGAAACACGGAGCACAGGCTAAAGAAAGTGGTAGAGACTGAAACCCTGAGCACCGGCTGAAGAGAGGGGTAGAGACTGAAACCCTGAGCACAGGCTGAAGAACGGGTTTAGACTGTAACCCTGAGCACAGACTGAAGAAAGTGGTAGAGACTGAAACCCTGAGCACAGGCTGAAGAACGGGTTGAGAGTGAAACCCTGAGCACAGGCTGTAGAAAGGGGTTGAGACTGAAACCCTGAGCACAGGCTGAAGAAAGGGGCAGAATCTGAAACCCCGAGCACAGGCTGTAGAAAGAGGTTGAGACAGAAACCCTGAGCACAGGCTGAAGAGAGGGATAGAGACTGAAACCCTGAGCACAGGCTGAAGAACGGGTTGCGACTGAAACCCTGAGCACCGGCTGAAGAGAGTGGTAGAGACTGAAACACTGAGCACTGGCTGAAGAGAGTGTTGAGACTGAAGCCCTGAGCAAAGGCTGTAGAAATGGGTTGAGACAGAAACCTGAGCGCAGGCTGAAGAGAGGGGAAGAGACTGAAAACCAGAGCACAGGCTGAAGTGAGGGATAGAGACTGAAACCCTGAGCACAGGCTGAAGAAAGAGGTAGAGACTGAAACACGG
This sequence comes from Carcharodon carcharias, assembly GCF_017639515.1. Taxonomy (NCBI): domain Eukaryota; kingdom Metazoa; phylum Chordata; class Chondrichthyes; order Lamniformes; family Lamnidae; genus Carcharodon; species Carcharodon carcharias. The sequence continues at coordinate 118,628,194 of NC_054477.1, forward strand.
AGCACAGGCTAAAGAAAGTGGTAGAGACTGAAACCCTGAGCATAGGCTGTAGAACGGGTTGAGACTGAAACCCTGAGCACAGGCTGTAGAAAGGGGTTGAGGCAGAAACCCTGAGCACAGGCTGAAAATAGGGGAAGAGACTGAAGCCCAGATGACAGGCCGAAGTATAGGTTGAGACTGAAACCCTGAGCACAGGCAGAAGTGAGGGTTAGAGACTGAAACCCTGAGCACAGTCTGAAGAAAGGGGTAGAGACTGAAGCACGGAACACAGGCTGAAGAAAGGGGTAGAGAATGAAACCCCAAGCACAGGGTGAAGAAAGGGGTAGACACTGAAACCCTGAACACAGGCTGAAGAGAGGGATACATTCTGAAATCCTGAGCACAGGCCAAAGAGAGGGGAAGAGACTGAAACCCAGAGCACCGGCTGAAGAACGGGTTGAGACTGAATCCCTGAACACAGACTGAAGAGAGGGGTTGAGAATGAAAACCTGAGCACGGGCTGAAGAACGGGTTGAGACTGAAACCCTGAGCACAGGCTGAAAACGGGTTTAGACTGTAACCCTGAGCACAGATTGAAGAAAGTGGTAGAGACTGAAACCCTGAGCACAGGCTGAAGAACGGGATGAGACTGAAACCCTGAGCACAGGCTGTAGAAAGGGGTTGAGACTGAAACCCTGAGCACAGGCTGAAGAAAGGGGTAGAATCTGAAACCCTGAGCACAGGCTGTAGAAAGAGGTTGAGACAGAAACCCTGAGCACAGGCTGAAGAGAGGGGAAGAGACTGAAACCCAGAGCACAGGCTGAAGAGAGGGATAGAGACTGAAACCCTGAGCACAGGCTGAACAACGGGTTGCGACTGAAACCCTGAGCACCAGCTGAAGAGAGTGGTAGAGACTGAAACACTGAGCACTGGCTGAAGAGAGTGTTGAGACTGAAGCCCTGAGCAAAGGCTGTAGAAATGGGTTGAGACAGAAACCTGAGCGCAGGCTGAAGAAAGAGGTAGAGACTGAAACACGGAGCACAGGCTAAAGAAAGTGGTAGAGACTGAAACCCTGAGCACCGGCTGAAGAGAGGGGTAGAGACTGAAACCCTGAGCACAGGCTGAAGAACGGGTTTAGACTGTAACCCTGAGCACAGACTGAAGAAAGTGGTAGAGACTGAAACCCTGAGCACAGGCTGAAGAACGGGTTGAGAGTGAAACCCTGAGCACAGGCTGTAGAAAGGGGTTGAGACTGAAACCCTGAGCACAGGCTGAAGAAAGTGGTAGAATCTGAAACCCTGAGCACAGGCTGTAGAAAGAGGTTGAGACTGAAACCCTGAGCACAGGCTGAAGAGAGGGATAGAGACTGAAACCCTGAGCACAGGCTGAAGAACGGGTTGCGACTGAAACCCTGAGCACCGGCTGAAGAGAGTGGTAGAGACTGAAACACTGAGCACTGGCTGAAGAGAGTGTTGAGACTGAAGCCCTGAGCAAAGGCTGTAGAAATGGGTTGAGACAGAAACCTGAGCGCAGGCTGAAGAGAGGGGAAGAGACTGAAAACCAGAGCACAGGCTGAAGTGAGGGATAGAGACTGAAACCCTGAGCACAGGCTGAAGAAAGAGGTAGAGACTGAAACACGGAGCACAGGCTAAAGAAAGTGGTAGAGACTGAAACCCTAAGCACCGGCTGAAGAGAGGGGTAGAGACTGAAACCCTTAGCACAGGCTGAAGAGAGGGGTAGAGACTGACACCCCAGGAACAGGGCGAAGAAAGGGGTACAGACTGAAACCTTGAGCACAGGCTGAAAAAAGAAGTTGAGACTAAAACCCTGAACACAGGCAGAAGAAAGGGGTAGAGACTGGAACACAGTCAGGCTGAAGAGAGGGGTAGAGACTGAAACCCTGAGCAGAGGCTGAAGAACGGGTTGAGACTGAAAACCTGAGCACAGGCTGAAGAAAGGGCTAAAGTCTGAAACCCTGAGCACAGGCTGTAGAAAGGGCTTGAGACAGAAACACTGAGCACAGGGTGAAGAAAGGGGTAAAGACTGAAACCCTGAGCACAGGCTGAAAAAAGAGGTAGGGACTAAAACCCTGAACACAGGCTGAAGAAAGGGGTAGAGTCTGAAACCCTGAGCACAGGCTGTAGAAAGGGGTTGAGACGGAAACCCTGAGCACAGGCTGAAGAAAGGGGTAGAATCTGAAACCCCGAGCACATGCTGTAGAAAGAGGTTGAGACAGAAACCCTGAGCACAGGCTGAAGAGAGGGGAAGAGACTGAAACCCACAGCACAGGCTGAAGAGAGGGATAGAGACTGAAACCCTGAGCACAGGCTGAAGAACGGGTTGCGACTGAAACCCTGAGCACCGGCTGTAGAGAGTGGTAGAGACTGAAACACTGAGCACTGGCTGAAGAGAGTGTTGAAACTGAAGCCCTGAGCAAAGGCTGTAGAAATGGGTTGAGACAGAAACCTGAGCGCAGGCTGAAGAGAGGGGAAGAGACTGAAAACCAGAGCACAGGCTGAAGAGAGGGATAGAGACTGAAACCCTGAGCACAGGCTGAAGAAAGAGGTAGAGACTGAAACACGGAGCACAGGCTAAAGAAAGTGGTAGAGACTGAAACCCTGAGCACCGGCTGAAGAGAGGGGTAGAAACTGAAACCCTGAGCACAGGCTGAAGAACGGGTTTAGACACTAACCCTGAGCACAGACTGAAGAAAGTGGTAGAGACTGAAACCCTGAGCACAGGCTGAAGAACGGCTTGAGACTGAAACCCTGAGAACAGGCTGTAGAAAGGGGTTGAGAATGAAACCCTGAGCACAGGCTGAAGAAAGGGGTAGAATCTGAAACCCCGAGCACACGCTGTAGAAAGAGGTTGAGACAGAAACCCTGAGCACAGGCTGAAGAGAGGGGAAGAGACTGAAACCCAGAGCACAGGCTGAAGAGAGGGATAGAGACTGAAACCCTGAGCACAGGCTGAAGAACGGGTTGCGACTGAAACCCTGAGCACCGGCTGAAGAGAGTGGTAGAGACTGAAACACTGAGCACTGGCTGAAGAGAGTGTTGAGACTGAAGCCCTGAGCAAAGGCTGTAGAAATGGGTTGAGACAGAAACCTGAGCGCAGGCTGAAGAGAGGGGAAGAGACTGAAAACCAGAGCACAGGCTGAAGAGAGGGATAGAGACTGAAACCCTAAGCACAGGCTGAAGAAAGAGGTAGAGACTGAAACACGGAGCACAGGCTAAAGAAAGTGGTAGAGACTGAAACCCTGAGCACCGGCTGAAGAGAGGGGTAGAGACTGAAACCCTGAGCACAGGCTGAAGAACGGGTTTAGACTGTAACCCTGAGCACAGACTGAAGAAAGTGGTAGAGACTGAAACCCTGAGCACAGGCTGAAGAACGGGTTGAGAGTGAAACCCTGAGCACAGGCTGTAGAAAGGGGTTGAGACTGAAACCCTGAGCACAGGCTGAAGAAAGGGGCAGAATCTGAAACCCCGAGCACAGGCTGTAGAAAGAGGTTGAGACAGAAACCCTGAGCACAGGCTGAAGAGAGGGATAGAGACTGAAACCCTGAGCACAGGCTGAAGAACGGGTTGCGACTGAAACCCTGAGCACCGGCTGAAGAGAGTGGTAGAGACTGAAACACTGAGCACTGGCTGAAGAGAGTGTTGAGACTGAAGCCCTGAGCAAAGGCTGTAGAAATGGGTTGAGACAGAAACCTGAGCGCAGGCTGAAGAGAGGGGAAGAGACTGAAAACCAGAGCACAGGCTGAAGTGAGGGATAGAGACTGAAACCCTGAGCACAGGCTGAAGAAAGAGGTAGAGACTGAAACACGGAGCACAGGCTAAAGAAAGTGGTAGAGACTGAAACCCTGAGCATAGGCTGTAGAACGGGTTGAGACTGAAACCCTGAGCACAGGCTGTAGAAAGGGGTTGAGGCAGAAACCCTGAGCACAGGCTGAAAATAGGGGAAGAGACTGAAGCCCAGATGACAGGCCGAAGTATAGGTTGAGACTGAAACCCTGAGCACAGGCAGAAGTGAGGGTTAGAGACTGAAACCCTGAGCACAGTCTGAAGAAAGGGGTAGAGACTGAAGCACGGAACACAGGCTGAAGAAAGGGGTAGAGAATGAAACCCCAAGCACAGGGTGAAGAAAGGGGTAGACACTGAAACCCTGAACACAGGCTGAAGAGAGGGATACATTCTGAAATCCTGAGCACAGGCCAAAGAGAGGGGAAGAGACTGAAACCCAGAGCACCGGCTGAAGAACGGGTTGAGACTGAATCCCTGAACACAGACTGAAGAGAGGGGTTGAGAATGAAAACCTGAGCACGGGCTGAAGAACGGGTTGAGACTGAAACCCTGAGCACAGGCTGAAAACGGGTTTAGACTGTAACCCTGAGCACAGACTGAAGAAAGTGGTAGAGACTGAAACCCTGAGCACAGGCTGAAGAACGGGATGAGACTGAAACCCTGAGCACAGGCTGTAGAAAGGGGTTGAGACTGAAACCCTGAGCACAGCCTGAAGAAAGGGGTAGAATCTGAAACCCTGAGCACAGGCTGTAGAAAGAGGTTGAGACAGAAACCCTGAGCACAGGCTGAAGAGAGGGGAAGAGACTGAAACCCAGAGCACAGGCTGAAGAGAGGGATAGAGACTGAAACCCTGAGCACAGGCTGAACAACGGGTTGCGACTGAAACCCTGAGCACCGGCTGAAGAGAGTGGTAGAGACTGAAACACTGAGCACTGGCTGAAGAGAGTGTTGAGACTGAAGCCCTGAGCAAAGGCTGTAGAAATGGGTTGAGACAGAAACCTGAGCGCAGGCTGAAGAAAGAGGTAGAGACTGAAACACGGAGCACAGGCTAAAGAAAGTGGTAGAGACTGAAACCCTGAGCACCGGCTGAAGAGAGGGGTAGAGACTGAAACCCTGAGCACAGGCTGAAGAACGGGTTTAGACTGTAACCCTGAGCACAGACTGAAGAAAGTGGTAGAGACTGAAACCCTGAGCACAGGCTGAAGAACGGGTTGAGAGTGAAACCCTGAGCACAGGCTGTAGAAAGGGGTTGAGACTGAAACCCTGAGCACAGGCTGAAGAAAGTGGTAGAATCTGAAACCCTGAGCACAGGCTGTAGAAAGAGGTTGAGACTGAAACCCTGAGCACAGGCTGAAGAGAGGGATAGAGACTGAAACCCTGAGCACAGGCTGAAGAACGGGTTGCGACTGAAACACTGAGCACTGGCTGAAGAGAGTGTTGAGACTGAAGCCCTGAGCAAAGGCTGTAGAAATGGGTTGAGACAGAAACCTGAGCGCAGGCTGAAGAAAGGAGTAGAGACTGAAGCCCTGAACACAGCCTGAAGAAAGGGGTAGACACTGAAACCCTGAACACAGGCTGAAGAGAAGGATACAGACTGAAATCCTGAGCACAGGCCGAAGAGAGGGTAAGAGACTGAAACCCTGAGCACCGGCTGAAGAGAGGGGTAGAGACTGAAAACCTGAGCACAGGCTGAAGAGAGGGGTAGAGACTGACACCCCAGGAACAGGGTGAAGAAAAGGGTACAGACTGAAACCTTGAGCACAGGCTGAAAAAAGAAGTTGAGACTAAAACCCTGAACACAGGCAGAAGAAAGGGGTAGAGACTGGAACACAGTCAGGCTGAAGAGAGGGGTAGAGACTGAAACCCTGAGCACAGGCTGAAGAACGGGTTTAGACACTAACCCTGAGCACAGACTGAAGAAAGTGGTAGAGACTGAAACCCTGAGCACAGGCTGAAGAACGGCTTGAGACTGAAACCCTGAGAACAGGCTGTAGAAAGGGGTTGAGAATGAAACCCTGAGCACAGGCTGAAGAAAGGGGTAGAATCTGAAACCCCGAGCACACGCTGTAGAAAGAGGTTGAGACAGAAACCCTGAGCACAGGCTGAAGAGAGGGGAAGAGACTGAAACCCAGAGCACAGGCTGAAGAGAGGGATAGAGACTGAAACCCTGAGCACAGGCTGAAGAACGGGTTGCGACTGAAACCCTGAGCACCGGCTGAAGAGAGTGGTAGAGACTGAAACACTGAGCACTGGCTGAAGAGAGTGTTGAGACTGAAGCCCTGAGCAAAGGCTGTAGAAATGGGTTGAGACAGAAACCTGAGCGCAGGCTGAAGAGAGGGGAAGAGACTGAAAACCAGAGCACAGGCTGAAGAGAGGGATAGAGACTGAAACCCTAAGCACAGGCTGAAGAAAGAGGTAGAGACTGAAACACGGAGCACAGGCTAAAGAAAGTGGTAAAGACTGAAACCCTGAGCATAGGCTGTAGAACGGGTTGAGACTGAAACCCTGAGCACAGGCTGTAGAAAGGGGTTGAGGCAGAAACCCTGAGCACAGGCTGAAAATAGGGGAAGAGACTGAAGCCCAGATGACAGGCCGAAGTATAGGTTGAGACTGAAACCCTGAGCACAGGCAGAAGTGAGGGTTAGAGACTGAAACCCTGAGCACAGTCTGAAGAAAGGGGTAGAGACTGAAGCACGGAACACAGGCTGAAGAAAGGGGTAGAGAATGAAACCCCAAGCACAGGGTGAAGAAAGGGGTAGACACTGAAACCCTGAACACAGGCTGAAGAGAGGGATACATTCTGAAATCCTGAGCACAGGCCAAAGAGAGGGGAAGAGACTGAAACCCAGAGCACCGGCTGAAGAACGGGTTGAGACTGAATCCCTGAACACAGACTGAAGAGAGGGGTTGAGAATGAAAACCTGAGCACGGGCTGAAGAACGGGTTGAGACTGAAACCCTGAGCACAGGCTGAAAACGGGTTTAGACTGTAACCCTGAGCACAGACTGAAGAAAGTGGTAGAGACTGAAACCCTGAGCACAGGCTGAAGAACGGGATGAGACTGAAACCCTGAGCACAGGCTGTAGAAAGGGGTTGAGACTGAAACCCTGAGCACAGGCTGAAGAAAGGGGTAGAATCTGAAACCCTGAGCACAGGCTGTAGAAAGAGGTTGAGACAGAAACCCTGAGCACAGGCTGAAGAGAGGGGAAGAGACTGAAACCCAGAGCACAGGCTGAAGAGAGGGATAGAGACTGAAACCCTCAGCACAGGCTGAACAACGGGTTGCGACTGAAACCCTGAGCACCGGCTGAAGAGAGTGGTAGAGACTGAAACACTGAGCACTGGCTGAAGAGAGTGTTGAGACTGAAGCCCTGAGCAAAGGCTGTAGAAATGGGTTGAGACAGAAACCTGAGCGCAGGCTGAAGAAAGAGGTAGAGACTGAAACACGGAGCACAGGCTAAAGAAAGTGGTAGAGACTGAAATCCTGAGCACCGGCTGAAGAGAGGGGTAGAGACTGAAACCCTGAGCACAGGCTGAAGAACGGGTTTAGACTGTAACCCTGAGCACAGACTGAAGAAAGTGGTAGAGACTGAAACCCTGAGCACAGGCTGAAGAATGGGTTGAGAGTGAAACCCTGAGCACAGGCTGTAGAAAGGGGTTGAGACTGAAACCCTGAGCACAGGCTGAAGAAAGTGGTAGAATCTGAAACCCTGAGCACAGGCTGTAGAAAGAGGTTGAGACTGAAACCCTGAGCACAGGCTGAAGAGAGGGATAGAGACTGAAACCCTGAGCACAGGCTGAAGAACGGGTTGCGACTGAAACCCTGAGCACCGGCTGAAGAGAGTGGTAGAGACTGAAACACTGAGCACTGGCTGAAGAGAGTGTTGAGACTGAAGCCCTGAGCAAAGGCTGTAGAAATGGGTTGAGACAGAAACCTGAGCGCAGGCTGAAGAGAGGGGAAGAGACTGAAAACCAGAGCACAGGCTGAAGTGAGGGATAGAGACTGAAACCCTGAGCACAGGCTGAAGAAAGAGGTAGAGACTGAAACACGGAGCACAGGCTAAAGAAATTGGTAGAGACTGAAACCCTAAGCACCGGCTGAAGAGAGGGGTAGAGACTGAAAACCTGAGCACAGGCTGAAGAGAGGGGTAGAGACTGACACCCCAGGAACAGGGCGAAGAAAGGGGTACAGACTGAAACCTTGAGCACAGGCTGAAAAAAGAAGTTGAGACTAAAACCCTGAACACAGGCAGAAGAAAGGGGTAGAGACTGGAACACAGTCAGGCTGAAGAGAGGGGTAGAGACTGAAACCCTGAGCACAGGCTGAAGAACGGGTTGAGACTGAAAACCTGAGCACAGGCTGAAGAAAGGGCTAAAGTCTGAAACCCTGAGCACAGGCTGTAGAAAGGGCTTGAGACAGAAACACTGAGCACAGGGTGAAGAAAGGGGTAAAGACTGAAACCCTGAGCACAGGCTGAAAAAAGAGGTAGGGACTAAAACCCTGAACACAGGCTGAAGAAAGGGGTAGAGTCTGAAACCCTGAGCACAGGCTGTAGAAAGGGGTTGAGACGGAAACCCTGAGCACAGGCTGAAGAAAGGGGTAGAATCTGAAACCCCGAGCACATGCTGTAGAAAGAGGTTGAGACAGAAACCCTGAGCACAGGCTGAAGAGAGGGGAAGAGACTGAAACCCACAGCACAGGCTGAAGAGAGGGATAGAGACTGAAACCCTGAGCACAGGCTGAAGAACGGGTTGCGACTGAAACCCTAAGCACCGGCTGTAGAGAGTGGTAGAGACTGAAACACTGAGCACTGGCTGAAGAGAGTGTTGAAACTGAAGCCCTGAGCAAAGGCTGTAGAAATGGGTTGAGACAGAAACCTGAGCGCAGGCTGAAGAGAGGGGAAGAGACTGAAAACCAGAGCACAGGCTGAAGAGAGGGATAGAGACTGAAACCCTGAGCACAGGCTGAAGAAAGAGGTAGAGACTGAAACACGGAGCACAGGCTAAAGAAAGTGGTAGAGACTGAAACCCTGAGCACCGGCTGAAGAGAGGGGTAGAGACTGAAACCCTGAGCACAGGCTGAAGAACGGGTTTAGACACTAACCCTGAGCACAGACTGAAGAAAGTGGTAGAGACTGAAACCCTGAGCACAGGCTGAAGAACGGCTTGAGACTGAAACCCTGAGCACAGGCTGTAGAAAGGGGTTGAGAATGAAACCCTGAGCACAGGCTGAAGAAAGGGGTAGAATCTGAAACCCCGAGCACAGGCTGTAGAAAGAAGTTGAGACAGAAACCCTGAGCACAGGCTGAAGAGAGGGGAAGAGACTGAAACCCAGAGCACAGGCTGAAGAGAGGGATAGAGACTGAAACCCTGAGCACAGGCTGAAGAACGGGTTGCGACTGAAACCCTGAGCAGCGGCTGAAGAGAGTGGTAGAGACTGAAACACTGAGCACTGGCTGAAGAGAGTGTTGAGACTGAAGCCCTGAGCAAAGGCTGTAGAAATGGGTTGAGACAGAAACCTGAGCGCAGGCTGAAGAGAGGGGAAGAGACTGAAAACCAGAGCACAGGCTGAAGTGAGGGATAGAGACTGAAACCCTGAGCACAGGCTGAAGAAAGAGGTAGAGACTGAAACACGGAGCACAGGCTAAAGAAAGTGGTAGAGACTGAAACCCTGAGCACCGGCTGAAGAGAGGGGTTGAGACTGAAACCCTGAGCACAGGCTGAAGAGAGGGGTAGAGACTGACACCCCAGGAACAGGGCGAAGAAAGGGGTACAGACTGAAACCTTGAGCACAGGCTGAAAAAAGAAGTTGAGACTAAAACCCTGAACACAGGCAGAAGAAAGGGGTAGAGACTGGAACACAGTCAGGCTGAAGAGAGGGGTAGAGACTGAAACCCTGAGCACAGGCTGAAGAACGGGTTGAGACTGAAAACCTGAGCACAGGCTGAAGAAAGGGCTAAAGTCTGAAACCCTGAGCACAGGCTGTAGAAAGGGCTTGAGACAGAAACACTGAGCACAGGGTGAAGAAAGGGGTAAAGACTCAAACCCTGAGCACAGGCTGAAAAAAGAGGTAGGGACTAAAACCCTGAACACAGGCTGAAGAAAGGGGTAGAGTCTGAAACCCTGAGCACAGGCTGTAGAAAGGGGTTGAGACGGAAACCCTGAGCACAGGCTGAAGAAAGGGGTAGAATCTGAAACCCCGAGCACATGCTGTAGAAAGAGGTTGAGACAGAAACCCTGAGCACAGGCTGAAGAGAGGGGAAGAGACTGAAACCCACAGCACAGGCTGAAGAGAGGGATAGAGACTGAAACCCTGAGCACAGGCTGAAGAACGGGTTGCGACTGAAACCCTGAGCACCGGCTGTAGAGAGTGGTAGAGACTGAAACACTGAGCACTGGCTGAAGAGAGTGTTGAAACTGAAGCCCTGAGCAAAGGCTGTAGAAATGGGTTGAGACAGAAACCTGAGCGCAGGCTGAAGAGAGGGGAAGAGACTGAAAACCAAAGCACAGGCTGAAGAGAGGGATAGAGACTGAAACCCTGAGCACAGGCTGAAGAAAGAGGTAGAGACTGAAACACGGAGCACAGGCTAAAGAAAGTGGTAGAGACTGAAACCCTGAGCACCGGCTGAAGAGAGGGGTAGAGACTGAAACCCTGAGCACAGGCTGAAGAACGGGTTTAGACACTAACCCTGAGCACAGACTGAAGAAAGTGGTAGAGACTGAAACCCTGAGCACAGGCTGAAGAACGGGTTGAGATTGAAAGCCTGAGCACAGGCTGTAGAAAGGGGTTGAGGCAGAAACCCTGAGCACAGGCTGAAAAGAGGGGAAGAGACTGAAGCCCAGATGACAGGCAGAAGTACAGGTTGAGACTGAAATGCTGAGCGCAAGCAGAAGTGAGCGTTAGAGACTGAAACCCTGAGCACAGTCTGAAGAAAGGGGTAGAGACTGAAGCAGGGAACACAGGCTGAAGAAAGAGGTAGAGAATGAAACCCCAAGCACAGGCTGAAGAAAGGGGTTGAGCCAGAAACCCTAACCACAGGCTGAAGAGAGGGGAAGAGACTGAAACCCAGAGCACACACTGTAGAAAGGGGTTGAGACAGAAACCCTGAGCACAGGCTGAAGAGAGGTGAAGAGACTGAAATCCAGAGCACAGGCTGAAGAGAGGGATAGAGACTGAAACCCTGAGCACAGGCTGAAGAAAGAGGTAGAGACTGAAACACGGAGCACAGGCTAAAGAAAGTGATAGAGACTGAAACCCTGAGCACCGGCTGAAGAGAGGGGTAGAGACTGAAACCCTGAGCACAGGCTGAAGAACGGGTTTAGATTGTAACCCTGAGCCCAGACTGAAGAAAGTGGTAGAGACTGAAAGCCTGAGCACAGGCTGAAGAACGGGTTGAGACTGAAACCCTGAGCACAGGCTGTAGAAAGGGGTTGAGGCAGAAACCCTGAGCACAGGCTGAAAAGAGGGGAAGAGACTGAAGCCCAGATGACAGGCTGAAGTACAGAAAGAGACTGAAATGCTGAGCGCAGGCAGAAGTGAGGGTTAGAGACTGAAACCCTGAGCACAGTCTGAAGAAAGGCGTAGAGACTGAAGCAGGGAACACAGGCTGAAGAAAGAGGTAGAGAATGAAACCCCAAGCACAGGCTGAAGAAAGGGGTTGAGCCAGAAACCCTAAACACAGGCTGAAGAGAGGGGAAGAGACTGAAACCCAGAGCACAGGCTGAAGAGAGGGATAGGGACTGAAACCCTGAGCACAGGCTGAAGAAAGAGGTAGAGACTGAAACACGGAGCACAGGCTAAAGAAAGTGGTAGAGACTGAAACCCTGAGCACCGGCTGAAGAGAGGGGTAGAGACTGAAACCCTGAGCACAGGCTGAAGAACGGGTTTAGACTGTAACCCTGAGCACAGACTGAAGAAAGTGGTAGAGACTGAAACTCTGAGCACAAGCTGAAGAACGGGTTGAGACTGAAACCCTGAGCACAGGCTGTAGAAAGGGGTTGAGACAGAAACCCTGAGCACAGGCTGAAAAGAGGGGAAGAGACTGAAGCCCAGATGACAGGCTGAAGTACAGGTTGAGACTGAAACCCTGAGCACAGGCAGAAGTGAGGGTTAGAGACTGAAACCCTGAGCACAGTTTGAAGAAAGGGGTAGAGACTGAAGCATGGAACACAGGCTGAAGAAAGGGTTAGAGAATGAAACCCCAAGCACAGGGTGAAGAAAGGGGTAGACACTGAAACCCTGAACACAGGCTGAAGAGAGGGATACATTCTGAAATCCTGAGCACAGGCCGAAGAGAGGGGAAGAGACTGAAACCCAGAGCACCGGCTGAAGAACGGGTTGAGACTGAATCCCTGAGCACAGACTGAAGAGAGGGGTTGAGAATGAAAACCTGAGCACGGGCTGAAGAACGGGTTGAGACTGAAATCCTGAGCACAGGCTAAAGAGAGGGGTAGAGAATGAAACATTGAGCAAAGGCTGAAGAAATTGATAGAGACTGAAATGCTGAACACAGGCTGAAGAGAGGGTTAGAGACTGAAGCCCTGAGTACAGGCTGAAGGACAGGTTGAGACTGAAACCCTGAGCACAGTCTGAAGAAAGGGGTAGAGTCTAAAACCCTGAGCACACGCTGAAGAAAGGGATTGAGACAGAAACCCATAGCACAGGCTGAAGAGAGGGGTAGAGACTGAAACCCAGAGCACAGGCTGAAGAGAGGGGTAGAGACTGAAACCCTGAGCACAGGCTGTAGAAAGAGTTGAGACAGAAACCCTGAGCACAGTCTGAAGAGAGGGGAAGAGACTGAAAGCCAGAGCACAGGCTGAAGAGAGGGATAGAGACTGAAACCCTGAGTACAGGCTGAAGAACGGGTTGCGACTGAAACCCTGAGCACCGGCTGAAGAGAGGGGTAGAGACTGAAACACTGAGCACTGGCTGAAGAGAGGGGTAGAGACTGAAGCCCTGAGCACAGGCTGTAGAAATGGGTTGAGACAGAAACCTGAGCACAGGCTGAAGAAAGGGTTAGAGTCTGAAACCCTGAGCACATGCTGTATAAAGGGGTTGAGACAGAAACCCTGAGCAGAGGCTGAAGAGAGGGTTAGAGACTGAAACCCTGAGCACAAGCTGAAGAAAGAGGTCGAGACTGAAACACGGAGCAGAGGCTGAAGAGAGGGGTAGAGACTGAAACCCTGAGCACTGGCTGAAGAGAGGGCGAGAGACTGAAAGCCTGAGCACAGGCTGTAGAAAGTGGTTGAGACAGAAACCTAAGCTCAGGTTGAAGAGAGGGGAAGAGACTGAAACCCAGAGCACAGGCTGAAGAGAGGGATAGAGACTGAAGCCCTGAGCACAGGCTGATGAAAAGGGTAGAGACTGAAACCCTGAACACTGGCTGAAGAGAGGTTTAGAGACTGAAACCCAGAGCACTGGCTGAAGAGAGGGATAGAGACTGAAACCCTGAGCACAGGCTGAAGAAAGAGGTAGAGACTGAAACACGGAGCACAGGCTGTAGAGAGGGGTAGAAACTGACACCTTGATCACCGGCTGAAGAGAGGGGTAGAGACTGAAACCCTGAGCACAGGCTGAAGAGAGGGGTAGAGACTGACACCCCGAGCACAGGGTGAAGAAAGGGGTACAGACTGACACCTTGAGCACAGGCTGAAAAAAGAAGTTGAGACTAAAACCCTGAACACAGGCAGAAGAAAGGGGTAGAGACTGGAACACAGTCAGGCTGAAGAGATGGGTAGAGACTGAAACCCTGAGCACAGTCTGAAGAACGGGTTGAGACTGAAAACCTGAGCACAGGCTGAAGAAAGGGCTAAAGTCTGAAACCCTGAGCACAGGCTGTAGAAAGGGCTTGAGACAGAAACACTGAGCACAGGGTGAAGAAAGGGGTAAAGACTGAAACCCTGAGCACAGGCTGAAAAAAGAGGTAGGGACTAAAACCCTGAACACAGGCTGAAGAAAGGGGTAGAGTCTGAAACCCTGAGCACAGGCTGTAGAAAGGGGTTGAGACGGAAACCCTGAGCACAGGCTGAAGAAAGGGGTAGAATCTGAAACCCCGAGCACATGCTGTAGAAAGAGGTTGAGACAGAAACCCTGAGCACAGGCTGAAGAGAGGGGAAGAGACTGAAACCCACAGCACAGGCTGAAGAGAGGGATAGAGACTGAAACCCTGAGCACAGGCTGAAGAACGGGTTGCGACTGAAACCCTGAGCACCGGCTGTAGAGAGTGGTAGAGACTGAAACACTGAGCACTGGCTGAAGAGAGTGTTGAAACTGAAGCCCTGAGCAAAGGCTGTAGAAATGGGTTGAGACAGAAACCTGAGCGCAGGCTGAAGAGAGGGGAAGAGACTGAAAACCAGAGCACAGGCTGAAGAGAGGGATAGAGACTGAAACCCTGAGCACAGGCTGAAGAAAGAGGTAGAGACTGAAACACGGAGCACAGGCTAAAGAAAGTGGTAGAGACTGAAACCCTGAGCACCGGCTGAAGAGAGGGGTAGAGACTGAAACCCTGAGCACAGGCTGAAGAACGGGTTTAGACACTAACCCTGAGCACAGACTGAAGAAAGTGGTAGAGACTGAAACCCTGATCACAGGCTGAAGAACGGGTTGAGACTGAAACCCTGAGCACAGGCTGTAGAAAGGGGTTGAGACTGAAACCCTGAGCACAGGCTGAAGAAAGGGGTAGAATCTGAAACCCCGAGCACAGGCTGTAGAAAGAGGTTGAGACAGAAACCCTGAGCACAGGCTGAAGAGAGGGGAAGAGACTGAAACCCAGAGCACAGGCTGAAGAGAGGGATAGAGACTGAAGCCCTGAGCAAAGGCTGAAGAACGGGTAGCGACTGAAACCCCTAGCACCGGCTGAAGAGAGTGGTAGAGACTGAAACACTGAGCACTGGCTGAAGAGAGTGATGAGACTGAAGCCCTGAGCAAAGGCTGTAGAAATGGGTTGAGACAGAAACCTGAGCGCAGGCTGAAGAGAGGGGAAGAGACTGAAACCAGAGCACAGGCTGAAGTGAGGGATAGAGACTGAAACCCTGAGCACAGGCTGAAGAAAGAGGGTAGAGACTGAAACACGGAGCACTGGCTAAAGAAAGTGGTAGAGACTGAAACCCTGAGCACAGGCTGAAGAGAGGGGTTGAGACTGAAACCCTGAGCACAGCTGAAGAGAGGGTAGAGACTGACACCCAGGAACAGGTGAAGAAAAGGGTACAGACTGAAACCTGAGCACAGGCTGAAAACAGAAGTTGAGACTAAAACCCTGAACACAGGCAGAAGAAAGGGGTAGAGACTGGAACACAGTCAGGCTGAAGAGAGGGGTAGAGACTGAAACCCTGAGCACAGGCTGAAGAACGGGTTGAGAATGAAAACCTGAGCCCAGGCTGAAGAAAGGGCTAAAGTCTGAAACCCTGAGCACAGGCTGTAGAAAGGGCTTGAGACAGAAACACTGAGCACAGGGTGAAGAAAGGGGTAAAGACTGAAACCCTGAGCACAGGCTGAAAAAAGAGGTAGGGACTAAAACCCTGAACACAGGCTGAAGAAAGGGGTAGAGTCTGAAACCCTGAGCACAGGCTGTAGAAAGGGGTTGAGACGGAAACCCTGAGCACAGCCTGAAGAAAGGGGTAGAATCTGAAACCCCTAGCACAGGCTGTAGAAAAAGGTTGAGACAGAAACCCTGAGCACAGGCTGAAGAGAGGGGAAGAGACTGAAACCCAGAGCACAGGCTGAAGAGAGGGATAGAGACTGAAACCCTGAGCACAGGCGGAAGAACGGGTTGCGACTGAAACCCTGAGCACCGGCTGAAGAGAGTGGTAGAGACTGAAACACTGAGCACTGGCTGAAGAGAGGGTTGAGACTGAAGCCCTGAGCAAAGGCTGTAGAAATGGGTTGAGACAGAAACCTGAGCGCAGGCTGAAGAGAGGGGAAGAGACTGAAAACCAGAGCACAGGCTGAAGAGAGGGATAGAGACTGAAACCCTGAGCACAGGCTGAAGAAAGAGGTAGAGACTGAAACACGGAGCACAGGCTAAAGAAAGTGGTAGAGACTGAAACCCTGAGCACCGGCTGAAGAGAGGGGTAGAGACTGAAACCCTGAGCACAGGCTGAAGAACGGGTTTAGACTGTAACCCTGAGCACAGACTGAAGAAAGTGGTAGAGACTGAAACCCTGAGCACAGGCTGTAGAACGGGTTGAGACTGAAACCCTGAGCACAGGCTGTAGAAAGGGGTTGAGGCAGAAACCCTGAGCACAGGCTGAAAAGAGGGGAAGAGACTGAAGCCCAGATGACAGGCTGAAGTACAGGTTGAGACTGAAACCCTGAGCACAGGCAGAAGTGAGGGTTAGAGACTTAAACCCTGAGCACAGTCTGAACAAAGGGGTAGAGACTGAAGCACGGAACACAGGCTGAAGAAAGGGGTAGAGAATGAAACCCCAAGCACAGGGTGAAGAAAGGGGTAGACACTGAAACCCTGAACACAGGCTGAAGAGAGGGATACATTCTGAAATCCTGAGCACAGGCCGAAGAGAGGGGAAGAGACTGAAACCCAGAGCACCGGCTGAAGAACAGGTTGAGACTGAATCCCTGAGCACAGACTGAAGAGAGGGGTTGAGAATGAAAACCTGAGCACGGGCTGAAGAACGGGTTGAGACTGAAATCCTGAGCACAGGCTAAAGAGAGGGTTAGAGACTGAAGCACGGAACACAGGCTGAAGAAAAGGGTAGAGAATGAAACCCCAAGCAGAGGCTGAAGAAAGGGGTTGAGCCAGAAACCCTAAGCATAGGCTGAAGAGAGGGGAAGAGACTGAAACCCAGAGCACACGCTGTAGAAAGGGGTTGAGACAGAAACCCTGAGCACAGGCTGAAGAGAGGGGAAGAGACTGAAACCCAGAGCACAGGCTGAAGAGAGGGATTGAGACTGAAACCCTGAGCACAGGCTGAAGAACGGGGTTGCGACTGAAACCCTGAGCACCTGGCTGAGGAGATGGGTTGAGACTGAAACCCTCAGCACAGGCTGTAGAAAGGGGTTGAGACAGAAACCCTGAGCACAGTCTGAAGAGAGGTTTAGATACCGAAACCCTGAGCACAGGCTGAAGAAAGAGGTAGAGACGGAAACACGGAGCACAGGCAGAAGTGAGGGTTAGAGACTGAAACCCTGAGCACAGTCTGAAGAAAGGGGTAGAGACTGAAGCAATGAACACAGGCTGAAGAAAGGGGTTGAGCCAGAAACCCTAAGCACAGGCTGAAGAGAGGGGAAGAGACTGAAACCCAGAGCACAGGCTGAAGAGAGGGATAGAGACTGAAACCCTGAGTACAGGCTGAAGAACGGGTTGCGACTGAAACCCTGAGCACCGGCTGAAGAGAGGGGTAGAGACTGAAACACTGAGCACTGGCTGAAGAGAGGGGTAGAGACTGAAGCCCTGAGCACAAGCTGAAGAAATGGTTGAGACAGAAACCTGAGCACAGGCTGAAGAAAGGGTTAGAGTCTGAAACCCTGAGCACATGCTGTATAAAGGGTTGAGACAGAACCCCTGAGCAGAGGCTGAAGAGAGGGGTAGAGACTGAAGCCCTGAGCACAAGCTGAAGAAAGAGGTCGAGACTGAAACACGGAGCAGAGGCTGAAGAGAGGGGTAGAGACTGAAACCCTGAGCACTGGCTGAAGAGAGGGGCTGAGAGGACGAGACTGAAAGCCTGAGCACAGGCTGTAGAAAGTGGTTGAGACTAGAAACCCTAAGCTCAGGCTGAAGAGAGTGGAAGAGACTGAACACAGAGCACAGGCTGAAGAGAGGGGTAGAGACTGAAGCCCTGAGCACAGGCTGATGAAAGGGGTAGAGACTGAAACCCTGAACACTGGCTGAAGAGAGGTTTAGAGACTGAAACCCAGAGCACTGGCTGAAGAGAGGGATAGAGACTGAAACCCTGAGCACAGGCTGAAGAAAGAGGTAGAGACTGAAACACGGAGCACAGGCTAAAGAAAGTGGTAGAGACTGAAACCCTGAGCACCGGCTGAAGAGAGGGGTAGAGACTGAAACCCTGAGCACAGGCTGAAGAACGGGTTTAGACTGTAACCCTGAGCACAGACTGAAGAAAGTGGTAGAGACTGAAACCCTGAGCACAGGCTGAAGAACGGGTTGAGACTGAAACCCTGAGCACAGGCTGTGGAAAGGGGTTGAGGCAGAAACCCCGAGCACAGGTTGAAAAGAGGGGAAGAGACTGAAGCCCAGATGACAGGCTGAAGTACAGGTTGAGACTGAAACCCTGAGCACAGGCAGAAGTGAGGGTTAGAGACTGAAACCCTGAGCACAGTCTGAAGAAAGGGGTAGAGACTGAAGCACGGAACACAGGCTGAAGAAAGGGGTAGAGAATGAAACCCCAAGCACAGGCTGAAGAAAGGGGTTTAGCCAGAAACCCTAAGCACAGGCTGAAGAGAGGGGAAGAGACTGAAACCCAGAGCACACGCTGTAGAAAGGGTTTGAGACAGAAACCCTGAGCACAGGCTGAAGAGAGGGGAAGAGACAGAAACCCAGAGCACAGGCTGAAGAGGGTGATTGAGACTGAAACCCTGAGCACAGGCTGAAGAAGGGGTTGCGACTGAAACCCTGTGCACTGGCTGAAGAGATGGGTTGAGACTGAAACCCTCAGCACAGGCTGTAGAAAGGGGTTGAGACAGAAACCCTGAGCACAGTCTGAAGAGAGGTTTAGATACCGAAACCCTGAGCGCAGGCTGAAGAAAGAGGTAGAGACTGAAACACGGAGCACAGGCAGAAGTGAGGGTTAGAGACTGAAACCCTGAGCACAGTCTGAAGAAAGGGGTAGAGACTGAAGCAATGAACACAGGCTGAAGAAAGGGGTAGAGAATGAAACCCCAAGCACAGGCTGAAGAAAGGGGTTGAGCCAGAAACCCTAAGCACAGGCTGAAGAGAGGGGAAGAGACTGAAACCCAGAGCACACGCTGTAGAAAGGGGTTGAGACAGAAACCCTGAGCACAGTCTGAAGAGAGGGATAGATACCAAAACCCTGAGCACAGGCTGAAGAAAGAGGTAGAGACTGAAACACGGAGCACAGGCTGTAGAGAGGGGTAGAAACTGACACCTTGATCACCGGCTGAAGAGAGGGGTAGAGACTGAAACCCTGAGCACAGGCTGAATAGAGGGGTAGAGACTGACACCCCGAGCACAGGGTGAAGAAAGGGGTACAGACTGAAACCCTGAGCACAGGCTGAAAAAAGAGGTAGAGACTAAAACCCTGAACACAGGCAGAAGAAAGTGGTAGAGACTGGAACACAGTCAGGCTGAAGAGAGGGGTAGAGACTGAAACCCTGAGCACAGGCTGAAGAACGGGTTGAGACTGAAAACCTGAGCACAGGCTGAAGAAAGGGCTAAAGTCTGAAACCCTGAGCACAGGCTGTAGAAAGGGCTTGAGACAGAAACACTGAGCACAGGGTGAAGAAAGGGGTAAAGACTGAAACCCTGAGCACAGGCTGAAAAAAGAGGTAGGGACTAAAACCCTGAACACAGGCTGAAGAAAGGGGTAGAGTCTGAAACCCTGAGCACAGGCTGTAGAAAGGGGTTGAGACGGAAACCCTGAGCACAGGCTGAAGAAAGGGGTAGAATCTGAAACCCTGAGCACAGGCTGTAGAAAGAGGTTGAGACAGAAACCCTGAGCACAGGCAGAAGAGAGGGGAAGAGACTGAAACCCAGAGCACAGGCTGAAGAGAGGGATGGAGACTGAAACCCTGAGCACAGCCTGAAGAACGGGTTGCGACTGAAACCCTGAGCACCGGCTGAAGAGAGTGGTAGAGACTGAAACACTGAGCACTGGCTGAAGAGAGGGTTGAGACTGAAGCCCTGAGCAAAGGCTGTGGAAATGGGTTGAGACAGAAACCTGAGCGCAGGCTGAAGAGAGGGGAAGAGACTGAAAACCAGAGCACAGGCTGAAGAGAGGGATAGAGACTGAAACCCTGAGCACAGGCTGAAGAGAGGGGAAGAGACTGAAACCCAGAGCACAGGCTGAAGAGAGGGATAGAGACTGAAACCCTGAGCACAGGCTGAAGAACGGGTTGCGACTGAAACCCTGAGCACAGGCTGAAGAGATGGGTTGAGACTGAAACCCTCAGCACAGGCGGTAGAAAGGGGTTGAGACAGAAACCCTGAGCACAGTCTGAAGAGAGGGATAGATACCGAAACCCTGAGCACATGCTGAAGAAAGACGTAGAGACTGAAACACGGAGCACAGGCTGTAGAGAGGGGTAGAAACTGACACCTTGATCACCGGCTGAAGAGAGGGGTAGAGACTGAAACCCTGAGCACAGGCTGAAGAGAGGGGTAGAGACTGACACCCCGAGCACAGGGTGAAGAAAGGGGTACAGACTGAAACCTTGAGCACAGGCTGAAAAAAGAAGTTGAGACTAAAACCCTGAACACAGGCAGAAGAAAGGGGTAGAGACTGGAACACAGTCAGGCTGAAGAGATGGGTAGAGACTGAAACCCTGAGCAGAGGCTGAAGAACGGGTTGAGACTGAAAACCTGAGCACAGGCTGAAGAAAGGGCTAAAGTCTGAAACCCTGAGCACAGGCTGTAGAAAGGGCTTGAGACAGAAACACTGAGCACAGGGTGAAGAAAGGGGTAAAGACTGAAACCCTGAGCACAGGCTGAAAAAAGAGGTAGGGACTAAAACCCTGAACACAGGCTGAAGAAAGGGGTAGAGACGGAAACCCTGAGCACAGGCTGAAGAAAGGGGTAGAATCTGAAACCCTGAGCACAGGCTGTAGAAATAGGTTGAGACAGAAACCCTGAGCACAGGCTGAAGAGAGGGGAAGAGACTGAAACCATGAGCACAGGCTGAAGAGAGGGATAGAGACTGAAACCCTGAGCACAGGCTGAAGAACGGGTTGCGATTGAAACCCTGAGCACCGGCTGAAGAGAGTGGTAGAGACTGAAACACTGAGCACTGGCTGAAGAGAGGGTTGAGACTGAAGCCCTGAGCAAAGGCTGTAGAAATGGGTTGAGACAGAAACCTGAGCGCAGGCTGAAGAGAGGGGAAGAGACTGAAAACCAGAGCACAGGCTGAAGAGAGGGATAGAGACTGAAACCCTGAGCACAGGCTGAAGAAAGAGGTAGAGACTGAAACACGGAGCACAGGCTAAAGAAAGTGGTAGAGACTGAAACCCTGAGCACCGGCTGAAGAGAGGGGTAGAGACTGAAACCCTGAGCACAGGCTGAAGAACGGGTTTAGACTGTAACCCTGAGCACAGACTGAAGAAAGTGGTAGAGACTGAAACCCTGAGCACAGGCTGAAGAACGGGTTGAGACTGAAACCCTGAGCACAGGCTGTAGAAAGGGGTTGAGGCAGAAACCCTGAGCACAGGCTGAAAAGAGGGGAAGAGACTGAAGCCCAGATGACAGGCTGAAGTACAGGTTGAGACTGAAACCCTGAGCACAGGCAGAAGTGAGGGTTAGAGACTGAAACCCTGAGCACAGTCTGAAGAAAGGGGTAGAGACTGAAGCATGGAACACAGGCTGAAGAAAGGGGTAGAGAATGAAACCCCAAGCACAGGGTGAAGAAAGGGGTAGGCACTGAAACCCTGAACACAGGCTGAAGAGAGGGATACATTCTGAAATCCTGAGCACAGGCCGAAGAGAGGGGAAGAGACTGAAACCCAAAGCACCGGCTGAAGAACGGGTTGAGACTGAATCCCTGAGCACAGACTGAAGAGAGGGGTTGAGAATGAAAACCTGAGCACGGGCTGAAGAACGGGTTGAGACTGAAATCCTGAGCACAGGCTAAAGAGAGGGGTAGAGAATGAAACATTGAGCACAGGCTGAGAAAGTGATAGAGACTGAAATGCTGAACACAGGCTGAAGAGAGGGTTAGAGACTGAAGCCCTGAGTACAGGCTGAAGGACAGGTTGAGACTGAAACCCTGAGCACAGTCTGAAGAAAGGGGTAGAGTCTAAAACCCTGAGCACACGCTGAAGAAAGGGATTGAGACAGAAACCCATAGCACAGGCTGAAGAGAGGGGTAGAGACTGAAACCCAGAGCACAGGCTGAAGAGAGGGGTAGAGACTGAAACCGAGAGCACAGGCTGAAGAGAGGGGTAGAGACTGAAACCCTGAGCACAAGCTGAAAAAAGAGGTAGAGACTAAAACCCTGAACACAGGCTGAAGAGAGGTGTAGAGTCTGAAACCCTGAGCACAGGCTGTAGAAAGAGTTGAGACAGAAACCCTGAGCACAGGCTGAAGAGAGGGGTAGAGACTGAAACACTGAGCACTGGCTGAAGAGAGGGGTAGAGACTGAAGCCCTGAGCACAGGCTGTAGAAATGGGTTGAGACAGAAACCTGAGCACAGGCTGAAGAAAGGGTTAGAGTCTGAAACCTGAGCACATGCTGTATAAAGGGGTTGAGACAGAAACCCTGAGCAGAGGCTGAAGAGAGGGTTAGAGACTGAAACCCTGAGCACAAGCTGAAGAGAGAGGTAGAGACTGAAACACGGTGCAGAGGCTGAAGAGAGGGGTAGAGACTGAAACCCTGAGCACAGGCTGTAGAAAGTGCTTGAGACAGAAACCTAAGCTCAGGTTGAAGAGAGGGGAAGAGACTGAAACCCAGAGCACAGGCTGAAGAGAGGGATAGAGACTGAAACCCTGAGCACAGGCTGAAGAACGGGTTGCGACTGAAACCCTGAGCACCGGCTGAAGAGATGGGTTGAGACTGAAACCCTCAGCACAGGCTGTAGAAAGGGGTTGAGACAGAGACCCTGAGCACAGTCTGAAGAGAGGGATAGATACCGAAACCCTGAGCACAGGCTGAAGAAAGAGGTAGAGACTGAAACACGAAGCACAGGCTGTAGAGAGGGGTAGAAACTGACACCTTGATCACCGGCTGAAGAGAGGGGTAGAGACTGAAACCCTGAGCACAGGCTGAAGAGAGGGGTAGAGACTGACACCCCGAGCACAGGGTGAAGAAAGGGGTACAGACTGAAACCTTGAGCACAGGCTGAAAAAAGAAGTTGAGACTAAAACCCTGAACACAGGCAGAAGAAAGGGGTAGAGACTGGAACACAGTCAGGCTGAAGAGATGGGTAGAGACTGAAACCCTGAGCACAGTCTGAAGAACGGGTTGAGACTGAAAACCTGAGCACAGGCTGAAGAAAGGGCTAAAGTCTGAAACCCTGAGCACAGGCTGTAGAAAGGGCTTGAGACAGAAACACTGAGCACAGGGTGAAGAAAGGGGTAAAGACTGAAACCCTGAGCACAGGCTGAAAAAAGAGGTAGGGACTAAAACCCTGAACACAGGCTGAAGAAAGGGGTAGAGTCTGAAACCCTGAGCACAGGCTGTAGAAAGGGGTTGAGACGGAAACCCTGAGCACAGGCTGAAGAAAGGGGTAGAATCTGAAACCCTGAGCACAGGCTGTAGAAAGAGGTTGAGACAGAAACCCTGAGCACAGGCTGAAGAGAGGGGAAGAGACTGAAACCCAGAGCACAGGCTGAAGAGAGGGATAGAGACTGAAACCCTGAGCACAGGCTGAAGAACGGGTTGCGACTGAAACCCTGAGCACCGGCTGAAGAGAGTGGTAGAGACTGAAACACTGAGCACTGGCTGAAGAGAGGGTTGAGACTGAAGCCCTGAGCAAAGGCTGTAGAAATGGGTTGAGACAGAAACCTGAGCGCAGGCTGAAGAGAGGGGAAGAGACTGAAAACCCGAGCACAGGCTGAAGAGAGGGATAGAGACTGAAACCCTGAGCACAGGCTGAAGAAAGAGGTAGAGACTGAAACACGGAGCACAGGCTAAAGAAAGTGGTAGAGACTGAAACCCTGAGCACCGGCTGAAGAGAGGGGTAGAGACTGAAACCCTGAGCACCGGCTGAAGAACGGGTTTAGACTGTAACCCTGAGCACAGACTGAAGAAAGTGGTAGAGACTGAAACCCTGAGCACAGGCTGAAGAACGGGTTGAGACTGAAACCCTGAGCACAGGCTGTAGAAAGGGGTTGAGGCAGAAACCCTGAGCACAGGCTGAAAAGAGGGGAAGAGACTGAAGCCCAGATGACAGGCTGAAGTACAGGTTGAGACTGAAACCCTGAGCACAGGCAGAAGTGAGGGTTAGAGACTGAAACCCTGAGCACAGTCTGAAGAAAGGGGTAGAGACTGAAGCATGGAACACAGGCTGAAGAAAGGGGTAGAGAATGAAACCCCAAGCACAGGGTGAAGAAAGGGGTAGGCACTGAAACCCTGAACACAGGCTGAAGAGAGGGATACATTCTGAAATCCTGAGCACAGGCCGAAGAGAGGGGAAGAGACTGAAACCCAGAGCACCGGCTGAAGAGAGGGGTTGAGAACGAAAACCTGAGCACGGGCTGAAGAACGGGTTGAGACTGAAATCCTGAGCACAGGCTAAAGAGAGGGGTAGAGAATGAAACATTGAGCACAGGCTTAGAAAGTGATAGAGACTGAAATGCTGAACACAGGCTGAAGAGAGGGTTAGAGACTGAAGCCCTGAGTACAGGCTGAAGGACAGGTTGAGACTGAAACCCTGAGCACAGTCTGAAGAAAGGGGTAGAGTCTAAAACCCTGAGCACACGCTGAAGAAAGGGATTGAGACAGAAACCCATAGCACAGGCTGAAGAGAGGGGTAGAGACTGAAACCCAGAGCACAGGCTGAAGAGAGGGGTAGAGACTGAAACCGAGAGCACAGGCTGAAGAGAGGGGTAGAGACTGAAACCCTGAGCACAAGCTGAAAAAAGAGGTAGAGACTAAAACCCTGAACACAGGCTGAAGAGAGGTGTAGAGTCTGAAACCCTGAGCACAGGCTGTAGAAAGAGTTGAGACAGAAACCCTGAGCACAGTCTGAAGAGAGGGGAAGAGACTGAAAGCCAGAGCACAGGCTGAATAGAGGGATAGAGACTGAAACCCTGAGTACAGGCTGAAGAACGGGTTGCGACTGAAACCCTGAGCACCGGCTGAAGAGAGGGGTAGAGACTGAAACACTGAGCACTGGCTGAAGAGAGGGGTAGAGACTGAAGCCCTGAGCACAGGCTGTAGAAATGGGTTGAGACAGAAACCTGAGCACAGGCTGAAGAAAGGGTTAGAGTCTGAAACCCTGAGCACATGCTGTATAAAGGGGTTGAGACAGAAACCCTGAGCAGAGGCTGAAGAGAGGGTTAGAGACTGAAACCCTGAGCACAAGCTGAAGAAAGAGGTCGAGACTGAAACACGGAGCAGAGGCTGAAGAGAGGGGTAGAGACTGAAACCCTGAGCACTGGCTGAAGAGAGGGCGAGAGACTGAAAGCCTGAGCACAGGCTGTAGAAAGTGGTTGAGACAGAAACCTAAGCTCAGGTTGAAGAGAGGGGAAGAGACTGAAACCCAGAGCACAGGCTGAAGAGAGGGATAGAGACTGAAGCCCTGAGCACAGGCTGATGAAAGGGGTAGAGACTAAAACCCTGAGCACTGGCTGAAGAGAGGTTTAGAGACTGAAACCCTGAGCACTGGCTGAAGAGAGGGATAGAGACTGAAACCCTGAGCACAGGCTGAAGAAAGAGGTAGAGACTGAAACACGGAGCACAGGCTAAAGAAAGTGGTAGAGACTGAAACCCTGAGCACCGGCTGAAGAGAGGGGTAGAGACTGAAACCCTGAGCACAGGCTGAAGAACGGGTTTAGACTGTAACCCTGAGCACAGACTGAAGAAAGTGGTAGAGACTGAAACCCTGAGCACAGGCTGAAGAACGGGTTGAGACTGAAACCCTGAGCACAGGCTGTGGAAAGGGGTTGAGGCAGAAACCCTGAGCACAGGTTGAAAAGAGGGGAAGAGACTGAAGCCCAGATGACAGGCTGAAGTACAGGTTGAGACTGAAACCCTGAGCACAGGCAGAAGTGAGGGTTAGAGACTGAAACCCTGAGCACAGTCTGAAGAAAGGGGTAGAGACTGAAGCACGGAACACAGGCTGAAGAAAGGGGTAGAGAATGAAACCCCAAGCACAGGCTGAAGAAAGGGGTTTAGCCAGAAACCCTAAGCACAGACTGAAGAGAGGGGAAGAGACTGAAACCCAGAGCACACGCTGTAGAAAGGGTTTGAGACAGAAACCCTGAGCACAGGCTGAAGAGAGGGGAAGAGACTGAAACCCAGAGCACAGGCTGAAGAGTGGGATAGAGACTGAAACCCAGAGCACAGGATGAAGAACGGGTTGCGACTGAAACCCTGTGCACTGGCTGAAGAGATGGGTTGAGACTGAAACCCTGAGCACAGGCTGTAGAAAGGGGTTGAGACAGAAACCCTGAGCACAGTCTGAAGAGAGGTTTAGATACCGAAACCCTGAGCACAGGCTGAAGAAAGAGGTAGAGACTGAAAAACGGAGCACAGGCAGAAGTGAGGGTTAGAGACTGAAACCCTGAGCACAGTCTGAAGAAAGGGGTAGAGACTGAAGCACGGAACACAGGCTGAAGAAAGGGGTAGAGAATGAAACCCCAAGCACAGGCTGAAGAAAGGGGTTGAGCCAGAAACCCTAAGCACAGGCTGAAGAGAGGGGAAGAGACTGAAACCCAGAGCACACGCTGTAGAAAGGGGTTGAGACAGAAACCCTGAGCACAGGCTGAAGAGAGGGGAAGAGACTGAAACCCAGAGCACAGGCTGAAGAGAGGGATAGAGACTGAAACCCTGAGCACAGGCTGAAGAACGGGTTGCGACTGAAACCCTGAGCACCGGCTGAAGAGATGGGTTGAGACTGAAACCCTGAGCACAGGCTGTAGAAAGGGGTTGAGACAGAAACCCTGAGCACAGTCTGAAGAGAGGGATAGATACCAAAACCCTGAGCACAGGCTGAAGAAAGAGGTAGAGACTGAAACACGGAGCACAGGCTGTAGAGAGGGGTAGAAACTGACACCTTGATCACCGGCTGAAGAGAGGAGTAGAGACTGAAACCCTGAGCACAGGCTGAAGAGAGGGGTAGAGACTGACACCCCCGAGCACAGGGTGAAGAAAGGGGTACAGACTGAAACCTTGAGCACAGGCTGAAAAAAGAAGTTGAGACTAAAACCCTGAACACAGGCAGAAGAAAGGGGTAGAGACTGGAACACAGTCAGGCTGAAGAGAGGGGTAGAGACTGAAACCCTGAGCACAGGCTGAAGAACGGGTTGAGACTGAAAACCAGAGCACAGGCTGAAGAAAGGGCTAAAGTCTGAAACCCTGAGCACAGGCTGTAGAAAGGGCTTGAGACAGAAACACTGAGCACAGGGTGAAGAAAGGGGTAAAGACTGAAACCCTGAGCACAGGCTGAAAAAAGAGGTAGGGACTAAAACCCTGAACACAGGCTGAAGAAAGGGGTAGAGTCTGAAACCCTGAGCACAGGCTGTAGAAAGGGGTTGAGACGGAAACCCTGAGCAGAGGCTGAAGAAAGGGGTAGAATCTGAAACCCTGAGCACAGGCTGTAGAAAGAGGTTGAGACAGAAACCCTGAGCACAGGCTGAAGAGAGGGGAAGAGACTGAAACCCAGAGCACAGGCTGAAGAGAGGGATAGAGACTGAAACCCTGAGCACAGGCTGAAGAACGGGTTGCGACTGAAACCCTGAGCACAGGCTGAAGAGAGGGATAGAGACTGAAACCCTGAGCACAGGCTGAAGAACGGGTTGCGACTGAAACCCTGAGCACCGGCTGAAGAGATGGCTTGAGACTGTAACCCTCAGCACAGGCTGTACAAAGGGGTTGAGACAGAAAACCTGAGCACAGTCTGAAGAGAGGAATAGATACTGAAACCCTGAGCACAGGCTGAAGAAAGAGGTAGAGACTGAAACACGGAGCACAGGCTGTAGAAAGGGCTAGAAACTGACACCTTGATCACCGGCTGAAGAGAGGGGTAGAGACTGAAACCCTGAGCACAGGCTGAAGAGAGGGGTAGAGACTGACACCCCGAGCACAGGGTGAAGAAAGGGGTACAGACTGAAACCTTGAGCACAGGCTGAAAAAAGAAGTTGAGACTAAAACCCTGAACACAGGCAGAAGAAAGGGGTAGAGACTGGAACACAGTCAGGCTGAAGAGATGGGTAGAGACTGAAACCCTGAGCACAGGCTGAAGAACGGGTTGAGACTGAAAACCTGAGCACAGGCTGAGGAAAGGGCTACAGTCTGAAACCCTGAGCACAGGCTGTAGAAAGGGCTTGAGACAGAAACACTGAGCACAGGGTGAAGAAAGGGGTAAAGACTGAAACCCTGAGCACAGGCTGAAAAAAGAGGTAGGGACTAAAACCCTGAACACAGGCTGAAGGAAGGGGTAGAGTCTGAAAGCCTGAGCAGAGGCAGAAGAGAGGGGAAGAGACTGAAACCCAGAGCACAGGCTGAAGAGAGGGTTAGAGACTGAAACCCTGAGCACAGGCTGAAGAACGGGTTGCGACTGAAACCCTGAGCACCGGCTGAAGAGAGTGGTAGAGACTGAAACACTGAGCACTGGCTGAAGAGAGGGTTGAGACTGAAGCCCTGAGCAAAGGCTGTAGAAATGGGTTGAGACAGAAACCTGAGCGCAGGCTGAAGAGAGGGGAAGAGACTGAAAACCAGAGCACAGGCTGAAGAGAGGGATAGAGACTGAAACCCTGAGCACAGGCTGAAGAAAGAGGTAGAGACTGAAACACGGAGCACAGGCTAAAGAAAGTGGTAGAGACTGAAACCCTGAGCACCGGCTGAAGAGAGGGGTAGAGACTGAAACCCTGAGCACAGGCTGAAGAACGGGTTTAGACTGTAACCCTGAGCACAGACTGAAGAAAGTGGTAGAGACTGAAACCCTGAGCACAGGCTGAAGAACGGGTTGAGACTGAAACCCTGAGCCCAGGCTGTAGAAATGGGTTGAGGCAGAACCCCTGAGCACAGGCTGAAAAGAGGGGAAGAGACTGAAGCCCAGATGACAGGCTGAAGTACAGGTTGAGACTGAAACCCTGAGCACAGGCAGAAGAGAGGTTTAGAGACTGAAACCCTGAGCACAGTCTGAAGAAAGGGGTAGAGACTGAAGCATGGAACACAGGCTGAAGAAAGGGGTAGAGAATGAAACCCCAAGCACAGGGTGAAGAAAGGGGTAGACACTGAAACCCTGAACACAGGCTGAAGAGAGGGATACATTCTGAAATCCTGAGCACAGGCCGAAGAGAGGGGAAGAGACTGAAACCCAGAGCACCGGGTAAGAACGGGTTGAGACTGAATCCCTGAGCACAGACTGAAGAGAGGGGTTGAGAATGAAAACCTGAGCATGGGCTGAAGAACGGGTTGAGACTGAAATCCTGAGCACAGGCTAAAGAGAGGGGTAGAGAATGAAACATTGAGCACAGGCTGAAGAAAGTGATAGAGACTGAAATGCTGAACACAGGCTGAAGAGAGGGTTAGAGACTGAAGCCCTGAGTACAGGCTGAAGGACAGGTTGAGACAGAAACCCTGAGCACAGGCTGAAGAAAGGGGTAGAGTCTAAAACCCTGAGCACACGCTGAAGAAAGGGATTGAGACAGAAACCCATAGCACAGGCTGAAGAGAGGGGTAGAGATTGAAACCCAGAACACAGGCTGAAGAGAGGGGTAGAGACTGAAACCGAGAGCACAGGCTGAAGAGAGGGGTAGAGACTGAAACCCTGAGCACAAGCTGAAAAAAGAGGTACAGACTAAAAGCCTGAACACAGGCTGAAGAGAGGTGTAGAGTCTGAAACCCTGAGCACAGGCTGTAGAAAGAGTTGAGACAGAAAACCTGAGCACAGTCTGAAGAGAGGGGAAGAACTGAAACCTTGAGTACAGACTGAAGAACGAGTTGCGACTGAAACCCTGAGCACCGGCTGAAGAGAGTGGTAGAGACTGAAACACTGAGGACTGGCTGAAGAGAGGGGTAGAGACTGAAGCCCTGAGCACAGGCTGTAGAAATGGGTTGAGACAGAAACCTGAGCACAGGCTGAAGAAAGGGTTAGAGTCTGAAACCCTGAGCACATGCTGTATAAAGGGGTTGAGACAGAAACCCTGAGCAGAGGCTGAAGAGAGGGTTAGAGACTGAAACCCTGAGCACAAGCTGAAGAAAGAGGTAGAGACTGAAACACGGAACACAGTCTGAAGAGAGGGGTAGAGACTGAAACCCTGAGCACTGGCTGAAGAGAGGGCGAGAGACTGAAACCCTGAGCACAGGCTGTAGAAAGTGGTTGAGACAGAGACCTAAGCTCAGGTTGAAGAGAGGGGAAGAGACTGAAACCCAGAGCACAGGCTGAAGAGAGGGGAAGAGACTGAAAGCCAGAGCACAGGCTGAAGAGAGGGATAGAGACTGAAACACTGAGCACAGGCTGAAGAACGGGTTGCGACTGAAACCCTGAGCACCGGCTGAAGAGATGGGTTGAGACTGAAACCCTGAGCACAGGCTGTAGAAAGGGGTTGAGACAGAAACCCTGAGCACAGTCTGAAGAGAGGGATAGATACCGAAACCCTGAGCACAGGCTGAAGAAAGAGGTAGAGACTGAAACACGGAGCACAGGCTATAGAGAGGGGTAGAAACTGACACCTTGATCACCGGCTGAAGAGAGGGGTAGAGACTGAAACCCTGAGCACAGGCTGAAGAGAGGGGTAGAGACTGAAACACGGAGCACAGGCTGAAGAAAGAGGTAGAGACTGAAACACGGAGCACAGGCTAAAGAAAGTGGTAGAGACTGAAACCCTGAGCACCGGCTGAAGAGAGGGGTAGAGACTGAAACCCTGAGCACAGGCTGAAGAACGGGTTTAGACTGTAACCCTGAGCACAGACTGAAGAAAGTGGTAGAGACTGAAACCCTGAGCACAGGCTGAAGAACGGGATGAGACTGAAACCCTGAGCACAGGCTGTAGAAAGGGGTTGAGACTGAAACCCTGAGCACAGGCTGAAGAAAGGGGTAGAATCAGAAACCCCGAGCACAGGCTGTAGAAAGAGTTTGAGACAGAAACCCTGAGCACAGGCTGAAGAGAGGGGAAGAGACTGAAACCCAGAGCACAGGCTGAAGAGAGGGATAGAGACTGAAACCCTGAGCACAGGCTGAAGAACGGGTTGCGACTGAAACCCTGAGCATGGGCTGAAGAGAGTGGTAGAGACTGAAACACTGAGCACTGGCTGAAGAGAGTGTTGAGACTGAAGCCCTGAGCAAAGGCTGTAGAAATGGGTTGAGACAGAAACCTGAGCGCAGGCTGAAGAGAGGGGAAAAGACTGAAAACCAGAGCACAGGCTGAAGTGAGGGATAGAGACTGAAACCCTGAGCACAGGCTGAAGAAAGAGGTAGAGACTGAAACACGGAGCACAGGCTAAAGAAAGTGGTAGAGACTGAAACCCTGAGCACCGGCTGAAGAGAGGGGTTGAGACTGAAAACATGAGCACAGGCTGAAGAAAGGGCTAAAGTCTGAAACCCTGAGCACAGGCTGTAGAAAGGGCTTGAGACAGAAACACTGAGCACAGGGTGAAGAAAGGGGTAAATACTAAACCCTGAGCACAGGCTGAAAAAAGAGGTAGGGACTAAAACCCTGAACACAGGCTGAAGAAAGGGGTAGAGTCTGAAACCCTGAGCACAGGCTGTAGAAAGGGGTTGAGACGGAAACCCTGAGCACAGGCTGAAGAAAGGGGTAGAATCTGAAACCCCGAGCACAGGCTGTAGAAAGAGGTTGAGACAGAAACCCTGAGCACAGGCTGAAGAGAGGGGAAGAGACTGAAACCCAGAGCACAGGCTGAAGAGAGGGATAGAGACTGAAACCCTGAGCACAGGTGGAAGAACGGGTTGCGACTGAAACCCTGAGCACCGGCTGAAGAGAGTGGTAGAGACTGAAACACTGAGCACTGGCTGAAGAGATTGTTGAGACTGAAGCTCTGAGCAAAGGCTGTAGAAATGGGTTGAGACAGAAACCTGAGCGCAGGCTGAAGAGAGGGGAAGAGACTGAAAACCAGAGCACAGGCTGAAGAGAGGGATAGAGACTGAAACCCTGAGCACAGGCTGAAGAAAGAGGTAGAGACTGAAACACGGAGCACAGGCTAAAGAAAGTGGTAGAGACTGAAACCCTGAGCACCGGCTGAAGAGAGGGGTAGAGACTGAAACCCTGAGCACAGGCTGAAGAACGGGTTTAGACTGTAACCCTGAGCACAGACTGAAGAATGTGGTAGAGACTGAAACCCTGAGCACAGGCTGTAGAACGGGTTGAGACTGAAACCCTGAGCACAGGCTGTAGAAAGGGGTTGAGGCAGAAACCCTGAGCACAGGCTGAAAAGAGGGGAAGAGACTGAAGCCCAGATGACAGGCTGAAGTACAGGTTGAGACTGAAACCCTGAGCACAGGCAGAAGTGAGGGTTAGAGACTGAAACCCTGAGCACAGTCTGAAGAAAGGGGTAGAGACTGAAGCACGGAACACAGGCTGAAGAAAGGGGTAGAGAATGAAACCCCAAGCACAGGGTGAAGAAAGGGGTAGACACTGAAACCCTGAACACAGGCTGAAGAGAGGGATACATTCTGAAATCCTGAGCACAGGCCAAAGAGAGGGGAAGAGACTGAAACCCAGAGCACCGGCTGAAGAACGGGTTGAGACTGAATCCCTGAACACAGACTGAAGAGAGGGGTTGAGAATGAAAACCTGAGCACGGGCTGAAGAACGGGTTGAGACTGAAATCCTGAGCACAGGCTAAAGAGAGGGTTAGAGACTGAAGCACGGAACACAGGCTGAAGAAAGGGGTGGAGAATGAAACCCCAAGCACAGGCTGAAGAAAGGGGTTGAGCCAGAAACCCTAAGCACAGTCTGAAGAGAGGGGAAGAGACTGAAACGCAGAGCACACGCTGTAGAAAGGGGTTGAGACAGAAACCCTGAACACAGGCTGAAGAGAGGGGAAGAGACTGAAACCCAGAGCACAGGCTGAAGAGAGGGATAGAGACTGAAACCCTGAGCACAGGCTGAAGAACGGGTTGCGACTGAAACCCTGAGCACCGGCTGAAGAGATGGGTTGAGACTGAAACCCTCAGCACAGGCTGTAGAAAGGGGTTGAGACAGAAACCCTGAGCACAGTCTGAAGAGAGGGATAGATACCGAAACCCTGAGCACAGGCTGAAGAAAGAGGTAGAGACTGAAACACGGAGCACAGGCAGAAGTGAGGGTTAGAGACTGAAACCCTGAGCATAGTCTGAAGAAAGGGGTAGAGACTGAAGCACGGAACACAGGCTGAAGAGAGGGGTAGAGACTGACACCCCGAGCACAGGGTGAAGAAAGGGGTACAGACTGAAACCTTGAGCACAGGCTGAAAAAAGAAGTTGAGACTAAAACCCTGAACACAGGCAGAAGAAAGGGGTAGATACTGGAACACAGTCAGGCTGAAGAGAGGGGTAGAGACTGAAACCCTGAGCACAGGCTGAAGAACGGGTTGAGACTGAAAACCTGAGCACAGGCTGAAGAAAGGGCTAAAGTCTGAAACCCTGAGCACAGGCTGTAGAAAGGGCTTGAGACAGAAACACTGAGCACAGGGTGAAAAAAGGAGTAAAGACTGAAACCCTGAGCACAGGCTGAAAAAAGAGGTAGGGACTAAAACCCTGAACACAGGCTGTAGAAAGGGGTTGAGGCAGAAACCCTGATCACAGACTGAAAAGAGGGGAAGAGACTGAAGCCCAGATGACAGGCTGAAGTACAGGTTGAGACTGAAACCCTGAGCACAGGCAGAAGTGAGGGTTAGAGACTTAAACCCTGAGCACAGTCTGAACAAAGGGGTAGAGACTGAAGCACGGAACACAGGCTGAAGAAAGGGGTAGAGAATGAAACCCCAAGCACAGGGTGAAGAAAGGGGTAGACACTGAAACCCTGAACACAGGCTGAAGAGAGGGATACATTCTGAAATCCTGAGCACAGGCCGAAGAGAGGGGAAGAGACTGAAACCCAAAGCACCGGCTGAAGAACGGGTTGAGACTGAATCCCTGAGCACAGACTGAAGCGAGGGGTTGAGAATGAAAACCTGAGCACGGGCTGAAGGACGGGTTGAGACTGAAATCCTGAGCACAGGCTAAAGAGAGGGTTAGAGACTGAAGCACGGAACACAGGCTGAAGAAAGGGGTAGAGAATGAAACCCCAAGCAGAGGCTGAAGAAAGGGGTTGAGCCAGAAACCCTAAGCACAGGCTGAAGAGAGGGGAAGAGACTGAAACCCAGAGCACACGCTTTAGAAAGGGGTTGAGACAGAAACCCTGAGCACAGGCTGAAGAGAGGGGAAGAGACTGAAACCCAGAGCACACGCTTTAGAAAGGGGTTGAGACAGAAACCCTGAGCACAGGCTGAAGAGAGGGGAAGAGACTGAAACCCAGAGCACAGGCTGAAGAGAGGGATAGAGACTGAAACCCTGAGCACAGGCTGAAGAACGGGTTGCGACTAAAACCCTGAGCACCGGCTGAAGAGATTGGTTGAGACTGAAACCCTCAGCACAGGCTGTAGAAAGGGGTTGAGACAGAAACCCTGAGCACAGTCTGAAGAGAGGGATAGATACTGAAACCCTGAGCACAGGCTGAAGAAAGAGGTAGAGACTGAAACACGGAGCACAGGCAGAAGTGAGGGTTAGAGACTGAAACCCTGAGCACAGTCTGAAGAAAGAGGTAGAGACTGAAACACGGAGCACAGGCAGAAGTGAGGGTTAGAGACTGAAACCCTGAGCACAGTCTGAAGAAAGGGGTAGAGACTGAAGCACGGAACACAGGCTGAAGAAAGGGGTAGAGAATGAAACCCCAAGCAGAGGCTGAAGAAAGGGGTTGAGCCAGAAACCCTGAGCACAGGCTGAAGAGAGGGGAAGAGACTGAAACCCAGAGCACACGCTGTAGAAAGGGGTTGAGACAGAAACCCTGAGCACAGGCTGAAGAGAGGGGAAGAGACTGAAACTCAGAGCACAGGCTGAAGAGAGGGATAGAATCTGAAACCCTGAGCACAGGCTGTAGAAAGGGCTTGAGACAGAAACACTGAGCACAGGGTGAAGAAAGGGGTAAAGACTGAAATCCTGAGCACAGGCTG
Organism: Carcharodon carcharias; assembly: GCF_017639515.1. Lineage (NCBI taxonomy): Eukaryota > Metazoa > Chordata > Chondrichthyes > Lamniformes > Lamnidae > Carcharodon > Carcharodon carcharias. The sequence goes on from NC_054477.1 coordinate 118,662,935, forward strand.
AAAAAAGAGGTAGGGACTAAAACCCTGAACACAGGCTGAAGAAAGGGGTAGAGTCTGAAACCCTGAGCACAGGCTGTAGAAAGGGGTTGAGACGGAAACCCTGAGCACAGGCTGAAGAAAGGGGTAGAATCTGAAACCCCGAGCACAGGCTGTAGAAAGAGGTTGAGACAGAAACCCTGAGCACAGGCTGAAGAGAGGGGAAGAGACTGAAACCCAGACCACAGGCTGAAGAGAGGGATAGAGACTGAAACCCTGAGCACAGGCTGAAGAACGGGTTGCGACTGAAACCCTGAGACCGGCTGAAGAGAGTGGTAGAGACTGAAACACTGAGCACTGGCTGAAGAGAGGGGTAGAGACTGAAGCCCTGAGCAAAGGCTATAGAAATGGGTTGAGACAGAAACCTGAGCGCAGGCTGAAGACAGGGGAAGAGACTGAAAACCAGAGCACAGGCTGAAGAGAGGGATAGAGACTGAAACCCTGAGCACAGGCTGAAGAATGAGGTAGAGACTGAAACCCTGAGCACAGGCTGAAGAAAGGGGTAGAATCTGAAACCCTGAGCACAGGCTGTAGAAAGGGGTTGAGACAGAAACCCTGAGCACAGTCTGAAGAGAGGGATAGATACCGAAACCCTGAGCACAGGCTGAAGAAAGAGGTAGAGACTGAAACACGGAGCACAGGCTGTAGAGAGGGGTAGAAACTGACACCTTGATCACCGGCTGAAGAGAGGGGTAGAGACTGAAACCCTGAGCACAGTCTGAAGAAAGGGGTAGAGACTGAAGCACGGAACACAGGCTGAAGAAAGGGGTAGAGAATGAAACCCCAAGCAGAGGCTGAAGAAAGGGGTTGAGCCAGAAACCCTGAGCACAGGCTGAAGAGAGGGGAAGAGACTGAAACCCAGAGCACAGGCTGAAGAGAGGGATAGAGTCTGAAACCCTGAGCACAGGCTGTAGAAAGGGCTTGAGACAGAAACACTGAGCACAGGGTGAAGAAAGGGGTAAAGACTGAAATCCTGAGCACAGGCTGAAAAAAGAGGTAGGGACTAAAACCCTGAACACAGGCTGAAGAAAGGGGTAGAGTCTGAAACCCTGAGCACAGGCTGTAGAAAGGGGTTGAGACGGAAACCCTGAGCACAGGCTGAAGAAAGGGGTAGAATCTGAAACCCCGAGCACAGGCTGTAGAAAGAGGTTGAGACAGAAACCCTGAGCACAGGCTGAAGAGAGGGGAAGAGACTGAAACCCAGAGCACAGGCTGAAGAGAGGGATAGAGACTGAAACCCTGAGCACAGGCTGAAGAACGGGTTGCGACTGAAACCCTGAGCACCGGCTGAAGAGAGTGGTAGTGACTGAAACACTGAGCACTGGCTGAAGAGAGGGGTAGAGACTGAAGCCCTGAGCAAAGGCTGTAGAAATGGGTTGAGACAGAAACCTGAGCGCAGGCTGAAGACAGGGGAAGAGACTGAAAACCAGAGCACAGGCTGAAGAGAGGGATAGAGACTGAAACCCTGAGCACAGGCTGAAGAATGAGGTAGAGACTGAAACCCTGAGCACAGGCTGAAGAAAGGGGTAGAATCTGAAACCCTGAGCACAGGCTGTAGAAAGGGGTTGAGACAGAAACCCTGAGCACAGTCTGAAGAGAGGGATAGATACCGAAACCCTGAGCACAGGCTGAAGAAAGAGGTAGAGACTGAAACTCGGAGCACAGGCTGTAGAGAGGGGTAGAAACTGACACCTTGATCACCGGCTGAAGAGAGGGGTAGAGACTGAAACCCTGAGCACAGGCTGAAGAGAGGGGTAGAGACTGAAACACGGAGCACAGGCTGAAGAAAGAGGTAGAGACTGAAACACGGAGCACAGGCTAAAGAAAGTGGTAGAGACTGAAACCCTGAGCACCGGCTGAAGAGAGGGGTAGAGACTGAACCCTGAGCACAGGCTGAAGAACGGGTTTAGACTGTAACCCTGAACACAGACTGAAGAGAGGGGTTGAGAATGAAAACCTGAGCACGGGCTGAAGAACGGGTTGAGACTGAAATCCTGAGCACAGGCTAAAGAGAGGGTTAGAGACTGAAGCACGGAACACAGGCTGAAGAAAGGGGTAGAGAATGAAACCCCAAGCACAGGCTGAAGAAAGGGGTTGAGCCAGAAACCCTAAGCACAGTCTGAAGAGAGGGGAAGAGACTGAAACCCAGAGCACACGCTGTAGAAAGGGGTTGAGACAGAAACCCTGAGCACAGGCTGAAGAGAGGGGAAGAGACTGAAACCCAGAGCACAGGCTGAAGAGAGGGATAGAGACTGAAACCCTGAGCACAGGCTGAAGAACGGGTTGCGACTGAAACCCTGAGCACCGGCTGAAGAGATGGGTTGAGACTGAAACCCTCAGCACAGGCTGTAGAAAGGGGTTGAGACAGAAACCCTGAGCACAGTCTGAAGAGAGGGATAGATACCGAAACCCTGAGCACAGGCTGAAGAAAGAGGTAGAGACTGAAACACGGAGCACAGGCAGAAGTGAGGGTTAGAGACTGAAACCCTGAGCATAGTCTGAAGAAAGGGGTAGAGACTGAAGCACGGAACACAGGCTGAAGAGAGGGGTAGAGACTGACACCCCGAGCACAGGGTGAAGAAAGGGGTACAGACTGAAACCTTGAGCACAGGCTGAAAAAAGAAGTTGAGACTAAAACCCTGAACACAGGCAGAAGAAAGGGGTAGATACTGGAACACAGTCAGGCTGAAGAGAGGGGTAGAGACTGAAACCCTGAGCACAGGCTGAAGAACGGGTTGAGTCTGAAACCCTGAGCACAGGCTGTAGAAAGGGCTTGAGACAGAAACACTGAGCACAGGGTGAAAAAAGGAGTAAAGACTGAAACCCTGAGCACAGGCTGAAAAAAGAGGTAGGGACTAAAACCCTGAACACAGGCTGTAGAAAGGGGTTGAGGCAGAAACCCTGAGCACAGACTGAAAAGAGGGGAAGAGACTGAAGCCCAGATGACAGGCTGAAGTACAGGTTGAGACTGAAACCCTGAGCACAGGCAGAAGTGAGGGTTAGAGACTTAAACCCTGAGCACAGTCTGAACAAAGGGGTAGAGACTGAAGCACGGAACACAGGCTGAAGAAAGGGGTAGAGAATGAAACCCCAAGCACAGGGTGAAGAAAGGGGTAGACACTGAAACCCTGAACACAGGCTGAAGAGAGGGATACATTCTGAAATCCTGAGCACAGGCCGAAGAGAGGGGAAGAGACTGAAACCCAAAGCACCGGCTGAAGAACGGGTTGAGACTGAATCCCTGAGCACAGACTGAAGAGAGGGGTTGAGAATGAAAACCTGAGCACGGGCTGAAGGACGGGTTGAGACTGAAATCCTGAGCACAGGCTAAAGAGAGGGTTAGAGACTGAAGCACGGCACACAGGCTGAAGAAAGGGGTAGAGAATGAAACCCCAAGCAGAGGCTGAAGAAAGGGGTTGAGCCAGAAACCCTAAGCACAGGCTGAAGAGAGGGGAAGAGACTGAAACCCAGAGCACACGCTTTAGAAAGGGGTTGAGACAGAAACACTGAACACAGGCTGAAGAGAGGGGAAGAGACTGAAACCCAGAGCACACGCTTTAGAAAGGGGTTGAGACAGAAACCCTGAGCACAGGCTGAAGAGAGGGGAAGAGACTGAAACCCAGAGCACAGGCTGAAGAGAGGGATAGAGACTGAAACCCTGAGCACAGGCTGAAGAACGGGTTGCGACTAAAACCCTGAGCACCGGCTGAAGAGATTGGTTGAGACTGAAACCCTCAGCACAGGCTGTAGAAAGGGGTTGAGACAGAAACCCTGAGCACAGTCTGAAGAGAGGGATAGATACTGAAACCCTGAGCACAGGCTGAAGAAAGAGGTAGAGACTGAAACACGGAGCACAGGCAGAAGTGAGGGTTAGAGACTGAAACCCTGAGCACAGTCTGAAGAAAGAGGTAGAGACTGAAACACGGAGCACAGGCAGAAGTGAGGGTTAGAGACTGAAACCCTGAGCACAGTCTGAAGAAAGGGGTAGAGACTGAAGCACGGAACACAGGCTGAAGAAAGGGGTAGAGAATGAAACCCCAAGCAGAGGCTGAAGAAAGGGGTTGAGCCAGAAACCCTGAGCACAGGCTGAAGAGAGGGGAAGAGACTGAAACCCAGAGCACACGCTGTAGAAAGGGGTTGAGACAGAAACCCTGAGCACAAGCTGAAGAGAGGGGAAGAGACTGAAACTCAGAGCACAAGCTGAAGAGAGGGATAGAATCTGAAACCCTGAGCACAGGCTGTAGAAAGGGCTTGAGACAGAAACACTGAGCACAGGGTGAAGAAAGGGGTAAAGACTGAAATCCTGAGCACAGGCTGAAAAAAGAGGTAGGGACTAAAACCCTGAACACAGGCTGAAGAAAGGGGTAGAGTCTGAAACCCTGAGCACAGGCTGTAGAAAGGGGTTGAGACGGAAACCCTGAGCACAGGCTGAAGAAAGGGGTAGAATCTGAAACCCCGAGCACAGGCTGTAGAAAGAGGTTGAGACAGAAACCCTGAGCACAGGCAGAAGAGAGGGGAAGAGACTGAAACCCAGACCACAGGCTGAAGAGAGGGATAGAGACTGAAACCCTGAGCACAGGCTGAAGAACGGGTTGCGACTGAAACCCTGAGACCGGCTGAAGAGAGTGGTAGAGACTGAAACACTGAGCACTGGCTGAAGAGAGGGGTAGAGACTGAAGCCCTGAGCAAAGGCTATAGAAATGGGTTGAGACAGAAACCTGAGCGCAGGCTGAAGACAGGGGAAGAGACTGAAAACCAGAGCACAGGCTGAAGAGAGGGATAGAGACTGAAACCCTGAGCACAGGCTGAAGAATGAGGTAGAGACTGAAACCCTGAGCACAGGCTGAAGAAAGGGGTAGAATCTGAAACCCTGAGCACAGGCTGTAGAAAGGGGTTGAGACAGAAACCCTGAGCACAGTCTGAAGAGAGGGATAGATACCGAAACCCTGAGCACAGGCTGAAGAAAGAGGTAGAGACTGAAACACGGAGCACAGGCTGTAGAGAGGGGTAGAAACTGACAGCTTGATCACCGGCTGAAGAGAGGGGTAGAGACTGAAACCCTGAGCACAGTCTGAAGAAAGGGGTAGAGACTGAAGCACGGAACACAGGCTGAAGAAAGGGGTAGAGAATGAAACCCCAAGCAGAGGCTGAAGAAAGAGGTTAAGCCAGAAACCCTGAGCACAGGCTGAAGAGAGGGGAAGAGACTGAAACCCAGAGCACACGCTGTAGAAAGGGGTTGAGACAGAAACCCTGAGCACAGGCTGAAGAGAGGGGAAGAGACTGAAACCCAGAGCACAGGCTGAAGAGAGGGATAGAGTCTGAAACCCTGAGCACAGGCTGTAGGAAGGGCTTGAGACAGAAACACTGAGCACAGGGTGAAGAAAGGGGTAAAGACTGAAATCCTGAGCACAGGCTGAAAAAAGAGGTAGGGACTAAAACCCTGAACACAGGCTGAAGAAAGGGGTAGAGTCTGAAACCCTGAGCACAGGCTGTAGAAAGGGGTTGAGACGGAAACCCTGAGCACAGGCTGAAGAAAGGGGTAGAATCTGAAACCCCGAGCACAGGCTGTAGAAAGAGGTTGAGACAGAAACCCTGAGCACAGGCTGAAGAGAGGGGAAGAGACTGAAACCCAGACCACAGGCTGAAGAGAGGGATAGAGACTGAAACCCTGAGCACAGGCTGAAGAACGGGTTGCGACTAAAACCCTGAGCACCGGCTGAAGAGATTGGTTGAGACTGAAACCCTCAGCACAGGCTGTAGAAAGGGGTTGAGACAGAAACCCTGAGCACAGTCTGAAGAGAGGGATAGATACTGAAACCCTGAGCACAGGCTGAAGAAAGAGGTAGAGACTGAAACACGGAGCACAGGCAGAAGTGAGGGTTAGAGACTGAAACCCTGAGCACAGTCTGAAGAAAGAGGTAGAGACTGAAACACGGAGCACAGGCAGAAGTGAGGGTTAGAGACTGAAACCCTGAGCACAGTCTGAAGAAAGGGGTAGAGACTGAAGCACGGAACACAGGCTGAAGAAAGGGGTAGAGAATGAAACCCCAAGCAGAGGCTGAAGAAAGGGGTTGAGCCAGAAACCCTGAGCACAGGCTGAAGAGAGGGGAAGAGACTGAAACCCAGAGCACACGCTGTAGAAAGGGGTTGAGACAGAAACCCTGAGCACAAGCTGAAGAGAGGGGAAGAGACTGAAACTCAGAGCACAAGCTGAAGAGAGGGATAGAATCTGAAACCCTGAGCACAGGCTGTAGAAAGGGCTTGAGACAGAAACACTGAGCACAGGGTGAAGAAAGGGGTAAAGACTGAAATCCTGAGCACAGGCTGAAAAAAGAGGTAGGGACTAAAACCCTGAACACAGGCTGAAGAAAGGGGTAGAGTCTGAAACCCTGAGCACAGGCTGTAGAAAGGGGTTGAGACGGAAACCCTGAGCACAGGCTGAAGAAAGGGGTAGAATCTGAAACCCCGAGCACAGGCTGTAGAAAGAGGTTGAGACAGAAACCCTGAGCACAGGCAGAAGAGAGGGGAAGAGACTGAAACCCAGACCACAGGCTGAAGAGAGGGATAGAGACTGAAACCCTGAGCACAGGCTGAAGAACGGGTTGCGACTGAAACCCTGAGACCGGCTGAAGAGAGTGGTAGAGACTGAAACACTGAGCACTGGCTGAAGAGAGGGGTAGAGACTGAAGCCCTGAGCAAAGGCTATAGAAATGGGTTGAGACAGAAACCTGAGCGCAGGCTGAAGACAGGGGAAGAGACTGAAAACCAGAGCACAGGCTGAAGAGAGGGATAGAGACTGAAACCCTGAGCACAGGCTGAAGAATGAGGTAGAGACTGAAACCCTGAGCACAGGCTGAAGAAAGGGGTAGAATCTGAAACCCTGAGCACAGGCTGTAGAAAGGGGTTGAGACAGAAACCCTGAGCACAGTCTGAAGAGAGGGATAGATACCGAAACCCTGAGCACAGGCTGAAGAAAGAGGTAGAGACTGAAACACGGAGCACAGGCTGTAGAGAGGGGTAGAAACTGACAGCCTTGATCACCGGCTGAAGAGAGGGGTAGAGACTGAAACCCTGAGCACAGTCTGAAGAAAGGGGTAGAGACTGAAGCACGGAACACAGGCTGAAGAAAGGGGTAGAGAATGAAACCCCAAGCAGAGGCTGAAGAAAGAGGTTAAGCCAGAAACCCTGAGCACAGGCTGAAGAGAGGGGAAGAGACTGAAACCCAGAGCACACGCTGTAGAAAGGGGTTGAGACAGAAACCCTGAGCACAGGCTGAAGAGAGGGGAAGAGACTGAAACCCAGAGCACAGGCTGAAGAGAGGGATAGAGTCTGAAACCCTGAGCACAGGCTGTAGGAAGGGCTTGAGACAGAAACACTGAGCACAGGGTGAAGAAAGGGGTAAAGACTGAAATCCTGAGCACAGGCTGAAAAAAGAGGTAGGGACTAAAACCCTGAACACAGGCTGAAGAAAGGGGTAGAGTCTGAAACCCTGAGCACAGGCTGTAGAAAGGGGTTGAGACGGAAACCCTGAGCACAGGCTGAAGAAAGGGGTAGAATCTGAAACCCCGAGCACAGGCTGTAGAAAGAGGTTGAGACAGAAACCCTGAGCACAGGCTGAAGAGAGGGGAAGAGACTGAAACCCAGACCACAGGCTGAAGAGAGGGATAGAGACTGAAACCCTGAGCACAGGCTGAAGAACGGGTTGCGACTGAAACCCTGAGCAGCGGCTGAAGAGAGTGGTAGAGACTGAAACACTGAGCACTGGCTGAAGAGAGGGGTAGAGACTGAAGCCCTGAGCAAAGGCTGTAGAAATGGGTTGAGACAGAAACCTGAGCACAGGCTGAAGACAGGGGAAGAGACTGAAAACCAGAGCACAGGCTGAAGAGAGGGATAGAGACTGAAACCCTGAGCACAGGCTGAAGAATGAGGTAGAGACTGAAACCCTGAGCACAGGCTGAAGAAAGGGGTAGAATCTGAAACCCTGAGCACAGGCTGTAGAAAGGGGTTGAGACAGAAACCCTGAGCACAGTCTGAAGAGAGGGATAGATACCGAAACCCTGAGCACAGGCTGAAGAAAGAGGTAGAGACTGAAACACGGAGCACAGGCTGTAGAGAGGGGTAGAAACTGACACCTTGATCACCGGCTGAAGAGAGGGGTAGAGACTGAAACCCTGAGCACAGGCTGAAGAGAGGGGTAGAGACTGAAACACGGAGCACAGGCTGAAGAAAGAGGTAGAGACTGAAACACGGAGCACAGGCTAAAGAAAGTGGTAGAGACTGAAACCCTGAGCACCGGCTGAAGAGAGGGGTAGAGACTGAAACCCTGAGCACAGGCTGAAGAACGGGTTTAGACTGTAACCCTGAACACAGACTGAAGAGAGGGGTTGAGAATGAAAACCTGAGCACGGGCTGAAGAACGGGTTGAGACTGAAATCCTCAGCACAGGCTAAAGAGAGGGTTAGAGACTGAAGCACGGAACACAGGCTGAAGAAAGGGGTAGAGAATGAAACCCCAAGCACAGGCTGAAGAAAGGGGTTGAGCCAGAAACCCTAAGCACAGGCTGAAGAGAGGGGAAGAGACTGAAACCCAGAGCACACGCTGTAGAAAGGGGTTGAGACAGAAACCCTGAGCACAGGCTGAAGAGAGGGGAAGAGACTGAAACCCAGAGCACAGGCTGAAGAGAGGGATAGAGACTGAAACCCTGAGCACAGGCTGAAGAACGGGTTGCGACTGAAACCCTGAGCACCGGCTGAAGAGATGGGTTGAGACTGAAACCCTCAGCACAGGCTGTAGAAAGGGGTTGAGACAGAAACCCTGAGCACAGTCTGAAGAGAGGGATAGATACCGAAACCCTGAGCACAGGCTGAAGAAAGAGGTAGAGACTGAAACACGGAGCACAGGCAGAAGTGAGGGTTAGAGACTGAAACCCTGAGCATAGTCTGAAGAAAGGGGTAGAGACTGAAGCACGGAACACAGGCTGAAGAGAGGGGTAGAGACTGACACCCCGAGCACAGGGTGAAGAAAGGGGTACAGACTGAAACCTTGAGCACAGGCTGAAAAAAGAAGTTGAGACTAAAACCCTGAACACAGGCAGAAGAAAGGGGTAGATACTGGAACACAGTCAGGCTGAAGAGAGGGGTAGAGACTGAAACCCTGAGCACAGGCTGAAGTACGGGTTGAGACTGAAAACCTGAGCACAGGCTGAAGAAAGGGCTAAAGTCTGAAACCCTGAGCACAGGCTATAGAAAGGGCTTGAGACAGAAACACTGAGCACAGGGTGAAAAAAGGAGTAAAGACTGAAACCCTGAGCACAGGCTGAAAAAAGAGGTAGGGACTAAAACCCTGAACACAGGCTGTAGAAAGGGGTTGAGGCAGAAACCCTGAGCACAGACTGAAAAGAGGGGAAGAGACTGAAGCCCAGATGACAGGCTGAAGTACAGGTTGAGACTGAAACCCTGAGCACAGGCAGAAGTGAGGGTTAGAGACTTAAACCCTGAGCACAGTCTGAACAAAGGGGTAGAGACTGAAGCACGGAACACAGGCTGAAGAAAGGGGTAGAGAATGAAACCCCAAGCACAGGGTGAAGAAAGGGGTAGACACTGAAACCCTGAACACAGGCTGAAGAGAGGGATACATTCTGAAATCCTGAGCACAGGCCGAAGAGAGGGGAAGAGACTGAAACCCAAAGCACCGGCTGAAGAACGGGTTGAGACTGAATCCCTGAGCACAGACTGAAGAGAGGGGTTGAGAATGAAAACCTGAGCACGGGCTGAAGGACGGGTTGAGACTGAAATCCTGAGCACAGGCTAAAGAGAGGGTTAGAGACTGAAACACGGAACACAGGCTGAAGAAAGGGGTAGAGAATGAAACCACAAGCAGAGGCTGAAGAAAGGGGTTGAGCCAGAAACCCTAAGCACAGGCTGAAGAGAGGGGAAGAGACTGAAACCCAGAGCACACGCTTTAGAAAGGGGTTGAGACAGAAACCCTGAGCACAGGCTGAAGAGAGGGGAAGAGACTGAAACCCAGAGCACACGCTTTAGAAAGGGGTTGAGACAGAAACCCTGAGCACAGGCTGAAGAGAGGGGAAGAGACTGAAACCCAGAGCACAGGCTGAAGAGAGGGATAGAGACTGAAACCCTGAGCACAGGCTGAATAACGGGTTGCGACTAAAACCCTGAGCACCGGCTGAAGAGATTGGTTGAGACTGAAACCCTCAGCACAGGCTGTAGAAAGGGGTTGAGACAGAAACCCTGAGCACAGTCTGAAGAGAGGGATATATACTGAAACCCTGAGCACAGGCTGAAGAAAGAGGTAGAGACTGAAACACGGAGCACAGGCAGAAGTGAGGGTTAGAGACTGAAACCCTGAGCACAGTCTGAAGAATGGGGTAGAGACTGAAGCACGGAACACAGGCTGAAGAAAGGGGTAGAGAATGAAACCCCAAGCAGAGGCTGAAGAAAGGGGTTGAGCCAGAAACCCTGAGCACAGGCTGAAGAGAGGGGAAGAGACTGAAACCCAGAGCACACGCTGTAGAAAGGGGTTGAGACAGAAACCCTGAGCACAGGCTGAAGAGAGGGGAAGAGACTGAAACCCAGAGCACAGGCTGAAGAGAGGGATAGAGTCTGAAACCCTGAGCACAGGCTGTAGAACGGGCTTGAGACAGAAACACTGAGCACAGGGTGAAGAAAGGGGTAAAGACTGAAATCCTGAGCACAGGCTGAAAAAAGAGGTAGGGACTAAAACCCTGAACACAGGCTGAAGAAAGGGGTAGAGTCTGAAACCCTGAGCACAGGCTGTAGAAAGGGGTTGAGACGGAAACCCTGAGCACAGGCTGAAGAAAGGGGTAGAATCTGAAACCCCGAGCACAGGCTGTAGAAAGAGGTTGAGACAGAAACCCTGAGCACAGGCTGAAGAGAGGGGAAGAGACTGAAACCCAGAGCACAGGCTGAAGAGAGGGATAGAGACTGAAACCCTGAGCACAGGCTGAAGAACGGGTTGCGACTGAAACCCTGAGCACCGGCTGAAGAGAGTGGTAGAGACTGAAACACTGAGCACTGGCTGAAGAGAGGGGTAGAGACTGAAGCCCTGAGCAAAGGCTGTAGAAATGGGTTGAGACAGAAACCTGAGCGCAGGCTGAAGACAGGGGAAGAGACTGAAAACCTGACCACAGGCTGAAGAGAGGGATAGAGACTGAAACCCTGAGCACAGGCTGAAGAATGAGGTAGAGACTGAAACCCTGAGCACAGGCTGAAGAAAGGGGTAGAATCTGAAACCCTGAGCACAGGCTGAAGAAAGGGGTTGAGACAGAAACCCTGAGCACAGTCTGAAGAGAGGGATAGATACCGAAACCCTGAGCACAGGCTGAAGAAAGAGGTAGAGACTGAAACACGGAGCACAGGCTGTAGAAAGGGGTAGAAACTGACACCTTGATCACCGGCTGAAGAGAGGGGTAGAGACTGAAACCCTGAGCACAGGCTGAAGAGAGGGGTAGAGACTGAAACACGGAGCACAGGCTGAAGAAAGAGGTAGAGACTGAAACACGGAGCACAGGCTAAAGAAAGTGGTAGAGACTGAAACCCTGAGCACCGGCTGAAGAGAGGGGTAGAGACTGAAACCCTGAGCACAGGCTGAAGAACGGGTTTAGACTGTAACCCTGAGCACAGACTGAAGAAAGTGGTAGAGACTGAAACCCTGAGCACAGGCTGAAGAACGGGTTGAGACTGAAACCCTGAGCACAGGCTGTAGAAAGGGGTTGAGACTGAAACCCTGAGCACAGGCTGAAGAAAGGGGTAGAATCAGAAACCCCGAGCACAGGCTGTAGAAAGAGGTTGAGACAGAAACCCTGAGCACAGGCTGAAGAGAGGGGAAGAGACTGAAACCCAGAGCACAGGCTGAAGAGAGGGATAGAGACTGAAACCCTGAGCACAGGCTGAAGAACGGGTTGCGACTGAAACCCTGAGCACGGGCTGAAGAGAGTGGTAGAGACTGAAACACTGAGCACTGGCTGAAGAGAGTGTTGAGACTGAAGCCCTGAGCAAAGGCTGTAGAAATGGGTTGAGACAGAAACCTGAGCGCAGGCTGAAGAGAGGGGAAAAGACTGAAAACCAGAGCACAGGCTGAAGTGAGGGATAGAGACTGAAACCCTGAGCACAGGCTGAAGAAAGAGGTAGAGACTGAAACACGGAGCACAGGCTAAAGAAAGTGGTAGAGACTGAAACCCTGAGCACCGGCTGAAGAGAGGGGTTGAGACTGAAACCCTGAGCACAGGCTGAAGAGAGGGGTAGAGACTGACACCCCAGGAACAGGGTGAAGAAAAGGGTACAGACTGAAACCTTGAGCACAGGCTGAAAAAAGAAGTTTAGACTAAAACCCTGAACACAGGCAGAAGAAAGGGGTAGAGACTGGAACACAGTCAGGCTGAAGAGAGGGGTAGAGACTGAAACCCTGAGCACAGGCTGAAGAACGGGTTGAGACTGAAAACCTGAGCACAGGCTGAAGAAAGGGCTAAAGTCTGAAACTCTGAGCACAGGCTGTAGAAAGGGCTTGAGACAGAAACACTGAGCACAGGGTGAAGAAAGGGGTAAAGACTAAACCCTGAGCACAGGCTGAAAAAAGAGGTAGGGACTAAAACCCTGAACACAGGCTGAAGAAAGGGGTAGAGTCTGAAACCCTGAGCACAGGCTGTAGAAAGGGGTTGAGACGGAAACCCTGAGCACAGGCTGAAGAAAGGGGTAGTATCTGAAACCCCAAGCACAGGCTGTAGAAAGAGGTTGAGACAGAAACCCTGAGCACAGGCTGAAGAGAGGGATAGAGACTGAAACCCTGAGCACAGGCTGAAGAACGGGTTGCGACTGAAACCCTGAGCACCGGCTGAAGAGAGTGGTAGAGACTGAAACACTGAGCACTGGCTGAAGAGAGGGGTAGAGACTGAAGCCCTGAGCAAAGGCTGTAGAAATGGGTTGAGACAGAAACCTGAGCGCAGGCTGAAGACAGGGGAAGAGACTGAAAACCAGAGCACAGGCTGAAGAGAGGGATAGAGACTGAAACCCTGAGCACAGGCTGAAGAATGAGGTAGAGACTGAAACCCTGAGCACAGGCTGAAGAAAGGGGTAGAATCTGAAACCCTGAGCACAGGCTGTAGAAAGGGGTTGAGACAGAAACCCTGAGCACAGTCTGAAGAGAGGGATAGATACCGAAACCCTGAGCACAGGCTGAAGAAAGAGGTAGAGACTGAAACACGGAGCACAGGCTGTAGAAAGGGGTAGAAACTGACACCTTGATCACCGGCTGAAGAGAGGGGTAGAGACAGAAACCCTGAGCACAGGCTGAAGAGAGGGGTAGAGACTGAAACACGGAGCACAGGCTGAAGAAAGAGGTAGAGACTGAAACACGGAGCACAGGCTAAAGGAAGTGGTAGAGACTGAAACCCTGAGCACCGGCTGAAGAGAGGGGTAGAGACTGAAACCCTGAGCACAGTCTGAAGAAAGGGGTAGAGACTGAAGCACGGAACACAGGCTGAAGAAAGGGGTAGAGAATGAAACCCCAAGCAGAGGCTGAAGAAAGGGGTTGAGCCAGAAACCCTGAGCACAGGCTGAAGAGAGGGGAAGAGACTGAAACCCAGAGCACACGCTGTAGAAAGGGGTTGAGACAGAAACCCTGAGCACAGGCTGAAGAGAGGGGAAGAGACTGAAACCCAGAGCACAGGCTGAAGAGAGGGATAGAGTCTGAAACCCTGAGCACAGGCTGTAGAAAGGGCTTGAGACAGAAACACTGAGCACAGGGTGAAGAAAGGGGTAAAGACTGAAATCCTGAGCACAGGCTGAAAAAAGAGGTAGGGACTAAAACCCTGAACACAGGCTGAAGAAAGGGGTAGAGTCTGAAACCCTGAGCACAGGCTGTAGAAAGGGGTTGAGACGGAAACCCTGAGCACAGGCTGAAGAAAGGGGTAGAATCTGAAACCCCGAGCACAGGCTGTAGAAAGAGGTTGAGACAGAAACCCTGAGCACAGGCTGAAGAGAGGGGAAGAGACTGAAACCCAGACCACAGGCTGAAGAGAGGGATAGAGACTGAAACCCTGAGCACAGGCTGAAGAACGGGTTGCGACTGAAACCCTGAGCACCGGCTGAAGAGAGTGGTAGAGACTGAAACACTGAGCACTGGCTGAAGAGAGGGGTAGAGACTGAAGCCCTGAGCAAAGGCTGTAGAAATGGGTTGAGACAGAAACCTGAGCGCAGGCCGAAGACAGGGGAAGAGACTGAAAACCAGAGCACAGGCTGAAGAGAGGGATAGAGACTGAAACCCTGAGCACAGGCTGAAGAATGAGGTAGAGACTGAAACCCTGAGCACAGGCTGAAGAAAGGGGTAGAATCTGAAACCCTGAGCACAGGCTGTAGAAAGGGGTTGAGACAGAAACCCTGAGCACAGTCTGAAGAGAGGGATAGATACCGAAACCCTGAGCACAGGCTGAAGAAAGAGGTAGAGACTGAAACACGGAGCACAGGCTGTAGAAAGGGGTAGAAACTGACACCTTGATCACCGGCTGAAGAGAGGGGTAGAGACTGAAACCCTGAGCACAGTCTGAAGAAAGGGGTAGAGACTGAAGCACGGAACACAGGCTGAAGAAAGGGGTAGAGAATGAAACCCCAAGCAGAGGCTGAAGAAAGGGGTTGAGCCAGAAACCCTGAGCACAGGCTGAAGAGAGGGGAAGAGACTGAAACCCAGAGCACACGCTGTAGAAAGGGGTTGAGACAGAAACCCTGAGCACAGGCTGAAGAGAGGGGAAGAGACTGAAACCCAGAGCACAGGCTGAAGAGAGGGATAGAGTCTGAAACCCTGAGCACAGGCTGTAGAAAGGGCTTGAGACAGAAACACTGAGCACAGGGTGAAGAAAGGGGTAAAGACTGAAATCCTGAGCACAGGCTGAAAAAAGAGGTAGGGACTAAAACCCTGAACACAGGCTGAAGAAAGGGGTAGAGTCTGAAACCCTGAGCACAAGCTGTAGAAAGGGGTTGAGACGGAAACCCTGAGCACAGGCTGAAGAAAGGGGTAGAATCTGAAACCCCGAGCACAGGCTGTAGAAAGAGGTTGAGACAGAAACCCTGAGCACAGGCTGAAGAGAGGGGAAGAGACTGAAACCCAGAGCACAGGCTGAAGAGAGGGATAGAGACTGAAACCCTGAGCACAGGCTGAAGAACGGGTTGCGACTGAAACCCTGAGCACCGGCTGAAGAGAGTGGTAGAGACTGAAACACTGAGCACTGGCTGAAGAGAGGGGTAGAGACTGAAGCCCTGAGCAAAGGCTGTAGAAATGGGTTGAGACAGAAACCTGAGCGCAGGCTGAAGACAGGGGAAGAGACTGAAAACCAGAGCACAGGCTGAAGAGAGGGATAGAGACTGAAACCCTGAGCACAGGCTGAAGAATGAGGTAGAGACTGAAACCCTGAGCACAGGCTGAAGAAAGGGGTAGAATCTGAAACCCTGAGCACAGGCTGTAGAAAGGGGTTGAGACAGAAACCCTGAGCACAGTCTGAAGAGAGGGATAGATACCGAAACCCTGAGCACAGGCTGAAGAAAGAGGTAGAGACTGAAACACGGAGCACAGGCTGTAGAAAGGGGTAGAAACTGACACCTTGATCACCGGCTGAAGAGAGGGGTAGAGACTGAAACCCTGAGCACAGGCTGAAGAGAGGGGTAGAGACTGAAACACGGAGCACAGGCTGAAGAAAGAGGTAGAGACTGAAACACGGAGCACAGGCTAAAGAAAGTGGTAGAGACTGAAACCCTGAGCACCGGCTGAAGAGAGGGGTAGAGACTGAAACCCTGAGCACAGGCTGAAGAACGGGTTTAGACTGTAACCCTGAGCACAGACTGAAGAAAGTGGTAGAGACTGAAACCCTGAGCACAGGCTGAAGAACGGGTTGAGACTGAAACCCTGAGCACAGGCTGTAGAAAGGGGTTGAGACTGAAACCCTGAGCACAGGCTGAAGAAAGGGGTAGAATCAGAAACTCCGAGCACAGGCTGTAGAAAGAGGTTGAGACAGAAACCCTGAGCACAGGCTGAAGAGAGGGGAAGAGACTGAAACCCAGAGCACAGGCTGAAGAGAGGGATAGAGACTGAAACCTGAGCACAGGCTGAAGAACGGGTTGCGACTGAAACCCTGAGCACGGGCTGAAGAGAGTGGTAGAGACTGAAACACTGAGCACTGGCTGAAGAGAGTGTTGAGACTGAAGCCCTGAGCAAAGGCTGTAGAAATGGGTTGAGACAGAAACCTGAGCGCAGGCTGAAGAGAGGGGAAAAGACTGAAAACCAGAGCACAGGCTGAAGTGAGGGATAGAGACTGAAACCCTGAGCACAGGCTGAAGAAAGAGGTAGAGACTGAAACACGGAGCACAGGCTAAAGAAAGTGGTAGAGACTGAAACCCTGAGCACCGGCTGAAGAGAGGGGTTGAGACTGAAACCCTGAGCACAGGCTGAAGAGAGGGGTAGAGACTGACACCCCAGGAACAGGGTGAAGAAAAGGGTACAGACTGAAACCTTGAGCACAGGCTGAAAAAAGAAGTTTAGACTAAAACCCTGAACACAGGCAGAAGAAAGGGGTAGAGACTGGAACACAGTCAGGCTGAAGAGAGGGGTAGAGACTGAAACCCTGAGCACAGGCTGAAGAACGGGTTGAGACTGAAAACCTGAGCACAGGCTGAAGAAAGGGCTAAAGTCTGAAACACTGAGCACAGGCTGTAGAAAGGGCTTGAGACAGAAACACTGAGCACAGGGTGAAGAAAGGGGTAAAGACTAAACCCTGAGCACAGGCTGAAAAAAGAGGTAGGGACTAAAACCCTGAACACAGGCTGAAGAAAGGGGTAGAGTCTGAAACCCTGAGCACAGGCTGTAGAAAGGGGTTGAGACGGAAACCCTGAGCACAGGCTGAAGAAAGGGGTAGTATCTGAAACCCCAAGCACAGGCTGTAGAAAGAGTTTGAGACAGAAACCCTGAGCACAGGCTGAAGAGAGGGATAGAGACTGAAACCCTGAGCACAGGCTGAAGAACGGGTTGCGACTGAAACCCTGAGCACCGGCTGAAGAGAGTGGTAGAGACTGAAACACTGAGCACTGGCTGAAGAGAGGGGTAGAGACTGAAGCCCTGAGCAAAGGCTGTAGAAATGGGTTGAGACAGAAACCTGAGCGCAGGCTGAAGACAGGGGAAGAGACTGAAAACCTGACCACAGGCTGAAGAGAGGGATAGAGACTGAAACCCTGAGCACAGGCTGAAGAAAGGGGTAGAATCTGAAACCCTGAGCACAGGCTGAAGAAAGGGGTTGAGACAGAAACCCTGAGCACAGTCTGAAGAGAGGGATAGATACCGAAACCCTGAGCACAGGCTGAAGAAAGAGGTAGAGACTGAAACACGGAGCACAGGCTGTAGAGAGGGGTAGAAACTGACACCTTGATCACCGGCTGAAGAGAGGGGTAGAGACTGAAACCCTGAGCACAGGCTGAAGAGAGGGGTAGAGACTGAAACCCTGAGCACAGGCTGAAGAACGGGTTTAGACTGTAACCCTGAGCACAGACTGAAGAAAGTGGTAGAGACTGAAACCCTGAGCACAGGCTGAAGAACGGGTTGAGACTGAAACCCTGAGCACAGGCTGTAGAAATGGGTTGAGACTGAAACCCTGAGCACAGGCTGAAGAAAGGGGTAGAATCAGAAACCCCGAGCACAGGCTGTAGAAAGAGGTTGAGACAGAAACCCTGAGCACAGGCTGAAGAGAGGGGAAGAGACTGAAACCCAGAGCACAGGCTGAAGAGAGGGATAGAGACTGAAACCCTGAGCACAGGCTGAAGAACGGGTTGCGACTGAAACCCTGAGCACGGGTTGAAGAGAGTGGTAGAGACTGAAACACTGAGCACTGGCTGAAGAGAGTGTTGAGACTGAAGCCCTGAGCAAAGGCTGTAGAAATGGGTTGAGACAGAAACCTGAGCGCAGGCTGAAGAGAGGGGAAAAGACTGAAAACCAGAGCACAGGCTGAAGTGAGGGATAGAGACTGAGACCCTGAGCACAGGCTGAAGAAAGAGGTAGAGACTGAAACACGGAGCACAGGCTAAAGAAAGTGGTAGAGACTGAAACCCTGAGCACCGGCTGAAGAGAGGGGTTGAGACTGAAACCCTGAGCACAGGCTGAAGAGAGGGGTAGAGACTGACACCCCAGGAACAGGGTGAAGAAAAGGGTACAGACTGAAACCTTGAGCACAGGCTGAAAAAAGAAGTTGAGACTAAAACCCTGAACACAGGCAGAAGAAAGGGGTAGAGACTGGAACACAGTCAGGCTGAAGAGAGGGGTAGAGACTGAAACCCTGAGCACAGGCTGAAGAACGGGTTGAGACTGAAAACCTGAGCACAGGCTGAAGAAAGGGCTAAAGTCTGAAACCCTGAGCACAGGCTGTAGAAAGGGCTTGAGACAGAAACACTGAGCACAGGGTGAAGAAAGGGGTAAAGACTAAACACTGAGCACAGGCTGAAAAAAGAGGTAGGGACTAAAACCCTGAACACAGGCTGAAGAAAGGGGTAGAGTCTGAAACCCTGAGCACAGGCTGTAGAAAGAGGTTGAGACAGAAACCCTGAGCACAGGCTGAAGAGAGGGGAAGAGACTGAAACCCAGAGCACAGGATGAAGAGAGGGATAGAGACTGAAACCCTGAGCACAGGCTGAAGAAGGGGTTGCGACTGAAACCCTGAGCACCGGCTGAAGAGAGTGGTAGAGACTGAAACACTGAGCACTGGCTGAAGAGATTGTTGAGACTGAAGCTCTGAGCAAAGGCTGTAGAAATGGGTTGAGACAGAAACCTGAGCGCAGGCTGAAGAGAGGGGAAGAGACTGAAAACCAGAGCACAGGCTGAAGAGAGGGATAGAGACTGAAACCCTGAGCACAGGCTGAAGAAACAGGTAGAGACTGAAACACGGAGCACAGGCTAAAGAAAGTGGTAGAGACTGAAACCCTGAACACCGGCTGAAGAGAGGGGTAGAGACTGGAACCCTGAGCACAGGCTGAAGAACGGGTTTAGACTGTAACCCTGAGCACAGACTGAAGAAAGTGGTAGAGACTGAAACCCTGAGCACAGGCTGTAGAACGGGTTGAGACTGAAACCCTGAGCACAGGCTGTAGAAAGGGGTTGAGGCAGAAACCCTGAGCACAGGCTGAAAAGAGGGGAAGAGACTGAAGCCCAGATGACAGGCTGAAGTACAGGTTGAGACTGAAACCCTGAGCACAGGCAGAAGTGAGGGTTAGAGACTGAAACCCTGAGCACAGTCTGAAGAAAGGGGTAGAGACTGAAGCACGGAACACAGGCTGAAGAAAGGGGTAGAGAATGAAACCCCAAGCACAGGGTGAAGAAAGGGGTAGACACTGAAACCCTGAACACAGGCTGAAGAGAGGGATACATTCTGAAATCCTGAGCACAGGCCAAAGAGAGGGGAAGAGACTGAAACCCAGAGCACCGGCTGAAGAACGGGTTGAGACTGAATCCCTGAACACAGACTGAAGAGAGGGGTTGAGAATGAAAACCTGAGCACGGGCTGAAGAACGGGTTGAGACTGAAATCCTGAGCACAGGCTAAAGAGAGGGTTAGAGACTGAAGCACGGAACACAGGCTGAAGAAAGGGGTAGAGACTGAAACCCAGAGCACACGCTGTAGAAAGGGGTTGAGACAGAAACCCTGAGCACAGGCTGAAGAGAGGGGAAGAGACTGAAACCCAGAGCACAGGCTGAAGAGAGGGTTAGAGTCTGAAACCCTGAGCACAGGCTGTAGAAAGGGCTTGAGACAGAAACACTGAGCACAGGGTGAAGAAAGGGGTAAAGACTGAAATCCTGAGCACAGGCTGAAAAAAGAGGTAGGGACTAAAACCCTGAACACAGGCTGAAGAAAGGGGTAGAGTCTGAAACCCTGAGCACAGGCTGTAGAAAGGGGTTGAGACGGAAACCCTGAGCACAGGCTGAAGAAAGGGGTAGAATCTGAAACCCCGAGCACAGGCTGTAGAAAGAGGTTGAGACAGAAACCCTGAGCACAGGCTGAAGAGAGGGGAAGAGACTGAAACCCAGACCACAGGCTGAAGAGAGGGATAGAGACTGAAACCCTGAGCACAGGCTGAAGAACGGGTTGCGACTGAAACCCTGAGCACTGGCTGAAGAGAGTGGTAGAGACTGAAACACTGAGCACTGGCTGAAGAGAGGGGTAGAGACTGAAGCCCTGAGCAAAGGCTGTAGAAATGGGTTGAGACAGAAACCTGAGCGCAGGCTGAAGACAGGGGAAGAGACTGAAAACCAGAGCACAGGCTGAAGAGAGGGATAGAGACTGAAACCCTGAGCACAGGCTGAAGAATGAGGTAGAGACTGAAACACGGAGCACAGGCTGAAAAAAGAGGTAGAGACTAAAACCCTGAACACAGGCAGAAGAGAGGGATGGAGTCTGAAGCCCTGAGTATAGGCTGAAGGACTGGTTGAGGCTGAAACCCTGAACACAGGCTGAAGAGAAGGGTAGAGACTGACACCCCGAGCACAGGGTGAAGAAAGGGGTACAGACTGAAACCCTGAGCACAGGCTGAAAAAAGAGGTAGAGACTAAAACCCTGAACACAGGCAGAAGGGAGGGGTAGAGACTGAAGCCCTGAGTATAGGCTGAAGTACTGGCTGAGCCTGAAACCCTGAGCCCAGGCTGAAGAGAGGGGTAGAGACTGAAACCCTGAGTACAGACTGAAGAACAGGTTGAGACTGAAACCCTGAGCAAAGGCTGAAGAGAAGGGTAGAGACTGACACCCTGAGCACAGGCTGAAGAAAGGGGTACAGACTGAAACCCTGAGCACAGGCTGAAGAAAGAGGTAGAGACTAAAACCCTGAACACAGGCAGAAGAGAGGGCAGGAGACTGAAACACTGAGTCAGGCTGAAGAGAGGGGTAGAGACTGAAACCCTGAGCACAGGCTGAAGAACGGGTTCAGACTGAAACCCTGAGCACAGGCTGAAGAAAGGGGTAGAGTCTGAAACACTGAGCACAGGCTGTAGAAAGGGGTTGAGACAGAAACCCTGAGCACAGGCTGAAGAAAGGGGTTGAGCCAGAAACCCTAAGGACAGGCTGAAGAGAGGGGAAGAGACTGAAACCCAGAGCACACGCTGTAGAAAGGGGTTGAGACAGAAACCCTGAGCACAGGCTGAAGAGAGGGGAAGAGACTGAAACCCAGAGCACAGGCTGAAGAGAGGGATAGAGACTGAAACCCTGAGCACAGGCTGAAGAACGGGTTGCGACTGAAACCCTGAGCACCGGCTGAAGAGATTGGTTGAGACTGAAACCCTCAGCACAGGCTGTAGAAAGGGGTTGAGACAGAAACCCTGAGCACAGTCTGAAGTGAGGGATAGATACCGAAACCCTGAGCACAGGCTGAAGAAAGAGGTAGAGACTGAAACACGGAGCACAGGCTGTAGAGAAGGGTAGAGACTGACACCTTGATCACCGGCTGAAGAGAGGGGTAGAGACTGAAACCCTGAGCACAGGCTGAAGAGAGGGGTAGAGACTGACACCCCGAGCACAGGGTGAAGAAAGGGGTACAGACTGAAACCTTGAGCACAGGCTGAAAAAAGAAGTTGAGACTAAAACCCTGAACACAGGCAGAAGAAACGGGTAGAGACTGGAACACAGTCAGGCTGAAGAGAGGGGTCGAGACTGAAACCCTGAGCACAGGGTGAAGAACGGGTTGAGACTGAAAACCTGAGCACAGACTGAAGAAAGGGCTAAAGTCTGAAACCCTGAGCACAGGCTGTAGAAAGGGCTTGAGACAGAAACACTGAGCACAGGGTGAAGAAAGGGGTAAAGACTGAAACCCTGAGCACAGGCTGAAGAAAGGGGTAGAATCTGAAACCCTGAGCACAGGCTGTAGAAAGAGGTTGAGACAGAAACCCTGAGCACAGGCTGAAGAGAGGGGAAGAGACTGAAACCCTGAGCACAGGCTGAAGAAAGGGGTAGAATCTGAAACCCTGAGCACAGGCTGAAGAACGGGTTGCGACTGAAACCCTGAGCACCGGCTGAAGAGAGTGGTAGGGACTGAAACACTGAGCACTGGCTGAAGAGAGTGTTGAGACTGAAGCCCTGAGCAAAGGCTGTAGAAATGGGTTGAGACAGAAACCTGAGCGCAGGCTGAAGAGAGGGGAAGAGACTGAAATCCAAAGCACAGGCTGAAGAGAGGGATAGAGACTGAAACTCTGAGCACAGGCTGAAGAAAGAGGTAGAGACTGAAACACGGAGCACAGGCTAAAGAAAGTGGTAGAGACTGAAACCCTGAGCACCGGCTGAAGAGAGGGGTAGAGACTGAAACCCTGAGCACAGGCTGAAGAACGGGTTTAGACTGTAACCCTGAGTACAGACTGAAGAAAGTGGTAGAGACTGAAACCCTGAGCACAGGCTGAAGAACGGGTTGAGACTGAAACCCTGAGCACAGGCTGTAGAAAAGGGTTGAGGCAGAAACCCTGAGCACAGGCTGAAAAGAGGGGAAGAGACTGAAGCCCAGATGACAGGCTGAAGTACAGGTTGAGACTGAAATGCTGGGCGCAAGCAGAAGTGAGGGTTAGAGACTGAAACCCTGAGCACAGTCTGAAGAAAGGGGTAGAGACTGAAGCAGGGAACACAGGCTGAAGAAAGAGGTAGAGAATGAAACCCCAAGCACAGGCTGAAGAAAGGGGTTGAGCCAGAAACCCTAACCACAGGCTGAAGAGAGGGGAAGAGACTGAAACCCAGAGAACACACTGCAGAAAGGGGTTGAGACAGAAACCCTGAGCACAGGCTGAAGAGAGGTGAAGAGACTGAAACCCAGAGCACAGGCTGAAGAGAGGGATAGAGACTGAAACCCTGAGCACAGGCTGAAGAAAGAGGTAGAGACTGAAAAACGGAGCACAGGCTAAAGAAAGTGATAGAGACTGAAACACTGAGCACCGGCTGAAGAGAGGGGTAGAGACTGAAACCCTGAGCACAGGCTGAAGAACGGGTTTAGACTGTAACCCTGAGCACAGACTGAAGAAAGTGGTAGAGACTGAAACCCTGAGCACAGGCTGAAGAACGGGTTGAGACTGAAACCCTGAGCACAGGCTGTAGAAAGGGGTTGAGGCAGAAACCCTGAGCACAGGCTGAAAAGAGGGGAAGAGACTGAAGCCCAGATGACAGGCTGAAGTACAGGTTGAGACTGAAATGCTGAGCGCAGGCAGAAGTGAGGGTTAGAGACTGAAACCCTGAGCACAGTCTGAAGAAAGGGGTAGAGACTGAAGCAGGGAACACAGGCTGAAGAAAGAGGTAGAGAATGAAACACCAAGCACAGGCTGAAGAAAGGGGTTGAGCCAGAAACCCTAACCACAGGCTGAAGAGAGGGGAAGAGACTGAAACCCAGAGCACACACTGTAGAAAGGGGTTGAGACAGAAACCCTGAGCACAGGCTGAAGAGAGGTGAAGAGACTGAAACCCAGAGCACAGGCTGAAGAGAGGGATAGAGACTGAAACCCTGAGCACAGGCTGAAGAACGGGTTGCGACTTAAAGCCTGAGCACCGGCTGAAGAGATGGGTCGAGACTGAAACCCTCAGCACAGGCTGTAGAAAGGGGTTGAGACAGAAACCCTGAGCACAGTCTGAAGAGAGGGATAGATACCGAAACCCTGAGCACAGGCTGAAGAAAGAGGTAGAGACTGAAACACGGAGCACAGGCAGAAGTGAGGGTTAGAGACTGAAACCCTGAGCACAGTCTGAAGAAAGGGGTAGAGACTGAAGCACGGAACACAGGCTGAAGAAAGGGGTAGAGAATGAAACCCCAAGCAGAGGCTGAAGAAAGGGGTTGAGCCAGAAACCCTAAGCACAGGCTGAAGAGAGGGGAAGAGACTGAAACCCAGAGCACACGCTGTAGAAAGGGGTTGAGACAGAAACCCTGAGCACAGGCTGAAGAGAGGGGAAGAGACTGAAACCCAGAGCACAGGCTGAAGAGAGGGATAGAGACTGAAACCCTGAGCACAGGCTGAAGAACGGGTTGCGACTGAAACACTAAGCACCGGCTGAAGAGATGGGTTGAGACTGAAACCCTCAGCACAGGCTGTAGAAAGGGGTTGAGACAGAAACCCTGAGCACAGTCTGAAGAGAGAGATAGATACCGAAACCCTGAGCACAGGCTGAAGAAAGAGGTAGAGACTGAAACACGGAGCACAGGCTGTAGAGTGGGGTAGAAACTGACACCTTGATCACCGGCTGAAGAGAGGGGTAGAGACTGAAACCCTGAGCACAGGCTGAAGAGAGGGATAGAGACTGAAACCCTGAGCACAGGCTGAAGAACGGGTTGCGACTGAAACCCTGAGCACCGGCTGAAGAGAGTGGTAGAGACTGAAACACTGAGCACTGGCTGAAGAGAGGGTTGAGACTGAAGCCCTGAGCAAAGGCTGTAGAAATGGGTTGAGACAGAAACCTGAGCGCAGGCTGAAGAGAGGGGAAGAGACTGAAAACCAGAGCACAGGCTGAAGAGAGGGATAGAGACTGAAACCCTGAGCACAGGCTGAAGAGAGGGGAAGAGATTGAAACCCAGAGCACAGGCTGAAGAGAGGGATAGAGACTGAAACCCTGAGCACAGGCTGAAGAACGGGTTGCGACTGAAACCCTGAGCACCGGCTGAAGAGATGGGTTGAGACTGAAACCCTCAGCACAGGCTGTAGAAAGGGGTTGAGACAGAAACCCTGAGCACAGTCTGAAGAGAGGGATAGATACCGAAACCCTGAGCACAGGCTGAAGAAAGAGGTAGAGACTGAAACACGGAGCACAGGCTGTAGAGAGGAGTAGAAACTGACACCTTGATCACCGGCTGAAGAGAGGGGTAGAGACTGAAACCCTGAGCACAGGCTGAAGAGAGGGGTAGATACTGACACCCCGAGCACAGGGTGAAGAAAGGGGTACAGACTGAAACCTTGAGCACAGGCTGAAAAAAGAAGTTGAGACTAAAACCCTGAACACAGGCAGAAGAAAGGGGTAGAGACTGGAACACAGTCAGGCTGAAGAGAGGGGTCGAGACTGAAACCCTGAGCACAGGGTGAAGAACGGGTTGAGACTGAAAACCTGAGCACAGACTGAAGAAAGGGCTAAAGTCTGAAACCCTGAGCACAGGCTGTAGAAAGGGCTTGAGACAGAAACACTGAGCACAGGGTGAAGAAAGGGGTAAAGACTGAAACCCTGAGCACAGGCTGAAGAAAGGGGTAGAATCTGAAACCCTGAGCACAGGCTGTAGAAAGAGGTTGAGACAGAAACCCTGAGCACAGGCTGAAGAGAGGGGAAGAGACTGAAACCCTGAGCACAGGCTGAAGAAAGGGGTAGAATCTGAAACCCTGAGCACAGGCTGAAGAACGGGTTGCGACTGAAACCCTGAGCACCGGCTGAAGAGAGTGGTAGGGACTGAAACACTGAGCACTGGCTGAAGAGAGTGTTGAGACTGAAGCCCTGAGCAAAGGCTGTAGAAATGGGTTGAGACAGAAACCTGAGCGCAGGCTGAAGAGAGGGGAAGAGACTGAAATCCAAAGCACAGGCTGAAGAGAGGGATAGAGACTGAAACTCTGAGCACAGGCTGAAGAAAGAGGTAGAGACTGAAACACGGAGCACAGGCTAAAGAAAGTGGTAGAGACTGAAACCCTGAGCACCGGCTGAAGAGAGGGGTAGAGACTGAAACCCTGAGCACAGGCTGAAGAACGGGTTTAGACTGTAACCCTGAGTACAGACTGAAGAAAGTGGTAGAGACTGAAACCCTGAGCACAGGCTGAAGAACGGGTTGAGACTGAAACCCTGAGCACAGGCTGTAGAAAAGGGTTGAGGCAGAAACCCTGAGCACAGGCTGAAAAGAGGGGAAGAGACTGAAGCCCAGATGACAGGCTGAAGTACAGGTTGAGACTGAAATGCTGGGCGCAAGCAGAAGTGAGGGTTAGAGACTGAAACCCTGAGCACAGTCTGAAGAAAGGGGTAGAGACTGAAGCAGGGAACACAGGCTGAAGAAAGAGGTAGAGAATGAAACCTCAAGCACAGGCTGAAGAAAGGGGTTGAGCCAGAAACCCTAACCACAGGCTGAAGAGAGGGGAAGAGACTGAAACCCAGAGAACACACTGCAGAAAGGGGTTGAGACAGAAACCCTGAGCACAGGCTGAAGAGAGGTGAAGAGACTGAAACCCAGAGCACAGGCTGAAGAGAGGGATAGAGACTGAAACCCTGAGCACAGGCTGAAGAAAGAGGTAGAGACTGAAAAACGGAGCACAGGCTAAAGAAAGTGATAGAGACTGAAACACTGAGCACCGGCTGAAGAGAGGGGTAGAGACTGAAACCCTGAGCACAGGCTGAAGAACGGGTTTAGACTGTAACCCTGAGCACAGACTGAAGAAAGTGGTAGAGACTGAAACCCTGAGCACAGGCTGAAGAACGGGTTGAGACTGAAACCCTGAGCACAGGCTGTAGAAAGGGGTTGAGGCAGAAACCCTGAGCACAGGCTGAAAAGAGGGGAAGAGACTGAAGCCCAGATGACAGGCTGAAGTACAGGTTGAGACTGAAATGCTGAGCGCAGGCAGAAGTGAGGGTTAGAGACTGAAACCCTGAGCACAGTCTGAAGAAAGGGGTAGAGACTGAAGCTGGGAACACAGGCTGAAGAAAGAGGTAGAGAATGAAACCCCAAGCACAGGCTGAAGAAAGGGGTTGAGCCAGAAACCCTAACCACAGGCTGAAGAGAGGGGAAGAGACTGAAACCCAGAGCACACACTGTAGAAAGGGGTTGAGACAGAAACCCTGAGCACAGGCTGAAGAGAGGTGAAGAGACTGAAACCCAGAGCACAGGCTGAAGAGAGGGATAGAGACTGAAACCCTGAGCACAGGCTGAAGAACGGGTTGCGACTTAAAGCCTGAGCACCGGCTGAAGAGATGGGTCGAGACTGAAACCCTCAGCACAGGCTGTAGAAAGGGGTTGAGACAGAAACCCTGAGCACAGTCTGAAGAGAGGGATAGAGACCGAAACCCTGAGCACAGGCTGAAGAAAGAGGTAGAGACTGAAACACGGAGCACAGGCAGAAGTGAGGGTTAGAGACTGAAACCCTGAGCACAGTCTGAAGAAAGGGGTAGAGACTGAAGCACGGAACACAGGCTGAAGAAAGGGGTAGAGAATGAAACCCCAAGCAGAGGCTGAAGAAAGGGGTTGAGCCAGAAACCCTAAGCACAGGCTGAAGAGAGGGGAAGAGACTGAAACCCAGAGCACACGCTGTAGAAAGGGGTTGAGACAGAAACCCTGAGCACAGTCTGAAGAGAGGGATAGATACCGAAACCCTGAGCACAGGCTGAAGAAAGAGGTAGAGACTGAAACACGGAGCACAGGCAGAAGTGAGGGTTAGAGACTGAAACCCTGAGCACAGTCTGAAGAAAGGGGTAGAGACTGAAGCACGGAACACAGGATGAAGACAGGGGTAGAGAATGAAACCCCAAGCACAGGCTGAAGAAAGGGGTTGAGCCAGAAACCCTAAGCACAGGCTGAAGAGAGGGGAAGAGACTGAAACCGAGAGCACACGCTGTAGAAAGGGGTTGAGACAGAAACCCTGAGCACAGGCTGAAGAGAGGGGAAGAGACTGAAACCGAGAGCACACGCTGTAGAAAGGGGTTGAGACTGAAACCCAGAGCACTGACTGAAGAGAGGGATAGAGACTGAAACCCTGAGCACAGGCTGAAGAACGGGTTGCGACTGAAACCCTGAGCGCCGGCTGAAGAGATGGGTTGAGACAGAAACCCTGAGCACAGTCTGAAGAGAGGGATAGATACCGAAACCCTGAGCACAGGCTGAAGAAAGAGGTAGAGACTGAAACACGGAGCACAGGCTGTAGAGAGGGGTAGAAACTGACACCTTGATCACCGGCTGAAGAGAGGGGTAGAGACTGAAACCCTGAGCACAGGCTGAAGAAAGAGGTAGAGACTGAAACACGGAGCACAGGCAGAAGTGAGGGTTAGAGACTGAAACCCTGAGCACAGTCTGAAGAAAGGGGTAGAGACTGAAGCACGGAACACAGGCTGAAGAAAGGGGTAGAGAATGAAACCCCAAGCAGAGGCTGAAGAAAGGGGTTGAGCCAGAAACCCTAAGCACAGGCTGAAGAGAGGGGAAGAGACTGAAACCCAGAGCACACGCTGTAGAAAGGGGTTGAGACAGAAACCCTGAGCACAGGCTGAAGAGAGGGGAAGAGACTGAAACACAGAGCACAGGCTGAAGAGAGGGATAGAGACTGAAACCCTGAGCACAGGCTGAAGAACGGGTTGCGACTGAAACACTAAGCACCGGCTGAAGAGATGGGTTGAGACTGAAACCCTCAGCACAGGCTGTAGAAAGGGGTTGAGACAGAAACCCTGAGCACAGTCTGAAGAGAGAGATAGATACCGAAACCCTGAGCACAGGCTGAAGAAAGAGGTAGAGACTGAAACACGGAGCACAGGCTGTAGAGTGGGGTAGAAACTGACACCTTGATCACCGGCTGAAGAGAGGGGTAGAGACTGAAACCCTGAGCACAGGCTGAAGAGAGGGATAGAGACTGAAACCCTGAGCACAGGCTGAAGAACGGGTTGCGACTGAAACCCTGAGCACCGGCTGAAGAGAGTGGTAGAGACTGAAACACTGAGCACTGGCTGAAGAGAGGGTTGAGACTGAAGCCCTGAGCAAAGGCTGTAGAAATGGGTTGAGACAGAAACCTGAGCGCAGGCTGAAGAGAGGGGAAGAGACTGAAAACCAGAGCACAGGCTGAAGAGAGGGATAGAGACTGAAACCCTGAGCACAGGCTGAAGAGAGGGGAAGAGATTGAAACCCAGAGCACAGGCTGAAGAGAGGGATAGAGACTGAAACCCTGAGCACAGGCTGAAGAACGGGTTGCGACTGAAACCCTGAGCACCGGCTGAAGAGATGGGTTGAGACTGAAACCCTCAGCACAGGCTGTAGAAAGGGGTTGAGACAGAAACCCTGAGCACAGTCTGAAGAGAGGGATAGATACCGAAACCCTGAGCACAGGCTGAAGAAAGAGGTAGAGACTGAAACACGGAGCACAGGCTGTAGAGAGGAGTAGAAACTGACACCTTGATCACCGGCTGAAGAGAGGGGTAGAGACTGAAACCCTGAGCACAGGCTGAAGAGAGGGGTAGATACTGACACCCCGAGCACAGGGTGAAGAAAGGGGTACAGACTGAAACCTTGAGCACAGGCTGAAAAAAGAAGTTGAGACTAAAACCCTGAACACAGGCAGAAGAAAGGGGTAGAGACTGGAACACAGTCAGGCTGAAGAAATGGGTAGAGACTGAAACCCTGAGCACAGGCTGAAGAACGGGTTGAGACTGAAAACCTGAGCACAGGCTGAAGAAAGGGCTAAAGTCTGAAACCCTGAGCACAGGCTGTAGAAAGGGCTTGAGACAGAAACACTGAGCACAGGGTGAAGAAAGGGGTAAAGACTGAAACCCTGAGCACAGGCTGAAAAAAGAGGTAGGGACTAAAACCCTGAACACAGGCTGAAGAAAGGGGTAGAATCTGAAACCCTGAGCACAGGCTGTAGAAAGGGGTTGAGACGGAAACCCTGAGCACAGGCTGAAGAAAGGGGTAGAATCTGAAACCCTGAGCACAGGCTGTAGAAAGAGGTTGAGACAGAAACCTGAGCACAGGCTGAAGAGAGGGGAAGAGACTGAAACCCAGAGCACAGGCTGAAGAGAGGGATAGAGACTGAAACCCTGAGCACAGGCTGAAGAACGGGTTGCGACTGAAACCCTGAGCACCGGCTGAAGAGAGTTTTAGAGACTGAAACACTGAGCACTGGCTGAAGAGAGGGTTGAGACTGAAGCCCTGAGCAAAGGCTGTAGAAATGGGTTGAGACAGAAACCTGAGCGCAGGCTGAAGAGAGGGGAAGAGACTGAAAACCAGAGCACAGGCTGAAGAGAGGGATAGAGACTGAAACCCTGAGCACAGGCTGAAGAAAGAGGTAGAGACTGAAACACGGAGCACAGGCTAAAGAAAGTGGTAGAGACTGAAACCCTGAGCACCGGCTGAAGAGATGGGTAGAGACTGAAACCCTGAGCACAGGCTGAAGAACGGGTTGAGACTGAAACCCTGATCACAGGCTGTAGAAAGGGGTTGAGGCAGAAACCCTGAGCACAGGGTGAAGAAAGGGGTAAAGACTGAAACCCTGAGCACAGGCTGAAAAAAGAGGTAGGGACTAAAACCCTGAACACAGGCTGAAGAAAGGGGTAGAATCTGAAACCCTGAGCACAGGCTGTAGAAAGGGGTTGAGACGGAAACCCTGAGCACAGGCTGAAGAAAGGGGTAGAATCTGAAACCCTGAGCACAGGCTGTAGAAAGAGGTTGAGACAGAAACCTGAGCACAGGCTGAAGAGAGGGGAAGAGACTGAAACCCAGAGCACAGGCTGAAGAGAGGGATAGAGACTGAAACCCTGAGCACAGGCTGATGTACGGGTTGCGACTGAAACCCTGAGCACCGGCTGAAGAGAGTTTTAGAGACTGAAACACTGAGCACTGGCTGAAGAGAGGGTTGAGACTGAAGCCCTGAGCAAAGGCTGTAGAAATGGGTTGAGACAGAAACCTGAGCGCAGGCTGAAGAGAGGGGAAGAGACTGAAAACCAGAGCACAGGCTGAAGAGAGGGATAGAGACTGAAACCCTGAGCACAGGCTGAAGAAAGAGGTAGAGACTGAAACACGGAGCACAGGCTAAAGAAAGTGGTAGAGACTGAAACCCTGAGCACCGGCTGAAGAGATGGGTAGAGACTGAAACCCTGAGCACAGGCTGAAGAACGGGTTGAGACTGAAACCCTGAGCACAGGCTGTAGAAAGGGGTTGAGGCAGAAACCCTGAGCACAGGCTGAAAAGAGGGGAAGAGACTGAAGCCCAGATGACAGGCTGAAGTACAGGTTGAGACTGAAACCCTGAGCACAGGCAGAAGTGAGGGTTAGAGACTGAAACCCTGAGCACAGTCTGAAGAAAGGGGTAGAGACTGAAGCAGGGAACACAGGCTGAAGAAAGGGGTAGAGAATGAAACCCCAAGCACAGGGTGAAGAAAGGGGTAGACACTGAAACCCTGAACACAGGCTGAAGAGAGGGATACATTCTGAAATCCTGAGCACAGGCCGAAGAGAGGGGAAGAGACTGAAACCCAGAGCACCGGCTGAAGAACGGGTTGAGACTGAATCCCTGAGCACAGAATGAAGAGAGGGGTTGAGAATGAAAACCTGAGCACGGGCTTAAGAACGGGTTGAGACTGAAATCCTGAGCACAGGCTAAAGAGAGGGTTAGAGACTGAAACACTGAGCACTGGCTGAAGAGAGGGGTAGAGACTGAAGCCCTGAGCACAGGCTGTCGAAATGGGTTGAGACAGAAACCTGAGCACAGGCTGAAGAAAGGGTTAGAGTCTGAAACCCTGAGCACATGCTGTATAAAGGGGTTGAGACAGAAACCCTGAGCAGAGGCTGAAGAGAGGGTTAGAGACTGAAACCCTGAGCACAAGCTGAAGAAAGAGGTCGAGACTGAAACACGGAGCAGAGGCTCAAGAGAGGGGTAGAGACTGAAACCCTGAGCACTGGCTGAAGAGAGGGTGAGAGACTGTAACCCTGAGCACCGGCTGTAGAAAGTGGTTGAGACAGAAACCTAAGCTCAGGTTGAAGAGAGGGGAAGAGACTGAAACACTGAGCACAGGCTGAAGAGAGGGATAGAGACTGAAGCCCTGAGCACAGGCTGATGAAAGGGGTAGAGACTGAAACCCTGAGCACTGGCTGAAGAGAGGTTTAGAGACTGAAACCCAGAGCACTGGCTGAAGAGAGGGATAAAGACTGAAACCCTGAGCACAGGCTGAAGAAAGAGGTAGAGACTGAAACACGGAGCACAGGCTAAAGAAAGTGGTAGAGACTGAAACCCTGAGCACCGGCTGAAGAGAGGGGTAGAGACTGAAACCCTGAGCACAGGCTGAAGAACGGGTTTAGACTGTAACCCTGAGCACAGACTGAAGAAAGTGGTAGAGATTGAAACCCTGAGCACAGGCAGAAGTGAGGGTTAGAGACTGAAACCCTGAGCACAGTCTGAAGAAAGGGGTAGAGACTGAAGCACGGAACACAGGCTGAAGAAAGGGGTAGAGAATGAAACCCCAAGCACAGGCTGAAGAAAGGGGTTTAGCCAGAAACCCTAAGCACAGGCTGAAGAGAGGGGAAGAGACTGAAACCCAGAGCACACGCTGTAGAAAGGGTTTGAGACAGAAACCCTGAGCACAGGCTGAAAGGAGGGGAAGAGACTGAAACCCAGAGCACAGACTGAAGAGGGGGATAGAGACTGAAACCCTGAGCACAGGCTGAAGAACGGGTTGCGACTGAAACCCTGTGCACTGGCTGAAGAGATGGGTTGAGACTGAAACCCTCAGCACAGGCTGTAGAAAGGGGTTGAGACAGAAACCCTGAGCACAGTCTGAAGAGAGGTTTAGATACCGAAACCCTGAGCACAGGCTGAAGAAAGAGGTAGAGACTGAAACACGGAGCACAGGCAGAAGTGAGGGTTAGAGACTGAAACCCTGAGCACAGTCTGAAGAAAGGGGTAGAGACTGAAGCACGGAACACAGGCTGAAGAAAGGGGTAGAGAATGAAACCCCAAGCACAGGCTGAAGAAAGGGGTTGAGCCAGAAACCCTAAGCACAGGCTGAAGAGAGGGGAAGAGACTGAAACCCAGAGCACACGCTGTAGAAAGGGGTTGAGACAGAAACCCTGAGCACAGGCTGAAGAGAGGGGAAGAGACTGAAACCCAGAGCACAGGCTGAAGAGAGGGATAGAGACTGAAACCCTGAGCACAGGCTGAAGAACGGGTTGCGACTGAAACACTGAGCACCGGCTGAAGAGATGGGTTGAGACTGAAACCCTCAGCACAGGCTGTAGAAAGGGGTTGAGACAGAAACCCTGAGCACAGTCTGAAGAGAGAGATAGATACCGAAACCCTGAGCACAGGCTGAAGAAAGAGGTAGAGACTGAAACACGGAGCACAGGCTGTAGAGTGGGGTAGAAACTGACACCTTGATCACCGGCTGAAGAGAGGGGTAGAGACTGAAACCCTGAGCACAGGCTGAAGAGAGGGGTAGAGACTGAAACCCTGAGCACAGGCTGAAGAAAGAGGTAGAGACTGAAACACGGAGCACAGGCAGAAGTGAGGGTTAGAGACTGAAACCCTGAGCACAGTCTGAAGAAAGGGGTAGAGACTGAAGCAGGGAACACAGGCTGAAGAAAGGGGTAGAGAATGAAACCCCAAGCACAGGGTGAAGAAAGGGGTAGACACTGAAACCCTGAACACAGGCTGAAGAGAGGGATACATTCTGAAATCCTGAGCACAGGCCGAAGAGAGGGGAAGAGACTGAAACCCAGAGCACCGGCTGAAGAAAGGGTTGAGACTGAATCCCTGAGCACAGAATGAAGAGAGGGGTTGAGAATGAAAACCTGAGCACGGGCTTAAGAACGGGTTGAGACTGAAATCCTGAGCACAGGCTAAAGAGAGGGTTAGAGACTGAAACACTGAGCACTGGCTGAAGAGAGGGGTAGAGACTGAAGCCCTGAGCACAGGCTGTCGAAATGGGTTGAGACAGAAACCTGAGCACAGGCTGAAGAAAGGGTTAGAGTCTGAAACCCTGAGCACATGCTGTATAAAGGGGTTGAGACAGAAACCCTGAGCAGAGGCTGAAGAGAGGGTTAGAGACTGAAACCCTGAGCACAAGCTGAAGAAAGAGGTCGAGACTGAAACACGGAGCAGAGGCTCAAGAGAGGGGTAGAGACTGAAACCCTGAGCACTGGCTGAAGAGAGGGTGAGAGACTGTAACCCTGAGCACCGGCTGTAGAAAGTGGTTGAGACAGAAACCTAAGCTCAGGTTGAAGAGAGGGGAAGAGACTGAAACACTGAGCACAGGCTGAAGAGAGGGATAGAGACTGAAGCCCTGAGCACAGGCTGATGAAAGGGGTAGAGACTGAAACCCTGAGCACTGGCTGAAGAGAGGTTTAGAGACTGAAACCCAGAGCACTGGCTGAAGAGAGGGATAAAGACTGAAACCCTGAGCACAGGCTGAAGAAAGAGGTAGAGACTGAAACACGGAGCACAGGCTAAAGAAAGTGGTAGAGACTGAAACCCTGAGCACCGGCTGAAGAGAGGGGTAGAGACTGAAACCCTGAGCACAGGCTGAAGAACGGGTTTAGACTGTAACCCTGAGCACAGACTGAAGAAAGTGGTAGAGATTGAAACCCTGAGCACAGGCAGAAGTGAGGGTTAGAGACTGAAACCCTGAGCACAGTCTGAAGAAAGGGGTAGAGACTGAAGCACGGAACACAGGCTGAAGAAAGGGGTAGAGAATGAAACCCCAAGCACAGGCTGAAGAAAGGGGTTTAGCCAGAAACCCTAAGCACAGGCTGAAGAGAGGGGAAGAGACTGAAACCCTGAGCACAGGCTGAAAGGAGGGGAAGAGACTGAAACCCAGAGCACAGACTGAAGAGGGGGATAGAGACTGAAACCCTGAGCACAGGCTGAAGAACGGGTTGCGACTGAAACCCTGTGCACTGGCTGAAGAGATGGGTTGAGACTGAAACCCTCAGCACAGGCTGTAGAAAGGGGTTGAGACAGAAACCCTGAGCACAGTCTGAAGAGAGGTTTAGATACCGAAACCCTGAGCACAGGCTGAAGAAAGAGGTAGAGACTGAAACACGGAGCACAGGCAGAAGTGAGGGTTAGAGACTGAAACCCTGAGCACAGTCTGAAGAAAGGGGTAGAGACTGAAGCACGGAACACAGGCTGAAGAAAGGGGTAGAGAATGAAACCCCAAGCACAGGCTGAAGAAAGGGGTTGAGCCAGAAACCCTAAGCACAGGCTGAAGAGAGGGGAAGAGACTGAAACCCAGAGCACACGCTGTAGAAAGGGGTTGAGACAGAAACCCTGAGCACAGGCTGAAGAGAGGGGAAGAGACTGAAACCCAGAGCACAGGCTGAAGAGAGGGATAGAGACTGAAACCCTGAGCACAGGCTGAAGAACGGGTTGCGACTGAAACACTGAGCACCGGCTGAAGAGATGGGTTGAGACTGAAACCCTCAGCACAGGCTGTAGAAAGGGGTTGAGACAGAAACCCTGAGCACAGTCTGAAGAGAGAGATAGATACCGAAACCCTGAGCACAGGCTGAAGAAAGAGGTAGAGACTGAAACACGGAGCACAGGCTGTAGAGTGGGGTAGAAACTGACACCTTGATCACCGGCTGAAGAGAGGGGTAGAGACTGAAACCCTGAGCACAGGCTGAAGAGAGGGGTAGAGACTGAAACCCTGAGCACAGGCTGAAGAAAGAGGTAGAGACTGAAACACGGAGCACAGGCAGAAGTGAGGGTTAGAGACTGAAACCCTGAGCACAGTCTGAAGAAAGGGGTAGAGACTGAAGCACGGAACACAGGCTGAAGAAAGTGGTAGAGAATGAAACCCCAAGCACAGGCTGAAGAAAGGGGTTGAGCCAGAAACCCTAAGCACAGGCTGAAGAGAGGGGAAGAGACTGAAACCCAGAGCACACGCTGTAGAAAGGGGTTGAGACAGAAACCCTGAGCACAGGCTGAAGAGAGGGGAAAAGACTGAAACCCAGAGCACAGGCTGAAGAGAGGGATAGAGACTGAAACCCTGAGCACAGGCTGAAGAACGGGTTGCGACTGAAACACTGAGCACCGGCTGAAGAGATGGGTTGAGACTGAAACCCTCAGCACAGGCTGTAGAAAGGGGTTGAGACAGAAACCCTGAGCACAGTCTGAAGAGAGAGCTAGATACCGAAACCCTGAGCACAGGCTGAAGAAAGAGGTAGAGACTGAAACACGGAGCACAGGCTGTAGAGTGGGGTAGAAACTGACACCTTGATCACCGGCTGAAGAGAGGGGTAGAGACTGAAACCCTGAGCACAGGCTGAAGAGAGGGGTAGTGACTGACACCCCGAGCACAGGGTGAAGAAAGGGGTACAGACTTAAACCTTGAGCACAGGCTGAAAAAAGAAGTTGAGACTAAAACCCTGAACACAGGCAGAAGAAGGGGGTAGAGACTGGAACACAGTCAGGCTGAAGAGAGGGGTAGAGACTGAAACCCTGAGCACAGGCTGAAGAGAGGGATAGAGACTGAAACCCTGAGCACAGGCTGAAGAACGGGTTGCGACTGAAACCCTGAGCACCGGCTGAAGAGAGTGGTAGAGACTGAAACACTGAGCACTGGCTGAAGAGAGGGTTGAGACTGAAGCCCTGAGCAAAGGCTGTAGAAATGTGTTGAGACAGAAACCTGAGCGCAGGCTGAAGAGAGGGGAAGAGACTGAAAACCAGAGCACAGGCTGAAGAGAGGGATAGAGACTGAAACCCTGAGCACACACTGTAGAAAGGGGTTGAGACAGAAACCCTGAGCACAGGCTGAAGAGAGGTGAAGAGACTGAAACCCAGAGCACAGGCTGAAGAAAGGGTTGAGACTGAAACCCTGAGCACAGGCTGAAGAGAGGGTTGAGACTGAAACCCTGAGCACAGGCTGAAGAGAGGGTAGAGACTGAAACCCTGAGCACAGGCTGAAGAAGGGTTGAGACTGAAACCCTGAGCACAGGCTGAAGAGAGGGTAGAGACTGAAACCCTGAGCACAGGCTGAAGAGAGGGTGAGACTGAAACCCTGAGCACAGGCTGAAGAGAGGGTAGAGACTGAAACCCTGAGCACAGGCTGAAGAGAGGGGTAGAGACTGAAACCCTGAGCACAGGCTGAAGAGAGGGGTAGAGACTGAAACCCTGAGCACAGGCTGAAGAAAGGGTAGAGACTGAAACCCTGAGCACAGGCTGAAGAAAGGGTAGAGACGGAAACCCTGAGCACAGGCTGAAGAAAGGGGTAGAGACTGGAACACAGTCAGGCTGAAGAGATGGGTTGAGACTGAAACCCTGAGCACAGGCTGAAGAACGGGTTGAGACTGAAAACCTGAGCACAGGCTGAAGAAAGGGCTAGAGTCTGAAACCTGAGCACAGGCTGTAGAAAGGGCTTGAGACTGAAACACTGAGCACAGGCTGAAGAAAGGGGTAGAGACTGAAACCCTGAGCACAGGCTGAATAAAGGGTAGACTGAAAACCCTGAGCACAGGCTGAAGAAAGGGGTAGAGTCTGAAACCCTGAGCACAGGCTGTAGAAAGGGGTTGAGACGGAAACCCTGAGCACAGGCTGAAGAAAGGGGTAGAAGTCTGAAACCTGAGCACAGGCTGTAGAAGAGGGTTGAGACAGAAACCTGAGCACAGGCTGAAGAGAGGGGAAGAGACTGAAACCCTGAGCACAGGCTGAAGAGAGGGATAGAGACTGAAACCCTGAGCACAGGCTGAAGAACGGGTTGAGACTGAAACCCTGAGCACCGGCTGAAGAGAGTGGTAGAGACTGAAACACTGAGCACTGGCTGAAGAGAGGGTTGAGACTGAAGCCCTGAGCAAAGGCTGTAGAAATGGGTTGAGACAGAAACCTGAGCGCAGGCTGAAGAGAGGGGAAGAGACTGAAAACCAGAGCACAGGCTGAAGAGAGGGATAGAGACTGAAACCCTGAGCACAGGCTGAAGAAAGAGGTAGAGACTGAAACACGGAGCACAGGCTAAAGAAAGTGGTAGAGACTGAAACCCTGAGCACCGGCTGAAGAGATGGGTAGAGACTGAAACCCTGAGCACAGGCTGAAGAACGGGTTGAGACTGAAACCCTGAGCACAGGCTGTAGAAAGGGGTTGAGGCAGAAACCCTGAGCACAGGCTGAAAAGAGGGGAAGAGACTGAAGCCCAGATGACAGGCTGAAGTACAGGTTGAGACTGAAACCCTGAGCACAGGCAGAAGTGAGGGTTAGAGACTGAAACCCTGAGCACAGTCTGAAGAAAGGGGTAGAGACTGAAGCAGGGAACACAGGCTGAAGAAAGGGGTAGAGAATGAAACCCCAAGCACAGGGTGAAGAAAGGGGTAGACACTGAAACCCTGAACACAGGCTGAAGAGAGGGATACATTCTGAAATCCTGAGCACAGGCCGAAGAGAGGGGAAGAGACTGAAACCCAGAGCACCGGCTGAAGAACGGGTTGAGACTGAATCCCTGAGCACAGAATGAAGAGAGGGGTTGAGAATGAAAACCTGAGCACGGGCTTAAGAACGGGTTGAGACTGAAATCCTGAGCACAGGCTAAAGAGAGGGTTAGAGACTGAAACACTGAGCACTGGCTGAAGAGAGGGGTAGAGACTGAAGCCCTGAGCACAGGCTGTAGAAATGGGTTGAGACAGAAACCTGAGCACAGGCTGAAGAAAGGGTTAGAGTCTGAAACCCTGAGCACATGCTGTATAAAGGGGTTGAGACAGAAACCCTGAGCAGAGGCTGAAGAGAGGGTTAGAGACTGAAACCCTGAGCACAAGCTGAAGAAAGAGGTCGAGACTGAAACACGGAGCAGAGGCTCAAGAGAGGGGTAGAGACTGAAACCCTGAGCACTGGCTGAAGAGAGGGTGAGAGACTGTAACCCTGAGCACAGGCTGTAGAAAGTGGTTGAGACAGAAACCTAAGCTCAGGTTGAAGAGAGGGGAAGAGACTGAAACACTGAGCACAGGCTGAAGAGAGGGATAGAGACTGAAGCCCTGAGCACAGGCTGATGAAAGGGGTAGAGACTGAAACCCTGAGCACTGGCTGAAGAGAGGTTTAGAGACTGAAACCCAGAGCACTGGCTGAAGAGAGGGATAAAGACTGAAACCCTGAGCACAGGCTGAAGAAAGAGGTAGAGACTGAAACACGGAGCACAGGCTAAAGAAAGTGGTAGAGACTGAAACCCTGAGCACCGGCTGAAGAGAGGGGTAGAGACTGAAACCCTGAGCACAGGCTGAAGAACGGGTTTAGACTGTAACCCTGAGCACAGACTGAAGAAAGTGGTAGAGATTGAAACCCTGAGCACAGGCAGAAGTGAGGGTTAGAGACTGAAACCCTGAGCACAGTCTGAAGAAAGGGGTAGAGACTGAAGCACGGAACACAGGCTGAAGAAAGGGGTAG
Source organism: Carcharodon carcharias (assembly GCF_017639515.1). Taxonomy (NCBI): domain Eukaryota; kingdom Metazoa; phylum Chordata; class Chondrichthyes; order Lamniformes; family Lamnidae; genus Carcharodon; species Carcharodon carcharias. Next base: position 118,702,043 of record NC_054477.1, read on the forward strand.
AGAATGAAACCCCAAGCACAGGCTGAAGAAAGGGGTTTAGCCAGAAACCCTAAGCACAGGCTGAAGAGAGGGGAAGAGACTGAAACCCAGAGCACACGCTGTAGAAAGGGTTTGAGACAGAAACCCTGAGCACAGGCTGAAAGGAGGGGAAGAGACTGAAACCCAGAGCACAGACTGAAGAGGGGGATAGAGACTGAAACCCTGAGCACAGGCTGAAGAACGGGTTGCGACTGAAACCCTGTGCACTGGCTGAAGAGATGGGTTGAGACTGAAACCCTCAGCCCAGGCTGTAGAAAGGGGGTTGAGACAGAAACCCTGAGCACAGTCTGAAGAGAGGTTTAGATACCGAAACCCTGAGCACAGGCTGAAGAAAGAGGTAGAGACTGAAACACGGAGCACAGGCAGAAGTGAGGGTTAGAGACTGAAACCCTGAGCACAGTCTGAAGAAAGGGGTAGAGACTGAAGCACGGAACACAGGCTGAAGAAAGGGGTAGAGAATGAAACCCCAAGCACAGGCTGAAGAAAGGGGTTGAGCCAGAAACCCTAAGCACAGGCTGAAGAGAGGGGAAGAGATTGAAACCCAGAGCACACGCTGTAGAAAGGGGTTGAGACAGAAACCCTGAGCACAGGCTGAAGAGAGGGGAAGAGACTGAAACCCAGAGCACAGGCTGAAGAGAGGGATAGAGACTGAAACCATGAGCACAGGCTGAAGAATGGGTTGCGACTGAAACCCTGAGCACCGGCTGAAGAGATGGGTTGAGACTGAAACCCTGAGCACAGGCTGTAGAAAGGGGTTGAGACAGAAACCCTGAGCACAGTCTGAAGAGAGGGATAGATACCAAAACCCTGAGCACAGGCTGAAGAAAGAGGTAGAGACTGAAACACGGAGCACAGGCTGTAGAGAGGGGTAGAAACTGACACCTTGATCACCGGCTGAAGAGAGGGGTAGAGACTGAAACCCTGAGCACAGGCTGAAGAGAGGGGTAGAGACTGACACCCCGAGCACAGGGTGAAGAAAGGGGTACAGACTGAAACCTTGAGCACAGGCTGAAAAAAGAAGTTGAGACTAAAACCCTGAACACAGGCAGAAGAAAGGGGTAGAGACTGGAACACAGTCAGGCTGAAGAGAGGGGTAGAGACTGAAACCCTGAGCACAGGCTGAAGAACGGGTTGAGACTGAAAACCTGAGCACAGGCTGAAGAAAGGGCTAAAGTCTGAAACCCTGAGCACAGGCTGTAGAAAGGGCTTGAGACAGAAACACTGAGCACAGGGTGAAGAAAGGGGTAAAGACTGAAAACCTGAGCACAGGCTGAAAAAAGAGGTAGGGACTAAAACCCTGAACACAGGCTGAAGGAAGGGGTAGAGTCTGAAACCCTGAGCACAGGCTGTAGAAAGGGGTTGAGACGGAAACCCTGAGCACAGGCTGAAGAAAGGGGTAGAATCTGAAACCCTGAGCACAGGCTGTAGAAAGAGGTTGAGGCAGAATCCCTGAGCACAGGCTGAAAAGAGGGGAAGAGACTGAATCCCAGATGACAGGCTGAAGTACAGGTTGAGACTGAAACCCTGAGCACAGGCAGAAGTGAGGTTTAGAGACTGAAACCCTGAGCACAGTCTGAAGAAAGGGGTAGAGACTGAAGCATGGAACACAGGCTGAAGAAAGGGGTAGAGAATGAAACCCCAAGCACAGGGTGAAGAAAGGGGTAGACACTGAAACCCTGAACACAGGCTGAAGAGAGGGATACATTCTGAAATCCTGAGCACAGGCCGAAGAGAGGGGAAGAGACTGAAACCCAGAGCACCGGCTGAAGAACGGGTTGAGACTGAATCCCTGAGCACAGACTGAAGAGAGGGGTTGAGAATGAAAACCTGAGCATGGGCTGAAGAACGGGTTGAGACTGAAATCCTGAGCACAGGCTAAAGAGAGGGGTAGAGAATGAAACATTGAGCACAGGCTGAAGAAAGTGATAGAGACTGAAATGCTGAACACAGGCTGAAGAGAGGGTTTAGAGACTGAACCCTGATACAGGCTGAAGGACAGGGGTTGAGACTGAAACCCTGAGGCACAGGCTGTAGAAAGGGGTAGAGTCTAGAAACCCTGAGCACACGCTGAAGAAAGGGATTGAGACAGAAACCCATATGCACAGGCTGAAGAGAGGGGTAGAGACTGAAATCCAGAGCACAGGCTGAAGAGAGGGATAGAGACTGAAACCGAGAGCACAGGCTGAAGAGAGGGGTAGAGACTGAAACCCTGAGCACAAGCTGAAGAAAGAGGGTAGAGACTAAATCCCTGAGCACAGGCTGAAGAGAAGGGTAGAGTCCTGAAACCCTGAGCACAGGCTGTAGAGAGGTTGAGACTGAAAACCTGAGCACAGCTGAAGAGAGGGGGAGAGACTGAAAACCCTGAGCACAGGCTGAAGAAAGGGTTGAGACTGAAACCCTGAGCACAGGCTGAAGAAAGGGTAGAGACTGAAACCCTGAGCACAGGCTGAAGAAAGGGTTGAGACTGAAACCCTGAGCACAGGCTGAAGAAAGGGTTGAGACTGAAACCCTGAGCACAGGCTGAAGAGAGGGTAGAGACTGAAACCCTGAGCACAGGCTGAAGAAAGGGGTGAGACTGAAACCCTGAGCACAGGCTGAAGAGAGGGTAGAGACTGAAACCCTGAGCACAGGCTGAAGAGAGGGTAGAGACTGAAACCCTGAGCACAGGCTGAAGAAAGGGTAGAGACTGAAACCCTGAGCACAGGCTGAAGAGAGGGTTGAGACTGAAACCCTGAGCACAGGCTGAAGAAAGGGTAGAGACTGAAACCCTGAGCACAGGCTGAAGAGAGGGTAGAGACTGAAACCCTGAGCACAGGCTGAAGAAAGGGTAGAGACTGAAACCCTGAGCACAGGCTGAAGAGAAGGGTAGAGACTGAAACCCTGAGCACAGGCTGAAGAGAGGGTAGAGACTGAAACCCTGAGCACAGGCTGAAGAGAGGGTAGAGACTGAAACCCTGAGCACAGGCTGAAGAAAGGGGTAGAGACTGAAACCCTGAGCACAGGCTGAAGAAAGGGTTGAGACTGAAACCCTGAGCACAGGCTGAAGAAAGGGGTAGAGACTGAAACCCTGAGCACAGGCTGAAGAGAGGGGTAGAGACTGAAACCCTGAGCACAGGCTGAAGAAGGGGTAGAGACTGAAACCCTGAGCACAGGCTGAAGAAAGGGGTAGAGACTGAAACCCTGAGCACAGGCTGAAAAGGGTTGAGACTGAAACCCTGAGCACAGGCTGAAGAAAGGGTAGAGACTGAAACCCTGAGCACAGGCTGAAGAAAGGGGTAGAGACTGAAACCCTGAGCACAGGCTGAAGAAAGGGGTAGAGACTGAAACCCTGAGCACAGGCTGAAGAAAGGTTGAGACTGAAACCCTGAGCACAGGCTGAAGAGAGGGTAGAGACTGAAACCCTGAGCACAGGCTGAAGAGAGGGTTGAGACTGAAACCCTGAGCACAGGCTGAAGAAAGGGTTGAGAGACTGAAACCCTGAGCACAGGCTGAAGAGAGGGGAAGAGACTGAAACCCTGAGCACAGGCTGAAGAGAGGGTAGAGACTGAAACCCTGAGCACAGGCTGAAGAAGAGGTAGAGACTGAAACCCTGAGCACAGGCTGAAGAAAGGGGTAGAGTCTGAAACCCTGAGCACAGGCTGAAGAAAGGGGTTGAGACTGAAACCCTGAGCACAGGCTGAAGAGAGGGGTAGAGACTGAAACCCAGGGCACAGGCTGAAGAAAGGGTAGAGACTGAAACCCTGAGCACAGGCTGACGAGAGGGGAAGAGACTGAAGCCCAGATGACAGGCTGAAGAACAGGTTGAGACTGAAACCCTGAGCACAGGCTGAAGAGAGGGTAGAGACTGAAACCCTGAGCACAGGCTGAAGAAAGGGTTGAGACTGAAACCCTGAGCACAGGCTGAAGAAAGGGTAGAGACTGAAACCCTGAGCACAGGCTGAAGAAAGGGTAGACTGAAACCCTGAGCACAGGCTGAAGAAAGGGTTGAGACTGAAACCCTGAGCACAGGCTGAAGAAAGGGTAGAGACTGAAACCCTGAGCACAGGCTGAAGAAAGGGTTGAGACTGAAACCCTGAGCACAGGCTGAAGAGAGGGTAGAGACTGAAACCCTGAGCACAGGCTGAAGAGAGGGTAGAGACTGAAACCCTGAGCACAGGCTGAAGAAAGGGTAGAGACTGAAACCCTGAGCACAGGCTGAAGAGAGGGTAGAGACTGAAACCCTGAGCACAGGCTGAAGAGAGGGTTGAGACTGAAACCCTGAGCACAGGCTGAAGAAAGGGTTGAGACTGAAACCCTGAGCACAGGCTGAAGAAAGGGGAAGAGACTGAAACCCTGAGCACAGGCTGAAGAGAGGGTAGAGACTGAAACCCTGAGCACAGGCTGAAGAAAGGGTAGAGACTGAAACCCTGAGCACAGGCTGAAGAAAGGGTAGAGACTGAAACCCTGAGCACAGGCTGAAGAGAGGGGTAGAGACTGAAACCCTGAGCACAGGCTGAAGAGAGGGGTAGAGACTGAAACCCTGAGCACAGGCTGAAGAAAGGGTAGAGACTGAAACCCTGAGCACAGGCTGAAGAAAGGGTAGACTGAAACCCTGAGCACAGGCTGAAGAAGGGGTAGAGACTGAAACCCTGAGCACAGGCTGAAGAGAGGGTAGAGACTGAAACCCTGAGCACAGGCTGAAGAAAGGGTTGAGACTGAAACCCTGAGCACAGGCTGAAGAAAGGGTAGAGACTGAAACCCTGAGCACAGGCTGAAGAAAGGGTTGAGACTGAAACCCTGAGCACAGGCTGAAGAAAGGGTAGAGACTGAAACCCTGAGCACAGGCTGAAGAAAGGGTAGAGACTGAAACCCTGAGCACAGGCTGAAGAAAGGGGTAGAGACTGAAACCCTGAGCACAGGCTGAAGAAAGGGGTTGAGACTGAAACCCTGAGCACAGGCTGAAGAAAGGGTAGAGACTGAAACCCTGAGCACAGGCTGAAGAAAGGGTTGAGACTGAAACCCTGAGCACAGGCTGAAGAGAGGGTAGAGACTGAAACCCTGAGCACAGGCTGAAGAGAGGGTAGAGACTGAAACCCTGAGCACAGGCTGAAGAGAGGGTAGAGACTGAAACCCTGAGCACAGGCTGAAGAGAGGGGTAGAGACTGAAACCCTGAGCACAGGCTGAAGAAAGGGTTGAGACTGAAACCCTGAGCACAGGCTGAAGAGAGGGTAGAGACTGAAACCCTGAGCACAGGCTGAAGAGAGGGTAGAGACTGAAACCCTGAGCACAGGCTGAAGAAGAGGTAGAGACTGAAACCCTGAGCACAGGCTGAAGAAGGGGTAGAGACTGAAACCCTGAGCACAGGCTGAAGAAAGGGGTAGAGACTGAAACCCTGAGCACAGGCTGAAGAGAGGGTAGAGACTGAAACCCTGAGCACAGGCTGAAGAAAGGGTAGAGACTGAAACCCTGAGCACAGGCTGAAGAGAGGGGTAGAGACTGAAACCCTGAGCACAGGCTGAAGAGAGGGTAGAGACTGAAACCCTGAGCACAGGCTGAAGAAAGGGTAGAGACTGAAACCCTGAGCACAGGCTGAAGAAGGGTTGAGACTGAAACCCTGAGCACAGGCTGAAGAAAGGGTAGAGACTGAAACCCTGAGCACAGGCTGAAGAGAGGGTAGAGACTGAAACCCTGAGCACAGGCTGAAGAAAGGGGTTGAGACTGAAACCCTGAGCACAGGCTGAAGAAAGGGTAGAGACTGAAACCCTGAGCACAGGCTGAAGAAAGGGTAGAGACTGAAACCCTGAGCACAGGCTGAAGAGAGGGAAGAGACTGAAACCCTGAGCACAGGCTGAAGAGAGGGTAGAGACTGAAACCCTGAGCACAGGCTGAAGAAAGGGTTGAGACTGAAACCCTGAGCACAGGCTGAAGAGAGGGTAGAGACTGAAACCCTGAGCACAGGCTGAAGAGAGGGTTGAGACTGAAACCCTGAGCACAGGCTGAAGAAAGGGTTGAGACTGAAACCCTGAGCACAGGCTGAAGAGAGGGGAAGAGACTGAAACCCTGAGCACAGGCTGAAGAGAGGGATAGAGACTGAAACCCTGAGCACAGGCTGAAGAAAGGGTAGAGACTGAAACCCTGAGCACAGGCTGAAGAAAGGGTAGAGACTGAAACCCTGAGCACAGGCTGAAGAGAGGGGTAGAGACTGAAACCCTGAGCACAGGCTGAAGAGAGGGGTAGAGACTGAAACCCTGAGCACAGGCTGAAGAAAGGGTAGAGACTGAAACCCTGAGCACAGGCTGAAGAAAGGGTTGAGACTGAAACCCTGAGCACAGGCTGAAGAAAGGGTAGAGACTGAAACCCTGAGCACAGGCTGAAGAGAGGTAGAGACTGAAACCCTGAGCACAGGCTGAAGAAAGGGTTGAGACTGAAACCCTGAGCACAGGCTGAAGAAAGGGTAGAGACTGAAACCCTGAGCACAGGCTGAAGAAAGGGTAGAGACTGAAACCCTGAGCACAGGCTGAAGAAAGGGTAGAGACTGAAACCCTGAGCACAGGCTGAAGAAAGGGTAGAGACTGAAACCCTGAGCACAGGCTGAAGAAGGGGTAGAGACTGAAACCCTGAGCACAGGCTGAAGAAAGGGTTGAGACTGAAACCCTGAGCACAGGCTGAAGAGAGGGTAGAGACTGAAACCCTGAGCACAGGCTGAAGAGAGGGTAGAGACTGAAACCCTGAGCACAGGCTGAAGAAGGGGTAGAGACTGAAACCCTGAGCACAGGCTGAAGAGAGGGTAGAGACTGAAACCCTGAGCACAGGCTGAAGAGAGGGTTGAGACTGAAACCCTGAGCACAGGCTGAAGAAAGGGTAGAGACTGAAACCCTGAGCACAGGCTGAAGAGAGGGGAAGAGACTGAAACCCTGAGCACAGGCTGAAGAAGGGTAGAGACTGAAACCCTGAGCACAGGCTGAAGAAAGGGTAGAGACTGAAACCCTGAGCACAGGCTGAAGAAAGGGGTAGAGACTGAAACCCTGAGCACAGGCTGAAGAAGGGAGAGACTGAAACCCTGAGCACAGGCTGAAGAAAGGGTTGAGACTGAAACCCTGAGCACAGGCTGAAGAAAGGGTAGAGACTGAAACCCTGAGCACAGGCTGAAGAAAGGGTAGACTGAAACCCTGAGCACAGGCTGAAGAAAGGGGTTGAGACTGAAACCCTGAGCACAGGCTGAAGAGAGGGGTAGAGACTGAAACCCTGAGCACAGGCTGAAGAAAGGTTAGAGACTGAAACCCTGAGCACAGGCTGAAGAGAGGGTTAGAGACTGAAACCCTGAGCACAGGCTGAAGAAAGGGGTAGAGACTGAAACCCTGAGCACAGGCTGAAGAAAGGGTAGAGACTGAAACCCTGAGCACAGGCTGAAGAAAGGGGTAGAGACTGAAACCCTGAGCACTGGCTGAAGAGAGGGATAGAGACTGAAACCCTGAGCACAGGCTGAAGAGAGGGGAAGAGACTGAAACCCTGAGCACAGGCTGAAGAAGGGTTGAGACTGAAACCCTGAGCACAGGCTGAAGAGAGGGTTGAGACTGAAACCCTGAGCACAGGCTGAAGAAAGGGTTGAGACTGAAACCCTGAGCACAGGCTGAAGAGAGGGTTAGAGACTGAAACCCTGAGCACAGGCTGAAGAAAGGGGTAGAGACTGAAACCCTGAGCACAGGCTGAAGAAAGGGTTGAGACTGAAACCCTGAGCACAGGCTGAAGAGAGGGGTAGAGACTGAAACCCTGAGCACAGGCTGAAGAGAGGGTAGAGACTGAAACCCTGAGCACAGGCTGAAGAAAGGGTAGAGACTGAAACCCTGAGCACAGGCTGAAGAAAGGGGTAGAGACTGAAACCCTGAGCACAGGCTGAAGAAAGGGTAGAGACTGAAACCCTGAGCACAGGCTGAAGAGAGGGGTAGAGACTGAAACCCTGAGCACAGGCTGAAGAAAGGGGTTGAGAGACTGAAACCCTGAGCACAGGCTGAAGAAAGGGTAGAGACTGAAACCCTGAGCACAGGCTGAAGAAAGGGTTGAGACTGAAACCCTGAGCACAGGCTGAAGAGAGGGATAGAGACTGAAACCCTGAGCACAGGCTGAAGAGAGGGATAGAGACTGAAACCCTGAGCACAGGCTGAAGAAGGGTAGAGACTGAAACCCTGAGCACAGGCTGAAGAGAGGGTAGAGACTGAAACCCTGAGCACAGGCTGAAGAGAGGGTTAGAGACTGAAACCCTGAGCACAGGCTGAAGAAAGGGTTGAGACTGAAACCCTGAGCACAGGCTGAAGAGAGGGGAGAGACTGAAACCCTGAGCACAGGCTGAAGAGAGGGGTAGAGACTGAAACCCTGAGCACAGGCTGAAGAGAGGTAGAGACTGAAACCCTGAGCACAGGCTGAAGAAAGGGTAGAGACTGAAACCCTGAGCACAGGCTGAAGAGAGGGTAGAGACTGAAACCCTGAGCACAGGCTGAAGAGAGGGTTGAGACTGAAACCCTGAGCACAGGCTGAAGAGAAGGGTAGAGACTGAAACCCTGAGCACAGGCTGAAGAAAGGGGTAGAGACTGAAACCCTGAGCACAGGCTGAAGAAAGGGTAGAGACTGAAACCCTGAGCACAGGCTGAAGAGAGGGTAGAGACTGAAACCCTGAGCACAGGCTGAAGAAGGGTAGAGACTGAAACCCTGAGCACAGGCTGAAGAGAGGGTAGAGACTGAAACCCTGAGCACAGGCTGAAGAAAGGGTAGACTGAAACCCTGAGCACAGGCTGAAGAGAAGGGTAGAGACTGAAACCCTGAGCACAGGCTGAAGAAAGGGGTAGAGACTGAAACCCTGAGCACAGGCTGAAGAAAGGGTAGAGACTGAAACCCTGAGCACAGGCTGAAGAGAGGGTAGAGACTGAAACCCTGAGCACAGGCTGAAGAGAGGGGTAGAGACTGAAACCCTGAGCACAGGCTGAAGAAAGGGTTGAGACTGAAACCCTGAGCACAGGCTGAAGAAAGGGTAGAGACTGAAACCCTGAGCACAGGCTGAAGAAAGGGTAGAGACTGAAACCCTGAGCACAGGCTGAAGAAAGGGGTTGAGACTGAAACCCTGAGCACAGGCTGAAGAAAGGGAGAGACTGAAACCCTGAGCACAGGCTGAAGAAAGGGGTTGAGACTGAAACCCTGAGCACAGGCTGAAGAAAGGGGAAGAGACTGAAACCCTGAGCACAGGCTGAAGAGAGGGTAGAGACTGAAACCCTGAGCACAGGCTGAAGAAAGGGTTGAGACTGAAACCCTGAGCACAGGCTGAAGAGAGGGGAGACTGAAACCCTGAGCACAGGCTGAAGAAAGGGTTGAGACTGAAACCCTGAGCACAGGCTGAAGAGAGGGTAGAGACTGAAACCCTGAGCACAGGCTGAAGAAAGGGTAGAGACTGAAACCCTGAGCACAGGCTGAAGAAGGGTAGAGACTGAAACCCTGAGCACAGGCTGAAGAAGGGGTAGAGACTGAAACCCTGAGCACAGGCTGAAGAGAGGGGTAGAGACTGAAACCCTGAGCACAGGCTGAAGAAAGGGGTAGAGTCTGAAACCCTGAGCACAGGCTGAAGAACAGGTTGAGACTGAAACCCTGAGCACAGGCTGAAGAAAGGGGTAGAGACTGAAACCCTGAGCACAGGCTGAAGAGAGGGGTAGAGACTGAAACCCTGAGTACAGACTGAAGAGAAGGGTAGAGACTGACACCACGAGCACAGGCTGAAGAAAGGGTTGGAGACTGAAACCCTGAGCACAGGCTGAAGAAAGGGTTGAGACTGAAACCCTGAGCACAGGCTGAAGAAAGGGTAGAGACTGAAACCCTGAGCACAGGCTGAAGAAGGGGTAGAGACTGAAACCCTGAGCACAGGCTGAAGAAAGGGTAGAGACTGAAACCCTGAGCACAGGCTGAAGAAGGGTTGAGACTGAAACCCTGAGCACAGGCTGAAGAGAGGGGTAGAGACTGAAACCCTGAGCACAGGCTGAAGAGAGGGTTGAGACTGAAACCCTGAGCACAGGCTGAAGAAAGGGTTGAGACTGAAACCCTGAGCACAGGCTGAAGAGAGGGGTAGAGACTGAAACCCTGAGCACAGGCTGAAGAGAGGGTAGAGACTGAAACCCTGAGCACAGGCTGAAGAAAGGGTAGAGACTGAAACCCTGAGCACAGGCTGAAGAAAGGGTAGAGACTGAAACCCTGAGCACAGGCTGAAGAAAGGGTAGAGACTGAAACCCTGAGCACAGGCTGAAGAAAGGGTAGAGACTGAAACCCTGAGCACAGGCTGAAGAAAGGGTAGAGACTGAAACCCTGAGCACAGGCTGAAGAAAGGGTAGAGACTGAAACCCTGAGCACAGGCTGAAGAAAGGGTTGAGACTGAAACCCTGAGCACAGGCTGAAGAGAGGGTAGAGACTGAAACCCTGAGCACAGGCTGAAGAACAGGTTGAGACTGAAACCCTGAGCACAGGCTGAAGAGAGGGTAGAGACTGAAACCCTGAGCACAGGCTGAAGAAAGGGGTAGAGACTGAAACCCTGAGCACAGGCTGAAGAAAGGGTAGAGACTGAAACCCTGAGCACAGGCTGAAGAAAGGGTTAGAGACTGAAACCCTGAGCACAGGCTGAAGAGAGGGGAGAGACTGAAACCCTGAGCACAGGCTGAAGAAAGGGTTGAGACTGAAACCCTGAGCACAGGCTGAAGAAGGGTAGAGACTGAAACCCTGAGCACAGGCTGAAGAGAGGGTAGAGACTGAAACCCTGAGCACAGGCTGAAGAAAGGGTAGAGACTGAAACCCTGAGCACAGGCTGAAGAAAGGGTAGAGACTGAAACCCTGAGCACAGGCTGAAGAGAGGGGTAGAGACTGAAACCCTGAGCACAGGCTGAAGAAGGGTTGAGACTGAAACCCTGAGCACAGGCTGAAGAAAGGGTAGAGACTGAAACCCTGAGCACAGGCTGAAGAAAGGGGTAGAGACTGAAACCCTGAGCACAGGCTGAAGAAAGGGTTGAGACTGAAACCCTGAGCACAGGCTGAAGAGAGGGTAGAGACTGAAACCCTGAGCACAGGCTGAAGAAAGGTTGAGACTGAAACCCTGAGCACAGGCTGAAGAGAGGGTTAGAGACTGAAACCCTGAGCACAGGCTGAAGAAAGGGTAGAGACTGAAACCCTGAGCACAGGCTGAAGAAAGGGTAGAGACTGAAACCCTGAGCACAGGCTGAAGAAAGGGGTTGAGACTGAAACCCTGAGCACAGGCTGAAGAGAGGGGTAGAGACTGAAACCCTGAGCACAGGCTGAAGAGAGGGTAGAGACTGAAACCCTGAGCACAGGCTGAAGAAAGGGTAGAGACTGAAACCCTGAGCACAGGCTGAAGAGAGGGTAGAGACTGAAACCCTGAGCACAGGCTGAAGAAAGGGGTTGAGACTGAAACCCTGAGCACAGGCTGAAGAGAGGGGTAGAGACTGAAACCCTGAGCACAGGCTGAAGAAAGGGTAGAGACTGAAACCCTGAGCACAGGCTGAAGAGAGGGTTAGAGACTGAAACCCTGAGCACAGGCTGAAGAAAGGGGTAGAGACTGAAACCCTGAGCACAGGCTGAAGAAAGGGGTAGAGACTGAAACCCTGAGCACAGGCTGAAGAAAGGGGTAGAGACTGAAACCCTGAGCACAGGCTGAAGAAGGGTAGAGACTGAAACCCTGAGCACAGGCTGAAGAAAGGGGTAGAGACTGAAACCCTGAGCACAGGCTGAAGAGAGGGTAGAGACTGAAACCCTGAGCACAGGCTGAAGAAAGGGTTAGAGACTGAAACCCTGAGCACAGGCTGAAGAGAGGGTAGAGACTGAAACCCTGAGCACAGGCTGAAGAAGGGTTAGAGACTGAAACCCTGAGCACAGGCTGAAGAGAGGGTAGAGACTGAAACCCTGAGCACAGGCTGAAGAAAGGGTAGAGACTGAAACCCTGAGCACAGGCTGAAGAGAGGGTAGAGACTGAAACCCTGAGCACAGGCTGAAGAGAGGGGTAGAGACTGAAACCCTGAGCACAGGCTGAAGAAAGGGTAGAGACTGAAACCCTGAGCACAGGCTGAAGAGAGGGTTAGAGACTGAAACCCTGAGCACAGGCTGAAGAAAGGGGTAGAGACTGAAACCCTGAGCACAGGCTGAAGAAGGGGTAGAGACTGAAACCCTGAGCACAGGCTGAAGAAAGGGGTAGAGACTGAAACCCTGAGCACAGGCTGAAGAGAGGGGTAGAGACTGAAACCCTGAGCACAGGCTGAAGAAAGGGGTTGAGACTGAAACCCTGAGCACAGGCTGAAGAGAGGGGTAGAGACTGAAACCCTGAGCACAGGCTGAAGAGAGGGTAGAGACTGAAACCCTGAGCACAGGCTGAAGAACGGGTTGCGACTGAAACACTGAGCACCGGCTGAAGAGATGGGTTGAGACTGAAACCCTCAGCACAGGCTGTAGAAAGGGGTTGAGACAGAAACCCTGAGCACAGTCTGAAGAGAGAGATAGATACCGAAACCCTGAGCACAGGCTGAAGAAAGAGGTAGCGACTGAAACACGGAGCACATGCTGTAGAGTGGGGTAGAAACTGACACCTTGATCACCGGCTGAAGAGAGGGGTAGAGACTGAAACCCTGAGCACAGGCTGAAGAGAGGGGTAGTGACTGACACCCCGAGCACAGGGTGAAGAAAGGGGTACAGACTTAAACCTTGAGCACAGGCTGAAAAAAGAAGTTGAGACTAAAACCCTGAACACAGGCAGAAGAAGGGGTAGAGACTGGAACACAGTCAGGCTGAAGAGATGGGTAGAGACTGAAACCCTGAGCACAGGCTGAAGAGAGGGATAGAGACTGAAACCCTGAGCACAGGCTGAAGAAAGGGTAGAGACTGAAACCCTGAGCACAGGCTGAAGAGAGGGTAGAGACTGAAACCCTGAGCACAGGCTGAAGAAAGGGTAGAGACTGAAACCCTGAGCACAGGCTGAAGAAAGGGTAGAGACTGAAACCCTGAGCACAGGCTGAAGAGAGGGGTAGAGACTGAAACCCTGAGCACAGGCTGAAGAGAGGGTAGAGACTGAAACCCTGAGCACAGGCTGAAGAAAGGGGTAGAGACTGAAACCCTGAGCACAGGCTGAAGAAAGGGTAGAGACTGAAACCCTGAGCACAGGCTGAAGAGAGGGTTGAGACTGAAACCCTGAGCACAGGCTGAAGAAAGGGTTGAGACTGAAACCCTGAGCACAGGCTGAAGAGAGGGGAAGAGACTGAAACCCTGAGCACAGGCTGAAGAGAGGGGTAGAGACTGAAACCCTGAGCACAGGCTGAAGAGAGGGGTAGAGACTGAAACCCTGAGCACAGGCTGAAGAAAGGGTAGAGACTGAAACCCTGAGCACAGGCTGAAGAAAGGGTTGAGACTGAAACCCTGAGCACAGGCTGAAGAAAGGGTTGAGACTGAAACCCTGAGCACAGGCTGAAGAAAGGGGTAGAGACTGAAACCCTGAGCACAGGCTGAAGAGAGGGATAGAGACTGAAACCCTGAGCACAGGCTGAAGAAAGGGTAGAGACTGAAACCCTGAGCACAGGCTGAAGAGAGGGTAGAGACTGAAACCCTGAGCACAGGCTGAAGAGAGGGTAGAGACTGAAACCCTGAGCACAGGCTGAAGAGAGGGTTAGAGACTGAAACCCTGAGCACAGGCTGAAGAAAGGGGTAGAGACTGAAACCCTGAGCACAGGCTGAAGAAAGGGTTGAGACTGAAACCCTGAGCACAGGCTGAAGAGAGGGGTAGAGACTGAAACACTGAGCACAGGCTGAAGAGAGGGGTAGAGACTGAAACCCTGAGCACAGGCTGAAGAACGGGTTGAGACTGAAAACCTGAGCACAGGCTGAAGAAAGGGCTAAAGTCTGAAACCCTGAGTACAGGCTGTAGAAAGGCTTGAGACAGAAACACTGAGCACAGGGTGAAGAAAGGGGTAAGACTGGAAACCCTGAGCACAGGCTGAAAAAAGAGGGTAGGGACTAAAACCCTGAACACAGGCTGAAGAAAGGGGTAGAGTCTGCAACCCTGAGCAGAGTCTGTAGAAAGGGGTTGAGACGGAAACCCTGAGCACAGGCTGAAGAAAGGGGTAGAATCTGAAACCCTGAGCACAGGCTGTAGAAATAGATTGAGACAGAAACCCTGAGCACAGGCTGAAGAGAGGGGAGAGACTGAAACCCAGAGCACAGGCTGACGAGAGGGGATAGAGACTGAAACCCTGAGCACAGGCTGAAGAAGGGTTTGCGACTGAAACCCTGAGCACCGGCTGAAGAGAGTGGTAGAGACTGAAACACTGAGCACTGGCTGAAGAGAGTGTTGAGACTGAAGCCCTGAGCAAAGGCTGAAGAACGGGTTGAGACTGAAACCCTGAGCACAGGCTGAAGAGAGGGGTAGAGACTGAAACCCTGAGCGCAGGCTGAAGAGAGGGGTAGAGACTGAAACCCTGAGCACAGGCTGAAGAAAGGGTAGAGACTGAAACCCTGAGCACAGGCTGAAGAAAGGGTAGAGACTGAAACCCTGAGCACAGGCTGAAGAGAGGGTAGAGACTGAAACCCTGAGCACAGGCTGAAGAAAGGGTTGAGACTGAAACCCTGAGCACAGGCTGAAGAAAGGGGTAGAGACTGAAACCCTGAGCACAGGCTGAAGAGAGGGAAGAGACTGAAACCCTGAGCACAGGCTGAAGAACAGGTTGAGACTGAAACCCTGAGCACAGGCTGAAGAGAGGCTTAGAGACTGAAACCCTGAGCACAGGCTGAAGAAAGGGTAGAGACTGAAACCCTGAGCACAGGCTGAAGAAGGGGTAGAGACTGAAACCCTGAGCACAGGCTGAAGAAAGGGGTAGAGACTGAAACCCTGAGCACAGGCTGAAGAGAGGGTAGAGACTGAAACCCTGAGCACAGGCTGAAGAGAGGGGTAGAGACTGAAACCCTGAGCACAGGCTGAAGAAGGGTTGAGACTGAAACCCTGAGCACAGGCTGAAGAAAGGGGTTGAGACTGAAACCCTGAGCACAGGCTGAAGAAGGGTTGAGACTGAAACCCTGAGCACAGGCTGAAGAAGGGTAGAGACTGAAACCCTGAGCACAGGCTGAAGAAGGGTAGAGACTGAAACCCTGAGCACAGGCTGAAGAAAGGGTTGAGACTGAAACCCTGAGCACAGGCTGAAGAAAGGGTTAGAGACTGAAACCCTGAGCACAGGCTGAAGAAAGGGTTGAGACTGAAACCCTGAGCACAGGCTGAAGAGAGGGTTAGAGACTGAAACCCTGAGCACAGGCTGAAGAAAGGGTAGAGACTGAAACCCTGAGCGCAGGCTGAAGAGAGGGGTAGAGACTGAAACCCTGAGCACAGGCTGAAGAGAGGGTTAGAGACTGAAACCCTGAGCACAGGCTGAAGAAAGGGTTGAGACTGAAACCCTGAGCACAGGCTGAAGAGAGGGGTAGAGACTGAAACCCTGAGCACAGGCTGAAGAGAGGGTAGAGACTGAAACCCTGAGCACAGGCTGAAGAAGGGGTAGAGACTGAAACCCTGAGCACAGGCTGAAGAGAGGGTTAGAGACTGAAACCCTGAGCACAGGCTGAAGAGAGGGTAGAGACTGAAACCCTGAGCACAGGCTGAAGAAAGGGTAGAGACTGAAACCCTGAGCACAGGCTGAAGAAAGGGTAGAGACTGAAACCCTGAGCACAGGCTGAAGAGAGGGTAGAGACTGAAACCCTGAGCACAGGCTGAAGAAAGGGTTAGACTGAAACCCTGAGCACAGGCTGAAGAAAGGGTAGAGACTGAAACCCTGAGCACAGGCTGAAGAGAGGGTTAGAGACTGAAACCCTGAGCACAGGCTGAAGAAAGGGGTAGAGACTGAAACCCTGAGCACAGGCTGAAGAAAGGGGTAGAGACTGAAACCCTGAGCACAGGCTGAAGAGAGGGTTAGAGACTGAAACCCTGAGCACAGGCTGAAGAAGGGGTAGAGACTGAAACCCTGAGCACAGGCTGAAGAAAGGGTTGAGACTGAAACCCTGAGCACAGGCTGAAGAGAGGGGAAGAGACTGAAACCCTGAGCACAGGCTGAAGAGGGGTAGAGACTGAAACCCTGAGCACAGGCTGAAGAAGGGTTGAGACTGAAACCCTGAGCACAGGCTGAAGAAGGGTAGAGACTGAAACCCTGAGCACAGGCTGAAGAAAGGGGTAGAGACTGAAACCCTGAGCACAGGCTGAAGAGAGGGTAGAGACTGAAACCCTGAGCACAGGCTGAAGAAAGAGGTAGAGACTGAAACCCTGAGCACAGGCTGAAGAGAGGGTTAGAGACTGAAACCCTGAGCACAGGCTGAAGAAGGGTAGAGACTGAAACCCTGAGCACAGGCTGAAGAAAGGGGTTGAGAATGAAACCCCAAGCTCAGGCTTGAAGAATAGGGGTAGAGACAGAACCCTAGAGCACAGGCTGAAGAGAGGGGAAGAGACTGAAACCAGAGCACAGGCTGTAGAAAGGGGTAGAGACTGAAACCCTGAGCACAGGCTGAAGAGAGTGGAAGAGACTGAAACCCAGAGCACTGGCTGAAGAGAGGGATAGAGACTGAAACCCTGAGCACAGGCTGAAGAAAGGGTTGCGACTGAAACCCGGAGCACCGCTAAGAGATTGGTTGAGACTGAAACCCTGAGCACAGGCTGTAAGAAGGGGTTGAGACAGAAACCCTGAGCACAGTCTGAAGAGAGGGATTGATACCTAAACCCTGAGCACAGGCTGAAGAAAGAGGTAGAGACTGAAACACGGAGCACAGGCTGTAGAGAGGGGTAGAAACTGACACCTTGATCACCGGCTGAAGAGAGGGGTAGAGACTGAAACCCTGAGCACAGGCTGAAGAGAGGGGTAGAGACTGACACCCCGAGCACAGGGTGAAGAAAGGGGTACAGACTGAAACCTTGAGCACAGGCTGAAAAAAGAAGTTGAGACTAAAACCCTGAACACAGGCAGAAGAAAGGGGTAGAGACTGGAACACAGTCAGGCTGAAGAGAGGGGTAGAGACTGAAACCCTGAGCACAGGCTGAAGAACGGGTTGAGACTGAAAACCTGAGCACAGGCTGAAGAAAGGGCTAAAGTCTGAAACCCTGAGCACAGGCTGTAGAAAGGGCTTGAGACAGAAACACTGAGCACAGGTGAAGAAAGGGGTAAAGACTGAAACCCTGAGCACAGGCTGAAAAAAGAGGTAGGGACTAAAACCCTGAACACAGGCTGAAGGAAGGGGTAGAGTCTGAAACCCTGAGCACAGGCTGTAGAAAGGGGTTGAGACGGAAACCCTGAGCACAGGCTGAAGAAAGGGGTAGAATCTGAAACCCTGAGCACGAGGCTGTAGAAAGAGTTGAGACAGAAACCCTGAGCACAGGCTGAAGAGAGGGGAAGAGACTGAAACCCAGAGCACAGGCTGAAGAGAGGTTGAGACTGAAACCCTGAGCACAGGCTGAAGAAAGAGGTAGAGACTGAAACCCTGAGCACAGGCTGAAGAAAGGGTAGAGACTGAAACCCTGAGCACAGGCTGAAGAAAGGGGTAGAGACTGAAACCCTGAGCACAGGCTGAAGAAAGGGGTAGAGACTGAAACCCTGAGCACAGGCTGAAGAGAGGGATAGAGACTGAAACCCTGAGCACAGGCTGAAGAGAGGGTTAGAGACTGAAACCCTGAGCACAGGCTGAAGAACGGGTTGAGAATGAAACCCTGAGCACAGGCTGAAGAGAGGGGTTGAGACTGAAACCCAGAGCACAGGCTGAAGAGAAGGGTAGAGACTGACACCCCGAGCACAGGCTGAAGAGAGGGGTAGAGACTGAAACCCTGAGCACAGGCTGAAGAAAGGGATAGAGACTGAAACCCTGAACACAGGCTGAAGAGAGGGTTAGAGACTGAAGCCCTGAGTACAGGCTGAAGGACAGGTTGAGACAGAAACCCTGAGCACAGGCTGAAGAAAGGGGTAGAGTCTAAAACCCTGAGCACACGCTGAAGAAAGGGATTGAGACAGAAACCCATAGCACAGGCTGAAGAGAGGGGTAGAGACTGAAATCCAGAGCACAGGCTGAAGAGAGGGATAGAGACTGAAACCGAGAGCACAGGCTGAAGAGAGGGGTAGAGACTGAAACCCTGAGCACAAGCTGAAAAAAGAGGTAGAGACTAAAACCCTGAACACAGGCTGAAGAGAGGTGTAGAGTCTGAAACCCTGAGCACAGGCTGTAGAAAGAGTTGAGACAGAAAACCTGAGCACAGTCTGAAGAGAGGGGAGGAGACTGAAACCCAGAGCACAGGCTGAAGAGAGGGATAGAGACTGAAACCCTGAGTACAGGCTGAAGAACGAGTTGCAACTGAAACCCTGAGCACCGGCTGAAGACAGTGGTAGAGACTGAAACACTGAGGACTGGCTGAAGAGAGGGGTAGAGACTGAAGCCCTGAGCACAGGCTGTAGAAATGGGTTGAGACAGAAACCTGAGCACAGGCTGAAGAAAGGGTTAGAGTCTGAAACCCTGAGCACATGCTGTATAAAGGGGTGGAGACAGAAACCCTGAGCAGAGGCTGAAGAGAGGGTTAGAGACTGAAACCCTGAGCACAAGCTAAAGAAAGAGGTAGAGACTGAAACACGGAGCACAGGCTGAAGAGAGGGGTAGAGACTGAAACCTTGAGCACATGCTGTATAAAGGGGTTGAGACAGAAACCCTGAGCACAGGCTGAAGAGAGGGGTAGAGACTGAAACCCTGAGCACTGGCTGAAGAGAGGGCGAGAGACTGAAACCCTGAGCACAGGCTGTAGAAAGTGGTTGAGACAGAGACCTAAGCTCAGGTTGAAGAGAGGGGAAGAGACTGAAACCCAGAGCACAGGCTGAAGAGAGGGGAAGAGACTGAAACCCAGAGCACAGGCTGAAGAGAGGGGAAGAGACTGAAACCCAGAGCACAGGCTGAAGAGGGGGATAGAGACTGAAACACTGAGCACAGGCTGAAGAACGGGTTGCGACTGAAACCCTGAGCACCGGCTGAAGAGATGGGTTGAGACTGAAACCCTGAGGACAGGCTGTAGAAAGGGGTTGAGACAGAAACCCTGAGCACAGTCTGAAGAGAGGGATAGATACCGAAACCCTGAGCACAGGCTGAAGAAAGAGGTAGAGACTGAAACACGGAGCACAGGCTGTAGAGAGGGGTAGAAACTGACACCTTGATCACCGGCTGAAGAGAGGGGTAGAGACTGAAACCCTGAGCACAGGCTGAATAGAGGGGTAGAGACTGACACCCCGAGCACAGGGTGAAGAAAGGGGTACAGACTGAAACCTTGAGCACAGGCTGAAAAAAGAAGTTGAGACTAAAACCCTGAACACAGGCAGAAGAAAGGGGTAGAGACTGGAACACAGTCAGGCTGAAGAGATGGGTAGAGACTGAAACCCTGAGCACAGGCTGAAGAACGGGTTGAGACTGAAAACCTGACAACAGGCTGAAGAAAGGGCTAAAGTCTGAAACCCTGAGCACAGGCTGTAGAAAGGGCTTGAGACAGAAACACAGCACAGGGTGAAGAAAGGGGTAAAGACTGAAACCCTGAGCACAGGCTGAAAAAAGAGGTAGGGACTAAAACCCTGAACACAGGCTGAAGAAAGGGGTAGAGTCTGAAACCCTGAGCACAGGCTGTAGAAAGGGGTTGAGACGGAAACCCTGAGCACAGGCTGAAGAAAGGGGTAGAATCTGAAACCCCGAGCACAGGCTGTAGAAAGAGGTTGAGACAGAAACCCTGAGCACAGGCTGAAGAGAGGGGAAGAGACTGAAACCCAGAGCACAGGCTGAAGAGAGGGATAGAGACTGAAACCCTGAGCACAGGCTGAAGAACGGGTTGCGACTGAAACCCTGAGCACCGGCTGAAGAGAGTGGTAGAGACTGAAACACTGAGCACTGGCTGAAGAGAGGGTTGAGACTGAAGCCCTGAGCAAAGGCTGTAGAAATGGGTTGAGACAGAAACCTGAGCGCAGGCTGAAGAGAGGGGAAGAGACTGAAAACCAGAGCACAGGCTGAAGAGAGGGATAGAGACTGAAACCCTGAGCACAGGCTGAAGAAAGGGGAAGAGACTGAAACCCAGAGCACAGGCTGAAGAGAGGGATAGAGACTGAAACCCTGAGCACAGGCTGAAGAACGGGTTGCGACTGAAACCCTGAGCACCGGCTGAAGAGATGGGTTGAGACTGAAACCCTGAGCACAGGCTGTAGAAAGTGGTAGAGACAGAAAACCTGAGCACAGTCTGAAGAGAGGGATAGATACCGAAAACCTGAGCACAGGCTGAAGAAAGTGGTAGAGACTGAAACACGGAGCACAGGCTGTAGAGAGGGGTAGAAACTGACACCTTGATCACCGGCTGAAGAAAGGGGTAGAGACTGAAACCCTGAGCACAGGCTGAAGAGAGAGGTAGAGACTGACACCCCGAGCACAGGGTGAGGAAAGGGGTACAGACTGAAACCTTGAGCACTGGCTGAAAAAAGAAGTTGAGACTAAAACCCTGAACACAGGCAGAAGAAAGGGGTAGAGACTGGAACACAGTCAGGCTGAAGAGAGGGGTAGAGACTGAAACCCTGAGCACAGGCTGAAGAACGGGTTGAGACTGAAAACCTGAGCACAGGCTGAAGAAAGGGCTAAAGTCTGAAACCCTGAGCACAGGCTGTAGAAAGGGCTTGAGACAGAAACACTGAGCACAGGGTGAAGAAAGGGGTAAAGACTGAAACCCTGAGCACAGGCTGAAAAAAGAGGTAAGGGACTAAAACCCTGAACACAGGCTGAAGGAAGGGGTAGAGTCTGAAACCCTGAGCACAGGCTGTAGAAAGGGGTTGAGACGGAAACCCTGAGCACAGGCTGAAGAAAGGGGTAGAATCTGAAACCCTGAGCACAGGCTGTCGAAAGAGGTTGAGACAGAAACCCTGAGCACAGGCTGAAGAGAGGGGAAGAGACTGAAACCCAGAGCACAGGCTGAACAGAGGGATAGAGACTGAAACCCTGAGCACAGGCTGAAGAACGGGTTGCGACTGAAACCTTGAGCACCGGCTGAAGAGAGTGGTAGAGACTGAAACCCTGAGCACAGGCTGTAGAAAGGGGTTGAGACAGAAACCCTGAGCACAGTCTGAAGAGAGGGATAGATACCGAAACCCTGAGCACAGGCTGAAGAAAGAGGTAGAGACTGAAACAAGGAGCACAGGCAGAAGTGAGGGTTAGAGACTGAAACCCTGAGCACAGTCTGAAGAAAGGGGTAGAGACTGAAGCACGGAACACAGGCTGAAGAGAGGGGTAGAGACTGACACCCCGAGCACAGGGTGAAGTAAGGGGTACAGACTGAAAACTTGAGCACAGGCTGAAAAAAGAAGTTGAGACTAAAACCCTGAACACAGGCAGAAGAAAGGGGTAGAAACTGGAACACAGTCAGGCTGAAGACAGGGGTAGAGACTGAAACCCTGAGCACAGGCTGAAGAAAGGGGTAGAATCTGAAACCCCGAGCACAGGCTGTAGAAAGAGGTTGAGACAGAAACCCTGAGCACAGGCTGAAGAGAGGGGAAGAGACTGAAACCCAGAGCACAGGCTGAAGAGAGGGATAGAGACTGAAGCCCTGAGCACAGGCTGAAGAACGGGTTGCGACTGAAACCCTGAGCACCGGCTGAAGAGAGTGGTAGAGACTGAAACCCTGAGCACAGGCTGTAGAAAGGGGTTGAGACAGAAACCCTGAGCACAGTCTGAAGAGAGGGATAGATACCGAAACCCTGAGCACAGGCTGAAGAAAGAGGTAGAGACTGAAATAAGGAGCACAGGCAGAAGTGAGGGTTAGAGACTGAAACCCTGAGCACAGTCTGAAGAAAGGGGTAGAGACTGAAGCACGGAACACAGGCTGAAGAGAGGGGTAGAGACTGACACCCCGAGCACAGGGTGAAGTAAGGGGTACAGACTGAAACCTTGAGCACAGGCTGAAAAAAGAAGTTGAGACTAAAACCCTGAACACAGGCAGAAGAAAGGGCTAGAAACTGGAACACAGTCAGGCTGAATACAGGGGTAGAGACTGAAACCCTGAGCACAGGCTGAAGAAAGGGGTAGAATCTGAAACCCCGAGCACAGGCTGTAGAAAGAGGTTGAGACAGAAACCCTGAGCACAGGCTGAAGAACGGGTGGCGACTGAAACCCTGAGCACCGGCTGAAGAGATGGGTTGAGACTGAAACCCTCAGCACAGGCTGTAGAAAGTGGTTCAGACAGAAACCCTGAGCACAGTCTGAAGAGAGGTTTAGATACCGAAACCCTGAGCACAGGCTGAAGAAAGAGGTAGAGACTGAAACACGGAGCACAGGCAGAAGTGAGGGTTAGAGACTGAAACCCTGAGCACAGTCTGAAGAAAGGGGTAGAGACTGAAGCACGGAACACAGGCTGAAGAAAGGGGTAGAGAATGAAACCCCAAGCACAGGCTGAAGAAAGGGGTTGAGCCAGAAACCCTAAGCACAGGCTGAAGAGAGGGGAAGAGACTGAAACCCAGAGCACACGCTGTAGAAAGGGGTTGAGACAGAAACCCTGAGCACAGGCTGAAGAGAGGGGAAGAGACTGAAACCCAGAGCACAGGCTGAAGAGAGGGATAGAGACTGAAACCCTGAGCACAGGCTGAAGAACGGGTTGCGACTGAAACCCTGAGCACCGGCTGAAGAGATGGGTAGAGATTGAAACCCTGAGCACAGGCTGTAGAAAGGGGTTGAGACAGAAACCCTGAGCACAATCTGAAGAGAGGGATAGATACCGAAACCCTGAGCACAGGCTGAAGAAAGAGGTAGAGACTGAAACACGGAGCACAGGCTGTAGAGAGGGTTAGAAACTGACACCTTGATAACCGGCTGAAGAGAGGGGTAGAGACTGAAACCCTGAGCACAGGCTGAAGAGAGGGGTAGAGACTGACATCCCGAGCACAGGGTGAAGAAAGGGGTACAGACTGAAACCTTGAGCACAGGCTGAAAAAAGAAGTTGAGACTAAAACCCTGAACACAGGCAGAAGAAAGGGGTAGAGACTGGAACACAGTCAGGCTGAAGAGAGGGGTAGAGACTGAAACCCTGAGCACAGGCTGAAGAACGGGTTGAGACTGAAAACCTAGCACAGCCTGAAGAAAAGGGCTAAAGTCTGAAACCCTGAGCACAGGCTGTAGAAAGGGCTTGAGACAGAAACACTGAGCACAGGGTGAAGAAAGGGGTAAAGACTGAAACCCTGAGCACAGGCTGAAAAAAGAGGGTAGGGACTAAAACCCTGAACACAGGCTGAAGAAAGGGGTAGAGTCTGAAACCCTGAGCACAGGCTGTAGAAAGGGGTTGAGACGGAAACCCTGAGCACAGGCTGAAGAAAGGGGTAGAATCTGAAACCCTGAGCACAGGCTGTAGAAAGAGGTTGAGACAGAAACCCTGAGCACAGGCAGAAGAGAGGGGAAGAGACTGAAACCCAGAGCACAGGCTGAAGAGAGGGATAGAGACTGAAACCCTGAGCACAGGCTGAAAAAAGAGGTAGGGACTAAAACCCTGAACACAGGCTGAAGAAAGGGGTAGAGTCTGAAACCCTGAGCACAGGCTGTAGAAAGGGGTTGAGACGGAAACCCTGAGCACAGGCTGAAGAACAGGGTAGAATCTGAAACCCTGAGCACAGGCTGTAGAAAGAGGTTGAGACAGAAACCCTGAGCACAGGCAGAAGAGAGGGGAAGAGACTGAAACCCAGAGCACAGGCTGAAGAGAGGGATGGAGACTGAAACCCTGAGCACAGGCTGAAGAACGGGTTGCGACTGAAACCCTGAGCACCGGCTGAAGAGAGTGGTAGAGACTGAAACACTGAGCACTGGCTGAAGAGAGGGTTGAGACTGAAGCCCTGAGCAAAGGCGGTAGAAATGGGTTGAGACAGAAACCTGAGCGCAGGCTGAAGAGAGGGGAAGAGATTGAAAACCAGAGCACAGGCTGAAAAGAGGGATAGAGACTGAAACCCTGAGCACAGGCTGAAGAGAGGGGTAGAGACTGAAACCCAGAGCACAGGCTGAAGAGAGGGTTAGAGACTGAAACCCTGAGCACAGGCTGAAGAACGGGTTGCGACTGAAACCCTGAGCACCGGCTGAAGACATGGGTTGAGACTGAAATCCTCAGCACAGGCTGTAGAAAGGGGTTGAGACAGAAACCCTGAGCACAGTCTGAAGAGAGGGATAGATACCGAAACCCTGAGCACAGGCTGAAGAAAGAGGTAGAGACTGAAACACGGAGCACAGGCTGTAGAGAGGGGTAGAAACTGACACCTTGATCACCGGCTGAAGAGAGGGGTAGAGACTGAAACCCTGAGCACAGGCTGAAGAGAGGGGTAGAGACTGAAACCCTGAGCACAGGGTGAAGAAAGGGGTACAGACTGAAACATTGAGCACAGGCTGAAAAAAGAAGTTGAGACTAAAACCCTGAACACAGGCAGAAGAAAGGGGTAGAGACTGGAACACAGTCAGGCTGAAGAGAGGGGTAGAGACTGAAACCCTGAGCACAGGCTGAAGAACGGGTTGAGACTGAAAACCTGAGCACAGGCTGAAGAAAGGGCTAAAGTCTGAAACCCTGAGCACAGGCTGTAGAAAGGGCTTGAGACAGAAACACTGAGCACAGGATGAAGAAAGGGGTAAAGACTGAAACCCTGAGCACAGGCTGAAAAAAGAGGTAGGGACTAAAACCCTGAACACAGGCTGAAGAGAGGGGAAGAGACTGAAACCCAGAGCACAGGCTGAAGAGAGGGATAGAGACTGAAACCCTGAGCACAGGCTGAAGAACGGGTTGCGACTGAAACCCTGAGCACCGGCTGAAGAGAGTGGTAGAGACTGAAACACTGAGCACTGGCTGAAGAGAGGGTTGAGACTGAAGCCCTGAGCAAAGGCTGTAGAAATGGGTTGAGACAGAAACCTGAGCGCAGGCTGAAGAGAGGGGAAGAGACTGAAAACCAGAGCACAGGCTGAAGAGAGGGATAGAGACTGAAACCCTGAGCACAGGCTGAAGAAAGAGGTAGAGACTGAAACACGGAGCGCAGGCTAAAGAAAGTGGTAGAGAGTGAAACCCTGAGCACCGGCTGAAGAGAGGGGTAGAGACTGAAACCCTGAGCACAGGCTGAAGAACGGGTTTAGACTGTAACCCTGAGCACAGACTGAAGAAAGTGGTAGAGACTGAAAGCCTGAGCACAGGCTGTAGAAAGGGGTTGAGGCAGAAACCCTGAGCACAGGCTGAAAAGAGGGGAAGAGACTGAAGCCCAGATGACAGGCTGAAGTACAGGTTGAGACTGAAACCCTGAGCACAGGCAGAAGTGAGGGTTAGAGACTGAAACCCTGAGCACAGTCTGAAGAAAGGGGTAGAGACTGAAGCATGGAACACAGGCTGAAGAAAGGGGTAGAGAATGAAACCCCAAGCAGAGGGTGAAGAAAGGGGTAGACACTGAAACCCTGAACACAGGCTGAAGAGAGGGATACATTCTGAAATCCTGAGCACAGGCCGAAGAGAGGGGAAGAGACTGAAACCCAGAGCACCGGCTGAAGAACGGGTTGAGACTGAATCCCTGAGCACAGACTGAAGAGAGGGGTTGAGAATGAAAACCTGAGCACGGGCTGAAGAATGGGTTGAGACTGAAATCCTGAGCACAGGCTAAAGAGAGGGGTAGAGAATGAAACATTGAGCACAGGCTGAGAAAGTGATAGAGACTGAAATGCTGAACACAGGCTGAAGAGAGGGTTAGAGACTGAAGCCCTGAGTACAGGCTGAAGGACAGGTTGAGACTGAAACCCTGAGCACAGTCTGAAGAAAGGGGTAGAGTCTAAAACCCTGAGCACACGCTGAAGAAAGGGATTGAGACAGAAACCCATAGCACAGGCTGAAGAGAGGGGTAGAGACTGAAACCCAGAGCACAGGCTGAAGAGAGGGGTAGAGACTGAAACCGAGAGCACAGGCTGAAGAGAGGGGTAGAGACTGAAACCCTGAGCACAAGCTGAAAAAAGAGGTAGAGACTAAAACCCTGAACACAGGCTGAAGAGAGGTGTAGAGTCTGAAACCCTGAGCACAGGCTGTAGAAAGAGTTGAGACAGAAACCCTGAGCACAGTCTGAAGAGAGGGGAAGAGACTGAAAGCCAGAGCACAGGCTGAATAGAGGGATAGAGACTGAAACCCTGAGTACAGGCTGAAGAACGGGTTGCGACTGAAACCCTGAGCACCGGCTGAAGAGAGGGGTAGAGACTGAAACACTGAGCACTGGCTGAAGAGAGGGGTAGAGACTGAAGCCCTGAGCACAGGCTGTAGAAATGGGTTGAGACAGAAACCTGAGCACAGGCTGAAGAAAGGGTTAGAGTCTGAAACCCTGAGCACATGCTGTATAAAGGGGTTGAGACGGAAACCCTGAGCAGAGACTGAAGAGAGGGTTAGAGACTGAAACCCTGAGCACAAGCTGAAGAAAGAGGTCGAGACTGAAACACGGAGCAGAGGCTGAAGAGAGGGGTAGAGACTGAAACCCTGAGCACTGGCTGAAGAGAGGGCGAGAGACTGAAACCCTGAGCACAGGCTGTAGAAAGTGGTTGAGACAGAAACCTAAGCTCAGGTTGAAGAGAGGGGAAGAGACTGAAACCCAGAGCACAGGCTGAAGAGAGGGATAGAGACTGAAGCCCTGAGCACAGGCTGATGAAAGGGGTAGAGACTGAAACCCTGAGCACTGGCTGAAGAGAGGTTTAGAGACTGAAACCCAGAGCACAGGCTGAAGAGAGGGATAGAGACTGAAACCCTGAGCACAGGCTGAAGAAAGAGGTAGAGACTGAAACACGGAGCACAGGCTAAAGACAGTGGTAGAGACTGAAACCCTGAGCACCGGCTGAAGAGAGGGGTAGAGACTGAAACCCTGAGCACAGGCTGAAGAACGGGTTTAGACTGTAACCCTGAGCACAGACTGAAGAAAGTGGTAGAGACTGAAACCCTGAGCACAGGCTGAAGAACGGGTTGAGACTGAAACCCTGAGCACAGGCTGTGGAAAGGGGTTGAGGCAGAAACCCTGAGCACAGGTTGAAAAGAGGGGAAGAGACTGAAGCCCAGATGACAGGCTGAAGTACAGGTTGAGACTGAAACCCTGAGCACAGGCAGAAGTGAGGGTTAGAGACTGAAACCCTGAGCACAGTCTGAAGAAAGGGGTAGAGACTGAAGCACGGAACACAGGCTGTAGAACGGGGTAGAGAATGAAACCCCAAGCACAGGCTGAAAAAAGGGGTTTAGCCAGAAACCCTAAGCACAGGCTGAAGAGAGGGGAAGAGACTGAAACCCAGAGCACACGCTGTAGAAAGGGTTTGAGACAGAAACCCTGAGCACAGGCTGAAGAGAGGGGATAGAGACTGAAACCCTGAGCACAGGCTGAAGAACGGGTTGCGACTGAAACCCTGTGCACTGGCTGAAGAGATGGGTTGAGACTGAAACCCTCAGCACAGGCTGTAGAAAGGGGTTGAGACAGAAACCCTGAGCACAGTCTGAAGAGAGGTTTAGATACCGAAACCCTGAGCACAGGCTGAAGAAAGAGGTAGAGACTGAAACACGGAGCACAGGCAGAAGTGAGGGTTAGAGACTGAAACCCTGAGCACAGTCTGAAGAAAGGGGTAGAGACTGAAGCACGGAACACAGGCTGAAGAAAGGGGTAGAGAATGAAACCCCAAGCACAGGCTGAAGAAAGGGGTTGAGCCAGAAACCCTAAGCACAGGCTGAAGAGAGGGGAAGAGACTGAAACCCAGAGCACACGCTGTAGAAAGGGGTTGAGACAGAAACCCTGAGCACAGGCTGAAGAGAGGGGAAGAGACTGAAACCCTGAGCACAGGCTGAAGAACGGGTTGCGACTGAAACCCTGAGCACCGGCTGAAGAGATGGGTTGAGACTGAAACCCTCAGCACAGGCTGTAGAAAGGGGTTGAGACAGAAACCCTGAGCACAGTCTGAAGAGAGGGATAGATACCAAAACTCTGAACACAGGCTGAAGAAAGAGGTAGAGACTGAAACACGGAGCACAGGCTGTAGAGAGTGGTAGAAACTGACACCTTGATCACCGGCTGAAGAGAGGGGTAGAGACTGAAACCCTGAGCACAGGCTGAAGAGAGGGGTAGAGACTGACACCCCGAGCACAGGGTGAAGAAAGGGGTACAGACTGAAACCTTGAGCACAGGCTGAAAAAAGAAGTTGAGACTAAAACCCTGAACACAGGCAGAAGAAAGGGGTAGAGACTGGAACACAGTCAGGCTGAAGAGAGGGGTAGAGACTGAAACCCTGAGCACAGGCTGAAGAACGGGTTGAGACTGAAAACCTGAGCACAGGCTGAAGAAAGGGCTAAAGTCTGAAACCCTGAGCACAGGCTGTAGAAAGGGCTTGAGACAGAAACACTGAGCACAGGGTGAAGAAAGGGGTAAAGACTGAAACCCTGAGCACAGGCTGAAAAAAGAGGTAGGGACTAAAACCCTGAACACAGGCTAAAGAAAGGGGTAGAGTCTGAAACCCTGAGCACAGGCTGTAGAAAGGGGTTGAGACGGAAACCCTGAGCACAGGCTGAAGAAAGGGGTAGAATCTGAAACCCTGAGCACAGGCTGTAGAAAGAGGTTGAGACAGAAACCCTGAGCACAGGCAGAAGAGAGGGGAAGAGACTGAAACCCAGAGCACAGGCTGAAGAGAGGGATAGAGACTGAAACCCTGAGCACAGGCTGAAGAACGGGTTGCGACTGAAACGCTGAGCACCGGCTGAAGAGAGTGGTAGAGACTGATACACTGAGCACTGGCTGAAGAGAGGGTTGAGACTGAAGCCCTGAGCAAAGGCGGTAGAAATGGGTTGAGACAGAAACCTGAGCGCAGGCTGAAGAGAGGGGAAGAGATTGAAAACCAGAGCACAGGCTGAAAAGAGGGATAGAGACTGAAACCCTGAGCACAGGCTGAAGAGAGGGGAAGAGACTGAAACCCAGAGCACAGGCTGAAGAGAGGGATAGAGACTGAAACCCTGAGCACAGGCTGAAGAACGGGTTGCGACTGAAACCCTGAGCACCGGCTGAAGACATGGGTTGAGACTGAAATCCTCAGCACAGGCTGTAGAAAGGGGTTGAGACAGAAACCCTGAGCACAGTCTGAAGAGAGGGATAGATACCGAAACCCTGAGCACAGGCTGAAGAAAGAGGTAGAGACTGAAACACGGAGCACAGGCTGTAGAGAGGGGTAGAAACTGACACCTTGATCACCGGCTGAAGAGAGGGGTAGAGACTGAAACCCTGAGCACAGGCTGAAGAGAGGGGTAGAGACTGAAACCCTGAGCACAGGGTGAAGAAAGGGGTACAGACTGAAACATTGAGCACAGGCTGAAAAAAGAAGTTGAGACTAAAACCCTGAACACAGGCAGAAGAAAGGGGTAGAGACTGGAACACAGTCAGGCTGAAGAGAGGGGTAGAGACTGAAACCCTGAGCACAGGCTGAAGAACGGGTTGAGACTGAAAACCTGAGCACAGGCTGAAGAAAGGGCTAAAGTCTGAAACCCTGAGCACAGGCTGTAGAAAGGGCTTGAGACAGAAACACTGAGCACAGGATGAAGAAAGGGGTAAAGACTGAAACCCTGAGCACAGGCTGAAAAAAGAGGTAGGGACTAAAACCCTGAACACAGGCTGAAGAGAGGGGAAGAGACTGAAACCCAGAGCACAGGCTGAAGAGAGGGATAGAGACTGAAACCCTGAGCACAGGCTGAAGAACGGGTTGCGACTGAAACCCTGAGCACCGGCTGAAGAGAGTGGTAGAGACTGAAACACTGAGCACAGGCTGAAGAGAGGGTTGAGACTGAAGCCCTGAGCAAAGGCTGTAGAAATGGGTTGAGACAGAAACCTGAGCGCAGGCTGAAGAGAGGGGAAGAGACTGAAAACCAGAGCACAGGCTGAAGAGAGGGATAGAGACTGAAACCCTGAGCACAGGCTGAAGAAAGAGGTAGAGACTGAAACACGGAGCGCAGGCTAAAGAAAGTGGTAGAGAGTGAAACCCTGAGCACCGGCTGAAGAGAGGGGTAGAGACTGAAACCCTGAGCACAGGCTGAAGAACGGGTTTAGACTGTAACCCTGAGCACAGACTGAAGAAAGTGGTAGAGACTGAAAGCCTGAGCACAGGCTGTAGAAAGGGGTTGAGGCAGAAACCCTGAGCACAGGCTGAAAAGAGGGGAAGAGACTGAATCCCAGATGACAGGCTGAAGTACAGGTTGAGACTGAAACCCTGAGCACAGGCAGAAGTGAGGGTTAGAGACTGAAACCCTGAGCACAGTCTGAAGAAAGGGGTAGAGACTGAAGCATGGAACACAGGCTGAAGAAAGGGGTAGAGAATGAAACCCCAAGCACAGGGTGAAGAAAGGGGTAGACACTGAAACCCTGAACACAGGCTGAAGAGAGGGATACATTCTGAAATCCTGAGCACAGGCCGAAGAGAGGGGAAGAGACTGAAACCCAGAGCACCGGCTGAAGAACGGGTTGAGACTGAATCCCTGAGCACAGACTGAAGAGAGGGGTTGAGAATGAAAACCTGAGCACGGGCTGAAGAATGGGTTGAGACTGAAATCCTGAGCACAGGCTAAAGAGAGGGGTAGAGAATGAAACATTGAGCACAGGCTGAAGAAAGTGATAGAGACTGAAATGCTGAACACAGGCTGAAGAGAGGGTTAGAGACTGAAGCCCTGAGTACAGGCTGAAGGACAGGTTGAGACTGAAACCCTGAGCACAGTCTGAAGAAAGGGGTAGAGTCTAAAACCCTGAGCACACGCTGAAGAAAGGGATTGAGACAGAAACCCATAGCACAGGCTGAAGAGAGGGGTAGAGACTGAAACCCAGAGCACAGGCTGAAGAGAGGGGTAGAGACTGAAACCGAGAGCACAGGCTGAAGAGAGGGGTAGAGACTGAAACCCTGAGCACAAGCTGAAAAAAGAGGTAGAGACTAAAACCCTGAACACAGGCTGAAGAGAGGTGTAGAGTCTGAAACCCTGAGCACAGGCTGTAGAAAGAGTTGAGACAGAAACCCTGAGCACAGTCTGAAGAGAGGGGAAGAGACTGAAAGCCAGAGCACAGGCTGAATAGAGGGATAGAGACTGAAACCCTGAGTACAGGCTGAAGAACGGGTTGCGACTGAAACCCTGAGCACCGGCTGAAGAGAGGGGTAGAGACTGAAACACTGAGCACTGGCTGAAGAGAGGGGTAGAGACTGAAGCCCTGAGCACAGGCTGTAGAAATGGGTTGAGACAGAAACCTGAGCACAGGCTGAAGAAAGGGTTAGAGTCTGAAACCCTGAGCACATGCTGTATAAAGGGGTTGAGACGGAAACCCTGAGCAGAGACTGAAGAGAGGGTTAGAGACTGAAACCCTGAGCACAAGCTGAAGAAAGAGGTCGAGACTGAAACACGGAGCAGAGGCTGAAGAGAGGGGTAGAGACTGAAACCCTGAGCACTGGCTGAAGAGAGGGCGAGAGACTGAAACCCTGAGCACAGGCTGTAGAAAGTGGTTGAGACAGAAACCTAAGCTCAGGTTGAAGAGAGGGGAAGAGACTGAAACCCAGAGCACAGGCTGAAGAGAGGGATAGAGACTGAAGCCCTGAGCACAGGCTGATGAAAGGGGTAGAGACTGAAACCCTGAGCACTGGCTGAAGAGAGGTTTAGAGACTGAAACCCAGAGCACTGGCTGAAGAGAGGGATAGAGACTGAAACCCTGAGCACAGGCTGAAGAAAGAGGTAGAGACTGAAACACGGAGCACAGGCTAAAGACAGTGGTAGAGACTGAAACCCTGAGCACCGGCTGAAGAGAGGGGTAGAGACTGAAACCCTGAGCACAGGCTGAAGAACGGGTTTAGACTGTAACCCTGAGCACAGACTGAAGAAAGTGGTAGAGACTGAAACCCTGAGCACAGGCTGAAGAACGGGTTGAGACTGAAACCCTGAGCACAGGCTGTGGAAAGGGGTTGAGGCAGAAACCCTGAGCACAGGTTGAAAAGAGGGGAAGAGACTGAAGCCCAGATGACAGGCTGAAGTACAGGTTGAGACTGAAACCCTGAGCACAGGCAGAAGTGAGGGTTAGAGACTGAAACCCTGAGCACAGTCTGAAGAAAGGGGTAGAGACTGAAGCACGGAACACAGGCTGTAGAACGGGGTAGAGAATGAAACCCCAAGCACAGGCTGAAAAAAGGGGTTTAGCCAGAAACCCTAAGCACAGGCTGAAGAGAGGGGAAGAGACTGAAACCCAGAGCACACGCTGTAGAAAGGGTTTGAGACAGAAACCCTGAGCACAGGCTGAAGAGAGGGGATAGAGACTGAAACCCTGAGCACAGGCTGAAGAACGGGTTGCGACTGAAACCCTGTGCACTGGCTGAAGAGATGGGTTGAGACTGAAACCCTCAGCACAGGCTGTAGAAAGGGGTTGAGACAGAAACCCTGAGCACAGTCTGAAGAGAGGTTTAGATACCGAAACCCTGAGCACAGGCTGAAGAAAGAGGTAGAGACTGAAACACGGAGCACAGGCAGAAGTGAGGGTTAGAGACTGAAACCCTGAGCACAGTCTGAAGAAAGGGGTAGAGACTGAAGCACGGAACACAGGCTGAAGAAAGGGGTAGAGAATGAAACCCCAAGCACAGGCTGAAGAAAGGGGTTGAGCCAGAAACCCTAAGCACAGGCTGAAGAGAGGGGAAGAGACTGAAACCCAGAGCACACGCTGTAGAAAGGGGTTGAGACAGAAACCCTGAGCACAGGCTGAAGAGAGGGGAAGAGACTGAAACCCAGAGCACAGGCTGAAGAGAGGGATAGAGACTGAAACCCTGAGCACAGGCTGAAGAACGGGTTGCGACTGAAACCCTGAGCACCGGCTGAAGAGATGGGTTGAGACTGAAACCCTCAGCACAGGCTGAAGAGAGGGGAAGAGACAGAAACCCTGAGCACAGTCTGAAGAGAGGGATAGATACCAAAACCCTGAACACAGGCTGAAGAAAGAGGTAGAGACTGAAACACGGAGCACAGGCTGTAGAGAGTGGTAGAAACTGACACCTTGATCACCGGCTGAAGAGAGGGGTAGAGACTGAAACCCTGAGCACAGGCTGAAGAGAGGGGTAGAGACTGACACCCCGAGCACAGGGTGAAGAAAGGGGTACAGACTGAAACCTTGAGCACAGGCTGAAAAAAGAAGTTGAGACTAAAACCCTGAACACAGGCAGAAGAAAGGGGTAGAGACTGGAACACAGTCAGGCTGAAGAGAGGGGTAGAGACTGAAACCCTGAGCACAGGCTGAAGAACGGATTGAGACTGAAAACCTGAGCACAGGCTGAAGAAAGGGCTAAAGTCTGAAACCCTGAGCACAGGCTGTAGAAAGGGCTTGAGACAGAAACACTGAGCACAGGGTGAAGAAAGGGGTAAAGACTGAAACCCTGAGCACAGGCTGAAAAAAGAGGTAGGGACTAAAACCCTGAACACAGGCTAAAGAAAGGGGTAGAGTCTGAAACCCTGAGCACAGGCTGTAGAAAGGGGTTGAGACGGAAACCCTGAGCACAGGCTGAAGAAAGGGGTAGAATCTGAAACCCTGAGCACAGGCTGTAGAAAGAGGTTGAGACAGAAACCCTGAGCACAGGCTGAAGAGAGGGGAAGAGACTGAAACCCAGAGCACAGGCTGAAGAGAGGGATAGAGACTGAAACCCTGAGCACAAGCTGAAGAACGGGTTGCGACTGAAACCCTGAGCACCGGCTGAAGAGAGTGGTAGAGACTGAAACACTGAGCACTGGCTGAAGAGAGGGTTGAGACTGAAGCCCTGAGCAAAGGCTGTAGAAATGGGTTGAGACAGAAACCTGAGCGCAGGCTGAAGAGAGGGGAAGAGACTGAAAACCAGAGCCCAGGCTGAAGAGAGGGATAGAGACTGAAACCCACAGCACAGGCTGAAGAGAGGTGTAGAGACTGAAACCCTGAGTACAGACTTAAAAACAGGTTGAGACTGAAACCGTGAGCACAGGCTGAAGAGAAGGGTACAGACTGACACCCCGAGCACAGGGTGAAGAAAGGGGTACAGACTGAAACCCTGAGTACAGGCTGAAAAAGGAGGTAGAGACTAAAACCCTGAACACAAGCTGAAGAGAGGGGTAGAGACTGAAGCCCTGAGTATAGGCTGAAGGACTGGTTGAGCCTGAAACCCTGAGCACAGGCTGAAGAGAGGGTTAGAGACTGAAACCCTGAGCGCAGGCTGAAGAGGGGGGTAGAGAATGAAACCCTGAGTACAGACTGAAGAACAGGTTGAGACTGAAACCCTGAGCACAGGCTGAAGAGATGGGTAGTGACTGAAACCCTGTGCAAAGGCTGTAGAGAAGGGTAGAGACTGACACCCCGAGCACAGGGTGAAGAAAGGGGTACAGACTGAAACCCTGAGCACAGCCTGAAAAAAGAGGTAGAGATTAAAACCCTGAACACAGGCAGAAGAGAGGGGTGGAGACTGAAGCTCTGAGTATAGGCTGAAGGATTGGTTGAGCCTGAAACCCTGAGCACAGGCTGAAGAGAAGGGTAGAGACTGACACCCCAAGTGCAGGGTGAAGAAAGGGGTACAGACTGAAACCCTGAGCACGGGCTGAAAGAAGAGGTAGAGACTAAAACCCTGAACACAGGCAGAAGAGAGGGTTAGACACTGAAGCCCTGAGTATAGGCTGAAGGACTGGTTGAGCCTGAAACCCTGAGCACAGGCTGAAGAGAGGGTTAGACTGAAACCCTGAGCACAGGCTGAAGAACGGGTGGTGACTGAAAACCTGAGCACAGGCTGAAGAGAGGGGTAGAGACTGACACCCCGAGCACAGGGTGAAGAAAGGGGTACAGACTGAAACCTTGTGCACAGGCTGAAAAAAGTGGTAGAGACTAAAACCCTGAACACAGGCAGAACAGAGGGGTAGAGACTGAAACACTGAGTCAGGCTGAAGAAAGGGGTAGAGTCTGAAACCCTGAGCACATGCTGTATAAAGGGGTTGAGACAGAAACACTGAGCACAGGCTGAAGAGAGGGTTAGAGGCTGAAACCCTGAGCACAAGCTGAAGAAAGAGGTAGAGACTGAAACACGGAGCACAGGCTGAAGAAAGGGGTAGAGACTGAAACCCTGAGCACTGGCTGAAGAGAGGGATACATTCTGAAATCCTGAGCACAGGCCAAACAGAGGGGAAGAGACTGAAACCCAGAGCACCAGCTGAAGAACGGGTTGAGACTGAATCCCTGAGCACAGACTGAAGAGAGGGGTTGAGAATGAAAACCTGAGCACGGGCTGAAGAACGGGTTGAGACTGAAATGCTGAGCAGAGGCTAAAGAGAGGGGTAGAGAATGAAACTTTGAGCACAGGCTGAAGAAAGTGATAGAGACTGAAATGCTGAACAAAGGCTGAAGAGAGGGTTAGAGACTGAAGCCCTGAGTAAAGGCTGAAGGACAGGTTGAGACTGAAACCCTGAGCACAGGCTGAAGAAAGGGGTAGAGTCTAAAACCCTGAGCACACGCTGAATAAAGTGATTGAGACAGAAACCCATTGCACAGGCTGAAGAGAGGGGTAGAGACTGAAACCCAGAGCACAGGCTGAAGAGAGGCGTAGAGACTGAAACCGAGAGCACAGGCTGAAGAGAGGGGTAGAGAATGAACCCCTGAGCACAAGCTGAAATAAGAGGTAGAGACTAAAACCCTGAACACAGGCTGAAGAGAGGTTTAGAGTCTGAAACCCTGAGCACAGGCTGTAGAAAGAGGGTGAGACAGAAACCCTGAGCACAGGCTGAAGAGAGGGTAAGAGACTGAAACCCAGAGCACAGGCTGAATAGAGGGATAGAGACTGAAACCCTGAGCACAGGCTGAAGAACGGGTTGCGACTGAAACCCTGAGCACAGGCTGAAGAAAGGGTTAGAGTCTGAAACCCTGAGCACATGCTATATAATGGGGTTGAGACAGAAACCCTCAGCACAGGCTGAAGAAAGAGGTAGAGACTGAAACACGGAGCACAGGCTGAAGAGAGGGGTAGAGACTGAAACCCTGAGCACTGGCTGAAGAGAGGGCTAGAGACTGAAACCCTGAGCACAGGCTGTAGAAAGTGGTTGAGACAGAAACCTAAGCTCAGGTTGAAGAGAGGGGAAGAGACTGAATCCCAGAGCACAGGCTGAAGAGAGGGATAGAGACTGAAACCCTGAGCACAGGCTGATGAAAGGGGTAGAGACTGAAACCCTGAGCATTGGCTGAAGAGAGGTTTAGAGACTGAAACCCAGAGCACTGGCTGAAGAGAGGGGTACAGACTGAAACCCACAGCACAGGCTGAAGAGAGGTGTAGAGACTGAAACCCTGAGTACAGACTTAAGAACAGGTTGAGACTGAAACCCTGAGCAGAGGCTGAAGAGAAGGGTACAGACTGACACCCCGAGCACAGGGTGAAGAAAGGGGTACAGACTGAAACCCTGAGTACAGGCTGAAAAAGGAGGTAGAGACTAAAACTCTGAACACAAGCTGAAGAGAGGGGTAGAGACTGAAGCCCTGAGTATATGCTGAAGGACTGGTTCAGCCTGAAACCCTGAGCACAGGCTGAAGAGAGGGTTAGAGACTGAAACCCTGAGCGCAGGCTGAAGAGGGGGGTAGAGATTGAAACCCTGAGTACAGACTGAAGAACAGGTTGAGACTGAAACCCTGAGCACAGGCTGAAGAGATGGGTAGTGATTGAAACCCTGAGCAAAGGCTGAAGAGAAGGGTAGAGACTGACACCCCGAGCACAGGGTGAAGAAAGGGGTACAGACTGAAACCCTGAGCACAGCCTGAAAAAAGAGGTAGAGATTAAAACCCTGAACACAGGCAGAAGAGAGGGGTAAAGACTGAAGCTCTGAGTATAGGCTGAAGGATTGGTTGAGCCTGAAACCCTGAGCAGAGGCTGAAGGGAAGGGTAGAGACTGACAACCCAAGCGCAGGGTGAAGAAAGGGGTACAGACTGAAACCCTGAGCACAGGCTGAAAGATGAGGTAGAGACTAAAACCCTGAACACAGGCAGAAGAGAGGGTTAGACACTGAAGCCCTGAGTATAGGCTGAAGGACTGGTTGAGCCTGAAACCCTGAGCACAGGCTGAAGAGAGGGTTAGACTGAAACCCTGAGCACAGGCTGAAGAACGGGTGGTGACTGAAAACCTGAGCACCGGCTGAAGAGAGGGGTAGAGACTGAAACCCCGAGCACAGGGTGAAGAAAGGGGTACAGACTGAACCCTTGAGCACAGGCTGAAAAAAGTGGTAGAGACTAAAACGCTGAACAAAGGCAGAAGAGAGGGGTAGAGACTGAAACACTGAGTCAGGCTGAAGAAAGGGGTAGAGTCTGAAACCCTGAGCACATGCTGTATAAAGGGGTTGAAACAGAAACATTGAGCACAGGCTGAAGAGAGGGTTAGAGACTGAAACCCTGAGCACAAGCTGAAGAAAGAGGTAGAGACTGAAACACGGAGCACAGGCTGAAGAGAGGGGTAGAGACTGAAACCCTGAGCACAGGCTGCAGAAAGTGGTTGAGACAGAAACCTGACCTCAGGCTGAAGAGAGGGGAAGAGACAGAAACCCAGAGCAGAGGCTGCAGAGAGGGATAGAGACTGAAACCCTGAGCACAGACTGAAGAAAGAACTTGAGACTGAGACACGGAGCACAGGCTGAAGAAAGGGGTAGAGAATGAAAACCACAGCACAGGCTGAAGAGAGGGGTAGAGACTGAAACCCTGAGTACAGACTGAAGAACAGGTTGAGACTTAAACCCTGAGGAAAGGCTGAAGAGAAGGGTAGAGACTTAAACCCCGAGCACAGGGTGAAGAAAGGGGTACAGACTGAAACCGTGAGTAAAGGCTGAAAAAAGAGGTAGAGACTATAACCCTGAACAAAGGTTGAAGAGAGGGGTAGAGACTGAAGCCCTGAGTACAGGCTGAAGGACTGGTTGAGCCTGAAACCCTGAGCACAGGCTGAAGAGAGGGGTAGAGCATGAAACCCTGAGTACAGACTGAAGAACAGGTTGAGACTGAACCCTAAGCACATGCAGAAGAGATGGGTAGTGACTGAAACCCTGAGCAAAGGCTGAAGAGAAGGGTAGAGACTGACACCCCGAGCACAGGGTGAAGAAAGGGGTAGAGACTGAAACCCTGACCACAGCCTGAGAAAAGAGGTAGAGATTAAAACCCTGAACACAGGCAGAAGAGAGGAGTAGAGACTGAAGCCCTGAGTATAGGCTGAAGGACTGGTTGAGCCTGAAACCCTGAGCACAGGCTGAAGAGAAGGGTAGAGACTGACACCCCAAGCACAGGGTGAAGAAAGGGGTACAGACTGAAACCCTGAGCACAGGCTGAAAAAAGAGGTAGAGTCTAAAACCCTGAACACAGGCAGAAGAGAGGGTTAGAGACTGAAGCCCTGAGTATAGGCTGAAGGACTGGTTGAGCCTGAAACCCTGAGCACAGGCTGAAGAGAGGGTTAGACTGAAACACTGAGCACAGGCTGAAGAACGGGTGGTGACTGAAAACCTGAGCACAGGCTGAAGAGAGGTGTAGAGACTGACAACCCGAGCAAAGGGTGAAGAAAGGGGTACAGACTGAAACCTTGAGCACAGGCTGAAAAAAGTGGTACTGACTAAAATCCTGAACACAGGCAGAAGAGAGGGGTAGAGACTGAAACACTGAGTGAGGCTGAAGAGAGAGGTAGAGACTGAAACCCTGAGCACAGGATGAAGAACGGGTTGAGACTGAAACCCTGAGCACAGGCTGAAGAAAGGGGTAGAGTCTGAAACCCTGAGCACATGCTGTAGAAAGGGGTTGAGACAGAAACCCTGAGCACAGGGTGAAGAAAGGGGTACAGACTGAAACCCTGAGCACAGGCTGAAAAAAGAGGTAGAGACTAAAACCCTGAACACAGGCTGAAGAAAGGGGTAGAGTCTGACACCCTGCGCACAGGCTGTAGAAAGGGGTTTAGACAGAAACCCTGAGCTCAGGATGAAGAAAGTGTTAGAGTCTGAAACCCTGAGCACAGGCTGAAGAGAGGGTTAGAGACTGAAACCCTGACCGGAGGCTGAAGAGAGGGGTAGAGACTGAAACCCTGAGTACAGACTGAAGAGAGGGGTAGAGACTGAAACACTGAGCACTGACTGAAGAGAGGGGTAGAGACTGAAGCCCTGAGCACAGGCTGTAGAAATGCGTTGAGACAGAAACCTGAGCACAGGCTGAAGAGAGGGGAAGAGAATGAAAACCAGAGCACAGGCTGAAAAGAGGGATAGAGACTGAAACCCTGAGCACAGGCTTAAGAAAGAGGTAGAGACTGAAACACGGAGCACAGGCTAAAGAAAGTGGTAGAGACTGAAACCCTGAGCACCGGCTGAAGTGAGGGGTAGAGACTGAAACCCTGAGCACAGGCTGAAGAACGGGTTTAGACTGTAACCCTGAGCACAGACTGAATAAATTGGTAGAGACTGAAACCCTGAGCACAGGCTGAAGAACGGGTTGAGACTGAAACCCTGAGCACAGGCTGAAGAAAGGGGTAGAGTCTGAAACCCTGAGCACAGGCTGTAGAAAGGGGTTGAGGCAGAAACCCTGAGCACAGGCTGAAAAGAGGGGAAGAGACTGAAGCCCAGATGACAGGCTGAAGAACAGGTTGAGACTGAAACCCTGAGCACAGGCAGATGTGAGGATTAGAGACTGAAACCCTGAGCACAGTCTGAAGAAAGGGGTAGAGACTGAAGCACTGAACACAGGCTGAAGAATGGGGTAGAGAATGAAACCCCAAGCACAGGATGAAGAAAGGGGTAGACACTGAAACCCTGAACACAGGCTGAAGAGAGGGATACATTCTGAAATCCTGAGCACAGGCCGAAGAGAGGGGAAGAGACTGAAACCCAGAGCACCGGCTGAGAACGGGTTGAGACTGAATCGCTGAGCACAGACTGAAGAGAGGGGTTGAGAATGAAAACCTGAGCACGGGCTGAAGAACGGGTTGAGACTGAAATCCTGAGCACAGGCTAAAGAGAGTGGTAGAAAATGAAACTTTGAGCACAGGCTGAAGAAAGTGATAGAGACTGAAATGCTGAACACAGGCTGAAGAGAGGGTTAGAGACTGAAGCCCTGAGTACAGGCTGAAGGACAGGTTGAGACTGAAACCCTGAGCACAGGCTGAAGAAAGTGGTAGAGTCTAAAACCCTGAGCACACGCTGAAGAAAGGGATTGAGACAGAAACCCATAGCACACGCTGAAGAGAGGGGTAGAGACTGAAACCCAGAGCACAGGCTGAAGAGAGGGATAGAGACTGAAACCGAGAGCACAGGCTGAAGAGAGGGGTAGAGACTGAAACCCTGAGCACAAGCTGAAAAAAGAGGTAGAGACTAAAACCCTGAACACAAGCTGAAGAGAGAGGTAGAGTCTGAAACCCTGAGCACAGGCTGTAGAAAGAGGTTGAGACAGAAACCCTGAGCACAGGCTGAAGAGAGGGGAAGAGACTGAAAACCAGAGCACAGGCTGAAGAGAGGGATAGAGACTGAAACCCTGAGCACAGGCTGAAGAACGGGTTGCGACTGAAACCCTGAGAACCGGCTAAAGAGAGGGGTAGAGAATGAAACACTGAGCACTGGCTGAAGAGAGGGGTAGAGAGTGAAGCCCTGAGCACAGGCTGTAGAAATGGGTTGAGAAAGAAACCTGAGCGCAGGCTGAAGAGAGGGGAAGAGACTGAAACCCAGAGCACAGGCTGAAGAGAGGGATAGAGACTGAAACCCTGAGCACAGGCTGAAGAACGGGTTGCGACTGAAACCCTGAGCACCGGCTGAAGAGAGGGGAAGAGACTGAAACCCAGAGCACACGCTGTAGAAAGGGTTTGAGACAGAAACCCTGAGCACAGGCTGAAGAGAGGGGAAGAGACTGAAACCCAGAGCACAGGCTGAAGAGGGGGATAGAGACTGAAACCCTGAGCACAGGCTGAAGAACGGGTTGCGACTGAAACCCTGTGCACTGGCTGAAGAGATGGGTTGAGACTGAAACCCTCAGCACAGGCTGTAGAAAGGGGTTGAGACAGAAACCCTGAGCACAGTCTGAAGAGAGGTTTAGATACCGAAACCCTGAGCACAGGCTGAAGAAAGAGGTAGAGACTGAAACACGGAGCACAGGCAGAAGTGAGGGTTAGAGACTGAAACCCTGAGCACAGTCTGAAGAAAGGGGTAGAGACTGAAGCACGGAACACAGGCTGAAGAAAGGGGTAGAGAATGAAACCCCAAGCACAGGCTGAAGAAAGGGGTTGAGCCAGAAACCCTAAGCACAGGCTGAAGAGAGGGGAAGAGACTGAAACCCAGAGCACACGCTGTAGAAAGGGGTTGAGACAGAAACCCTGAGCACAGGCTGAAGAGAGGGGAAGAGACTGAAACCCAGAGCACAGGCTGAAGAGAGGGATAGAGACTGAAACCCTGAGCACAGGCTGAAGAACGGGTTGCGACTGAAACCCTGAGCACCGGCTGAAGAGATGGGTTGAGACAGAAACCCTCAGCACAGGCTGTAGAAAGGGGTTGAGACAGAAACCCTGAGCACAGTCTGAAGAGAGGGATAGATACCAAAACCCTGAGCACAGGCTGAAGAAAGAGGTAGAGACTGAAACACGGAGCACAGGCTGTAGAGAGTGGTAGAAACTGACACCTTGATCACCGGCTGAAGAGAGGGGTAGAGACTGAAACCCTGAGCACAGGCTGAAGAGAGGGGTAGAGACTGACACCCCGAGCACAGGGTGAAGAAAGGGGTACAGACTGAAACCTTGAGCACAGGCTGAAAAAAGAAGTTGAGACTAAAACCCTGAACACAGGCAGAAGAAAGGGGTAGAGACTGGAACACAGTCAGGCTGAAGAGAGGGGTAGAGACTGAAACCCTGAGCACAGGCTGAAGAACGGGTTGAGACTGAAAACCTGAGCACAGGCTGAAGAAAGGGCTAAAGTCTGAAACCCTGAGCACAGGCTGTAGAAAGGGCTTGAGACAGAAACACTGAGCACAGGGTGAAGAAAGGGGTAAAGACTGAAACCCTGAGCACAGGCTGAAAAAAGAGGTAGGGACTAAAACCCTGAACACAGGCTGAAGAAAGGGGTAGAGTCTGAAACCCTGAGCACAGGCTGTAGAAAGGGGTTGAGACGGAAACCCTGAGCACAGGCTGAAGAAAGGGGTAGAATCTGAAACCCTGAGCACAGGCTGTAGAAAGAGGTTGAGACAGAAACCCTGAGCACAGGCTGAAGAGAGGGGAAGAGACTGAAACCCAGAGCACAGGCTGAAGAGAGGGATAGAGACTGAAACCCTGAGCACAGGCTGAAGAACGGGTTGCGACTGAAACCCTGAGCACCGGCTGAAGAGAGTGGTAGAGACTGAAACACTGAGCACTGGCTGAAGAGAGGGTTGAGACTGAAGCCCTGAGCAAAGGCTGTAGAAATGGGTTGAGACAGAAACCTGAGCGCAGGCTGAAGAGAGGGGAAGAGACTGAAAACCAGAGCCCAGGCTGAAGAGAGGGATAGAGACTGAAACCCACAGCACAGGCTGAAGAGAGGTGTAGAGACTGAAACCCTGAGTACAGACTTAAAAACAGGTTGAGACTGAAACCGTGAGCACAGGCTGAAGAGAAGGGTACAGACTGACACCCCGAGCACAGGGTGAAGAAAGGGGTACAGACTGAAACCCTGAGTACAGGCTGAAAAAGGAGGTAGAGACTAAAACCCTGAACACAAGCTGAAGAGAGGGGTAGAGACTGAAGCCCTGAGTATAGGCTGAAGGACTGGTTGAGCCTGAAACCCTGAGCACAGGCTGAAGAGAGGGTTAGAGACTGAAACCCTGAGCGCAGGCTGAAGAGGGGGGTAGAGAATGAAACCCTGAGTACAGACTGAAGAACAGGTTGAGACTGAAACCCTGAGCACAGGCTGAAGAGATGGGTAGTGACTGAAACCCTGTGCAAAGGCTGTAGAGAAGGGTAGAGACTGACACCCCGAGCACAGGGTGAAGAAAGGGGTACAGACTGAAACCCTGAGCACAGCCTGAAAAAAGAGGTAGAGAATAAAACCCTGAACACAGGCAGAAGAGAGGGGTGGAGACTGAAGCTCTGAGTATAGGCTGAAGGATTGGTTGAGCCTGAAACCCTGAGCACAGGCTGAAGAG
Organism: Carcharodon carcharias; assembly: GCF_017639515.1. Lineage (NCBI taxonomy): Eukaryota > Metazoa > Chordata > Chondrichthyes > Lamniformes > Lamnidae > Carcharodon > Carcharodon carcharias. Next base: position 118,745,253 of record NC_054477.1, read on the forward strand.
AAGGGTAGAGACTGACACCCCAAGTGCAGGGTGAAGAAAGGGGTACAGACTGAAACCCTGAGCACGGGCTGAAAGAAGAGGTAGAGACTAAAACCCTGAACACAGGCAGAAGAGAGGGTTAGACACTGAAGCCCTGAGTATAGGCTGAAGGACTGGTTGAGCCTGAAACCCTGAGCACAGGCTGAAGAGAGGGTTAGACTGAAACCCTGAGCACAGGCTGAAGAACGGGTGGTGACTGAAAACCTGAGCACAGGCTGAAGAGAGGGGTAGAGACTGACACCCCGAGCACAGGGTGAAGAAAGGGGTACAGACTGAAACCTTGTGCACAGGCTGAAAAAAGTGGTAGAGACTAAAACCCTGAACACAGGCAGAACAGAGGGGTAGAGACTGAAACACTGAGTCAGGCTGAAGAAAGGGGTAGAGTCTGAAACCCTGAGCACATGCTGTATAAAGGGGTTGAGACAGAAACACTGAGCACAGGCTGAAGAGAGGGTTAGAGGCTGAAACCCTGAGCACAAGCTGAAGAAAGAGGTAGAGACTGAAACACGGAGCACAGGCTGAAGAAAGGGGTAGAGACTGAAACCCTGAGCACTGGCTGAAGAGAGGGATACATTCTGAAATCCTGAGCACAGGCCAAACAGAGGGGAAGAGACTGAAACCCAGAGCACCAGCTGAAGAACGGGTTGAGACTGAATCCCTGAGCACAGACTGAAGAGAGGGGTTGAGAATGAAAACCTGAGCACGGGCTGAAGAACGGGTTGAGACTGAAATCCTGAGCAGAGGCTAAAGAGAGGGGTAGAGAATGAAACTTTGAGCACAGGCTGAAGAAAGTGATAGAGACTGAAATGCTGAACAAAGGCTGAAGAGAGGGTTAGAGACTGAAGCCCTGAGTAAAGGCTGAAGGACAGGTTGAGACTGAAACCCTGAGCACAGGCTGAAGAAAGGGGTAGAGTCTAAAACCCTGAGCACACGCTGAATAAAGTGATTGAGACAGAAACCCATTGCACAGGCTGAAGAGAGGGGTAGAGACTGAAACCCAGAGCACAGGCTGAAGAGAGGCGTAGAGACTGAAACCGAGAGCACAGGCTGAAGAGAGGGGTAGAGAATGAACCCCTGAGCACAAGCTGAAAAAAGAGGTAGAGACTAAAACCCTGAACACAGGCTGAAGAGAGGTTTAGAGTCTGAAACCCTGAGCACAGGCTGTAGAAAGAGGGTGAGACAGAAACCCTGAGCACAGGCTGAAGAGAGGGTAAGAGACTGAAACCCAGAGCACAGGCTGAATAGAGGGATAGAGACTGAAACCCTGAGCACAGGCTGAAGAACGGGTTGCGACTGAAACACTGAGCACGGGCTGAAGAAAGGGTTAGAGTCTGAAACCCTGAGCACATGCTATATAATGGGGTTGAGACAGAAACCCTGAGCACAGGCTGAAGAAAGAGGTAGAGACTGAAACACGGAGCACAGGCTGAAGAGAGGGGTAGAGACTGAAACCCTGAGCACTGGCTGAAGAGAGGGCTAGAGACTGAAACCCTGAGCACAGGCTGTAGAAAGTGGTTGAGACAGAAACCTAAGCTCAGGTTGAAGAGAGGGGAAGAGACTGAAACCCAGAGCACAGGCTGAAGAGAGGGGTAGAGACTGAAACCCTGAGCATTGGCTGAAGAGAGGTTTAGAGACTGAAACCCAGAGCACTGGCTGAAGAGAGGGGTACAGACTGAAACCCACAGCACAGGCTGAAGAGAGGTGTAGAGACTGAAACCCTGAGTACAGACTTAAGAACAGGTTGAGACTGAAACCCTGAGCAGAGGCTGAAGAGAAGGGTACAGACTGACACCCCGAGCACAGGGTGAAGAAAGGGGTACAGACTGAAACCCTGAGTACAGGCTGAAAAAGGAGGTAGAGACTAAAACTCTGAACACAAGCTGAAGAGAGGGGTAGAGACTGAAGCCCTGAGTATATGCTGAAGGACTGGTTCAGCCTGAAACCCTGAGCACAGGCTGAAGAGAGGGTTAGAGACTGAAACCCTGAGCGCAGGCTGAAGAGGGGGGTAGAGATTGAAACCCTGAGTACAGACTGAAGAACAGGTTGAGACTGAAACCCTGAGCACAGGCTGAAGAGATGGGTAGTGATTGAAACCCTGAGCAAAGGCTGAAGAGAAGGGTAGAGACTGACACCCCGAGCACAGGGTGAAGAAAGGGGTACAGACTGAAACCCTGAGCACAGCCTGAAAAAAGAGGTAGAGATTAAAACCCTGAACACAGGCAGAAGAGAGGGGTAGAGACTGAAGCTCTGAGTATAGGCTGAAGGATTGGTTGAGCCTGAAACCCTGAGCAGAGGCTGAAGGGAAGGGTAGAGACTGACAACCCAAGCGCAGGGTGAAGAAAGGGGTACAGACTGAAACCCTGAGCACAGGCTGAAAGATGAGGTAGAGACTAAAACCCTGAACACAGGCAGAAGAGAGGGTTAGACACTGAAGCCCTGAGTATAGGCTGAAGGACTGGTTGAGCCTGAAACCCTGAGCACAGGCTGAAGAGAGGGTTAGACTGAAACCCTGAGCACAGACTGAAGAACGGGTGGTGACTGAAAACCTGAGCACCGGCTGAAGAGAGGGGTAGAGACTGAAACCCCGAGCACAGGGTGAAGAAAGGGGTACAGACTGAACCCTTGAGCACAGGCTGAAAAAAGTGGTAGAGACTAAAACCCTGAACAAAGGCAGAAGAGAGGGGTAGAGACTGAAACACTGAGTCAGGCTGAAGAAAGGGGTAGAGTCTGAAACCCTGAGCACATGCTGTATAAAGGGGTTGAAACAGAAACATTGAGCACAGGCTGAAGAGAGGGTTAGAGACTGAAACCCTGAGCACAAGCTGAAGAAAGAGGTAGAGACTGAAACACGGAGCACAGGCTGAAGAGATGGGTAGAGACTGAAACCTTGAGCACTGGCTGAAGAGAGGGCTAGAGACTGAAACCCTGAGCACAGGCTGCAGAAAGTGGTTGAGACAGAAACCTGACCTCAGGCTGAAGAGAGGGGAAGAGACAGAAACCCAGAGCAGAGGCTGCAGAGAGGGATAGAGACTGAAACCCTGAGCACAGACTGAAGAAAGAACTTGAGACTGAGACACGGAGCACAGGCTGAAGAAAGGGGTAGAGAATGAAAACCACAGCACAGGCTGAAGAGAGGGGTAGAGACTGAAACCCTGAGTACAGACTGAAGAACAGGTTGAGACTTAAACCCTGAGGAAAGGCTGAAGAGAAGGGTAGAGACTTAAACCCCGAGCACAGGGTGAAGAAAGGGGTACAGACTGAAACCGTGAGTAAAGGCTGAAAAAAGAGGTAGAGACTATAACCCTGAACAAAGGTTGAAGAGAGGGGTAGAGACTGAAGCCCTGAGTACAGGCTGATGGACTGGTTGAGCCTGAAACCCTGAGCACAGGCTGAAGAGAGGGGTAGAGCATGAAACCCTGAGTACAGACTGAAGAACAGGTTGAGACTGAACCCTAAGCACATGCAGAAGAGATGGGTAGTGACTGAAACCCTGAGCAAAGGCTGAAGAGAAGGGTAGAGACTGACACCCCGAGCACAGGGTGAAGAAAGGGGTAGAGACTGAAACCCTGACCACAGCCTGAGAAAAGAGGTAGAGATTAAAACCCTGAACACAGGCAGAAGAGAGGAGTAGAGACTGAAGCCCTGAGTATAGGCGAAGGACTGGTTGAGCCTGAAACCCTGAGCACAGGCTGAAGAGAAGGGTAGAGACTGACACCCCAAGCACAGGGTGAAGAAAGGGGTACAGACTGAAACCCTGAGCACAGGCTGAAAAAAGAGGTAGAGTCTAAAACCCTGAACACAGGCAGAAGAGAGGGTTAGAGACTGAAGCCCTGAGTATAGGCTGAAGGACTGGTTGAGCCTGAAACCCTGAGCACAGGCTGAAGAGAGGGTTAGACTGAAACACTGAGCACAGGCTGAAGAACGGGTGGTGACTGAAAACCTGAGCACAGGCTGAAGAGAGGTGTAGAGACTGACAACCCGAGCAAAGGGTGAAGAAAGGGGTACAGACTGAAACCTTGAGCACAGGCTGAAAAAAGTGGTACTGACTAAAATCCTGAACACAGGCAGAAGAGAGGGGTAGAGACTGAAACACTGAGTGAGGCTGAAGAGAGAGGTAGAGACTGAAACCCTGAGCACAGGATGAAGAACGGGTTGAGACTGAAACCCTGAGCACAGGCTGAAGAAAGGGGTAGAGTCTGAAACCCTGAGCACATGCTGTAGAAAGGGGTTGAGACAGAAACCCTGAGCACAGGGTGAAGAAAGGGGTACAGACTGAAACCCTGAGCACAGGCTGAAAAAAGAGGTAGAGACTAAAACCCTGAACACAGGCTGAAGAAAGGGGTAGAGTCTGACACCCTGCGCACAGGCTGTAGAAAGGGGTTTAGACAGAAACCCTGAGCTCAGGCTGAAGAAAGTGTTAGAGTCTGAAACCCTGAGCACAGGCTGAAGAGAGGGTTAGAGACTGAAACCCTGACCGGAGGCTGAAGAGAGGGGTAGAGACTGAAACCCTGAGTACAGACTGAAGAGAGGGGTAGAGACTGAAACACTGAGCACTGGCTGAAGAGAGGGGTAGAGACTGAAGCCCTGAGCACAGGCTGTAGAAATGCGTTGAGACAGAAACCTGAGCACAGGCTGAAGAGAGGGGAAGAGAATGAAAACCAGAGCACAGGCTGAAAAGAGGGATAGAGACTGAAACCCTGAGCACAGGCTTAAGAAAGAGGTAGAGACTGAAACACGGAGCACAGGCTAAAGAAAGTGGTAGAGACTGAAACCCTGAGCACCGGCTGAAGTGAGGGGTAGAGACTGAAACCCTGAGCACAGGCTGAAGAACGGGTTTAGACTGTAACCCTGAGCACAGACTGAATAAATTGGTAGAGACTGAAACCCTGAGCACAGGCTGAAGAACGGGTTGAGACTGAAACCCTGAGCACAGGCTGAAGAAAGGGGTAGAGTCTGAAACCCTGAGCACAGGCTGTAGAAAGGGGTTGAGGCAGAAACCCTGAGCACAGGCTGAAAAGAGGGGAAGAGACTGAAGCCCAGATGACAGGCTGAAGAACAGGTTGAGACTGAAACCCTGAGCACAGGCAGATGTGAGGATTAGAGACTGAAACCCTGAGCACAGTCTGAAGAAAGGGGTAGAGACTGAAGCACTGAACACAGGCTGAAGAATGGGGTAGAGAATGAAACCCCAAGCACAGGATGAAGAAAGGGGTAGACACTGAAACCCTGAACACAGGCTGAAGAGAGGGATACATTCTGAAATCCTGAACACAGGCCGAAGAGAGGGGAAGAGACTGAAATCCAGAGCACCGGCTGAGAACGGGTTGAGACTGAATCGCTGAGCACAGACTGAAGAGAGGGGTTGAGAATGAAAACCTGAGCACGGGCTGAAGAAAGGGTTGAGACTGAAATCCTGAGCACAGGCTAAAGAGAGTGGTAGAGAATGAAACTTTGAGCACAGGCTGAAGAAAGTGATAGAGACTGAAATGCTGAACACAGGCTGAAGAGAGGGTTAGAGACTGAAGCCCTGAGTACAGGCTGAAGGACAGGTTGAGATTGAAACCCTGAGCACAGGCTGAAGAAAGGGGTAGAGTCTAAAACCCTGAGCACACGCTGAAGAAAGGGATTGAGACAGAAACCCATAGCACACGCTGAAGAGAGGGGTAGAGACTGAAACCCAGAGCACAGGCTGAAGAGAGGGATAGAGACTGAAACCGAGAGCACAGGCTGAAGAGAGGGGTAGAGACTGAAACCCTGAGCACAAGCTGAAAAAAGAGGTAGAGACTAAAACCCTGAACACAGGCTGAAGAGAGAGGTAGAGTCTGAAACCCTGAGCACAGGCTGTAGAAAGAGGTTGAGACAGAAACCCTGAGCACAGGCTGAAGAGAGGGGAAGAGACTGAAAACCAGAGCACAGGCTGAAGAGAGGGATAGAGACTGAAACCCTGAGCACAGGCTGAAGAACGGGTTGCAACTGAAACCCTGAGAACCGGCTAAAGAGAGGGGTAGAGACTGAAACACTGAGCACTGGCTGAAGAGAGGGGTAGAGACTGAAGCCCTGAGCACAGGCTGTAGAAATGGGTTGAGACAGAAACCTGAGCGCAGGCTGAAGAGAGGGGAAGAGACTGAAACCCAGAGCACAGGCTGAAGAGAGGGATAGAGACTGAAACCCTGAGCACAGGCTGAAGAAAGAGGTAGAGACTGAAACACGGAGCACAGGCTAAAGAAAGTGGTAGAGAATGAAACCCTGAGCACTGGCTGAAGAGAGGGTTAGAGACTGAAACCCTGAGCACAGGCTGAAGTACGGGTTCAGACTGTAGCCCTGAGCACAGAATGAAGAAAGTGGTAGAGACTGAAACCCTGAGCACAGGCTGAAGAACGGGTTGAGACTGAAACCCTGTGCACAGGCTGAAGAAACTGGTAGATTCCGAAACCCTGAGCACAGGCTGTAGAAAGGGGTTGAGGCAGAAACCCTGAGCACAGGCTGAAAAGAGGGGAAGAGACTGAGCCCAGAAGACAGACTGAAGAACAGGTTGAGACTGAAACCCTGAGCACAGGCAGAAGTGAGGGTTAGAGACTGAAACCCTGAGCACAGTCTGAAGAAAGGGGTAGAGACTGAAAAACTGAACACAGGCTGAAGAAAGGGGTAGAGAATGAAACCCCAAGCACAGGGTGAAGAAAGGGGTAGACACTGAAACCCTGAACACAGGCTGAAGAGAGGGATACATTCTGAAATCCTGAGCACAGGACGAAGAGAGGGGAAGAGCCTGAAACCCAGAGCACCGGCTGAAGAACGGGTTGAGACTGAATCCCTGAGCACAGACTGAAGAGATGGGTTGAGAATGAAAACCTGAGCACGGGCTGAAGAACGGGTTGAGACTGAAATCCTGAGCACAGGCTAAAGAGAGGGGTAGAGAATGAAACTTTGAGCACAGGCTGACGAAAATGATAGAGAGTGAAATGCTCAACACAGGCTGAAGAGAGGGTTAGAGACTGAAGCCCTGAGTAAAGGCTGAAGGACAGGTTGAGACTGAAACCCTGAGCACAGGTTGAAGAAAGGGGTAGAGTCTGAAACACTGAGCACCGGCTGTAGAGAGGGAAAGAGACTGAAACCCAGAGCACAGGCTGAAGAGAGGGATAGAGACTGAAAACCTGAGCACAGGCTGAAGAAAGAGGTAGAGACTGAAACACGGAGCACAGGCTAAAGAAAGTGGTAGAGACTGAAACCCTGAGCACTGGCTGAAGAGAGGGTTAGAGACTGAAACCCTGAGCACAGGCTGAAGTACGGGTTCAGACTGTAGCCCTGAGCACAGAATGAAGAAAGTGGTAGAGACTGAAACCCTGAGCACAGGCTGAAGAACGGGTTGAGACTGAAACCCTGTGCACAGGCTGAAGAAACTGGTAGATTCCGAAACCCTGAGCACAGGCTGTAGAAAGGGGTTGAGGCAGAAACCCTGAGCACAGGCTGAAAAGAGGGGAAGAGACTGAGCCCAGAAGACAGACTGAAGAACAGGTTGAGACTGAAACCCTGAGCACAGGCAGAAGTGAGGGTTAGAGACTGAAACCCTGAGCACAGTCTGAAGAAAGGGGTAGAGACTGAAAAACTGAACACAGGCTGAAGAAAGGGGTAGAGAATGAAACCCCAAGCACAGGGTGAAGAAAGGGGTAGACACTGAAACCCTGAACACAGGCTGAAGAGAGGGATACATTCTGAAATCCTGAGCACAGGATGAAGAGAGGGGAAGAGCCTGAAACCCAGAGCACCGGCTGAAGAACGGGTTGAGACTGAATCCCTGAGCACAGACTGAAGAGATGGGTTGAGAATGAAAACCTGAGCACGGGCTGAAGAACGGGTTGAGACTGAAATCCTGAGCACAGGCTAAAGAGAGGGGTAGAGAATGAAACTTTGAGCACAGGCTGACGAAAATGATAGAGAGTGAAATGCTCAACACAGGCTGAAGAGAGGGTTAGAGACTGAAGCCCTGAGTAAAGGCTGAAGGACAGGTTGAGACTGAAACCCTGAGCACAGGCTGAAGAAAGGGGTAGAGTCTAAAACCCTGAGCACACGCTGAAGAAAGGGATTGAGACAGAACCCCATAGCACAGGCTGAAGAGAGGGGTAGAGACTGAAACCCAGAGCACAGGCTGAAGAGAGGGGTAGAGACTGAAACCGAGAGCACAGGCTGAAGAGAGGGGTAGAGACTGAAACATTGAGCACAAGCTGAAAAAAGAGGTAGAGACTGAAACCCTGAAAACAGGCTGAAGAGAGGGGTAGAGACTGAAACCCTGAGTACAGGCTGATGAACGGGTTTAGACTGTATCCCTGAGCACAGACTGAAGAAAGTGGTAGGGACTGAAACCCTCAGCACAGACTGAAGAACGGGTTGAGATTGAAACCCTGAGCACAGGCTGAAGAAAGGGGTAGAGTCTGAAACCCTGAGCACAGGCTGTAGAAAGGGGTTGAGGCAGAAACACTGAGCACAGGCTGACGAGAGGGGAAGTGACTGAAGCCCAGATGACAGGCTGAAGAACGGGTTGAGACTGAAACCCTGAGAACAGGCAGAAGTGAGGGGTAGAGACTGAAACCCTGAGCACAGGCTGAAGAAAAGGGTAGAGACTGAAACCCCAAGCACAGGGAGAAGAAAGGGGCAGAGACTGAAACCCTGAACACAGGCTGAAGAGAGGGATACAGACTGAAATCCTGAGCACTGGCCGAAGAGAGGGGAAGAGAATGAATCCCAAGCACCGGATGAAGAACGGGTTGAGACTGAAAACCTGAGCACAGGCTGAAGAAAGGGATAGAGACTGAAACCCTGAACACAGGCTGAAGAGAGGGGTAGAGACTGAAGCCCTGAGCACAGGCTGAAGGACAGGTTGAGACTGAAACCCTGAGCACAGGCTGAAGAGAGGGTTAGAGACAGAAACCCTGAGCACAAGCTGAAGAAAGGGGTAGAGTCTAACACCCTGAGCACAGGCTGAAGAAAGGGATTGAGACAGAAACCCAGAGCACAGGCTGAAGAAAGGAGTAGAGACTGAAACCCAGAGCACACGCTGAAGAGAGGGGTAGAGACTGAAACCCTGAGTACAGACTGAAGAACAGGTTGAGACTGAAACCCTGAGCACAGGCTGAAGAGGGGGGTAGAGACTAAAACCCTGAACACAGGCTGAAGAGAGGGGTAGAGACTGAAGCCTCGAGTATAGGCAAAAGGACTGGTTGAGCCTGAAACCCTGAGCGAAGGCTGAATAGAGGGTTAGAGTCTGAAACCCTGAGCGGAGGCTGAAGAGAGGGGTAGAGACTGAAACCCTGAGTACAGACTGAAGAACAGGTTGAGACTGAAACCCTGAGCACAGGCTGAAGATATGGGTAGAGACTGAAACCCTGAGTACAGGCTGAAGAGAGGGGTAGAGACTAAAACCCTGAGCAAAGGCTGAAGAGAAGGGTAGAGACTGACACCCCGAGCACAGAGTGAAGAAAGGGGTACAGACTGAAACCCTGAGCACAGGCTGAAAAAAGAGGTAGAGACTAAAACCCTGAACACAGGCAGAAGAGAGGGGTAGAGTCTGAAGCCCTGAGTATAGGCTGAAGGGCTGGTTGAGCCTGAAACTCTGAGCACAGGCTGAAAAAAGAGGTAGAGACTGAAACCCTGAACACAGGCAGAAGAGAGGGGTAGAGACTGAGAAAACTGAGTCAGGCTGAAGAGAGGGGTAGAGACTGAAACCCTGAGCACAGGCTGAAGAACGGGTTGAGACTGAAACCCTGAGCACAGGCAGAAGAAAGGGGCAGATTCTTAAACACAGAGCACAGGCTGTAAAAAGGGGTTGAGACAGAAACCCTGAGCACAGGGTGAAGAAAGGGGTACAGACTGAAACCCTGAGCACAGGCTGAAAAAAGAGGTAGATACTAAAACCCTGAACACAGGCTGAAGAAAGGGGAAGAGACTAAAACCCAGAGCACAGATTGAAGAGAGGGTTAGAGACTGAAACCCTGAGTACAGACTGAAGAACAGGTGAGACTGAAACCCTGAGCACAGGCTGAAGAGATGGGTAGAAACTGAAACCCTGAGTACAGGCTGAAGAGAGGGGTAGAGACTAAAACCCTGAGCAAAGGCTGAAGAGAAGGGTAGAGACTGACACCCCGAGCACAGAGTGAAGAAAGGGGTACAGACTGAAACCCTGAGCACAGGCTGAAAAAAGAGGTAGAGACTAAAACCCTGAACACAGGCAAAAGAGAGGGGTAGAGATTGAAGCCCTGAGTATAGGCGGAAGGACTGGTTGAGACTGAAACTCTGAGCACAGGCTGAAGAGAGGGTTAGAGACTGAAACCCTGAGCACAGGCTGAAAAAAGAGGTAGAGACTAAAGCCCTGAACACAGGCAGAAGAAAGGGGTAGATTCTGCAACACTGAGCTCAGGCTGTAAAAATGGGTTGAGACAGAAACCCTGAGCACAGGGTGAAGAAAGGGGTACAGACTAAAACCCTGAACACAGGCTGAAGAAAGGGGAAGAGACTAAAACCCAGAGCACAGATTGAAGAGAGGGATAGAGACTGAAACCCTGAGCACAGGCTGAAGAGAGGGGTAGAGACTGAAACCCTGAGCACAGGTTGAAGAAAGGGGTAGAGTCTGAAACACTGAACACCGGCTGTAGAGAGGGAAAGAGACTGAAACCCAGAGCACAGGCTGAAGAGAGGGATAGAGACTGAAAACCTGAGCACAGGCTGAAGAAAGAGGTAGAGACTGAAACACAGAGCACAGGCTGAAGAGAGGGGTAGAGACTGAAACCCTGAGCACTGGCTGAAGAGAGGGGTAGAGACTGAAACCCTGAGCACAGGCTGTAGAAAGGTGTTGTGACAGGATCCCTGAGCACAGGCTGAAGAAAGGGGTAGAGTCTGAAACCCTGAGCACAGGCTGTAGAAAGTGGTAGAGACTGAAACCCACAGCACAGGCTAAAGAGAGGGATAGAGACTGAAACCCTGAGCAAAGGCTGAACAAAGAGGTAGAGACTGAAACACGGAGCGCAGGCTGAAGAAAGGGTTAGAGACTGAAAAGCTGAGCACTGGCTGAAGAGAGGGGTAGAGACTGAAACCCTGAGTGCAGGCTGAAGAACGGGTTAAGACTGTAACCCTCAGCACAGACTGAAGAAAGTGGTAGAGACTGAAACCCAGAGCACAGTTTGAAGAGAGGGATAGAGACTGAAACCCTGAGCATAGGCTGAAGAGAGGGTTAAGACTGAAACCCTGAGCACAGACTGAAGAACGGGTTGAGACTGAAACCCTGAGCACAGGCTGAAGAAAGGGGTAGAGTTTGAAACCCTGAGCACAGGCTGTAGAAAGGAGTTGAGGCAGAAACCCTGAGCACAGGCTGAAGAGAGGGGAAGAGACTGAAACCCAGAGCACAGGCTGAAGAGAGGGATAGACACTGAAACCCTGAGCACAGGCTGACGAAAGAGGTAGAGACTGAAACACGGAGCACAGGCTGAAGAAAGGGTAGAGACTGAAACCCTGAGCACTGGCTGAAGGGAGGGGTAAGACTGAAACCCTGAGCACAGACTGAAGAACGGGTTGAGACTGAAACACGGAGCACAGGCTGAAGAAAGTGGTAAAGACTGAAACCCTGAGCACCGGCTGAAGACAGGGGTAGAGACTGAAACCCTGAGCACAGGCTGAAGAACGGGTTTAGACTGTAACCCTGAGCAAAGACTGAAGAAAGTGGTAGAGACTGAAACCCTGAGCACAGGCTGAAGAAAGGGGTAGAGTTTGAAACCCTGAGCATAGGCTGTAGAAAGGAGTTGAGGCAGAAACCCTGAGCACAGGCTGACAAGAGGGGAAGAGACTGAAGCCCAGATGACAGGCTGAAGAACAGGTTGAGACTGAAACCCTGAGCACAGGCAGAAGTGAGGGTTAGAGACTGAAACCCTGAGCACAGTCTAAAGAAAGGGGTAGGGACTGAAGCACTGAACACAGGCTGAAGAAAGGGGTAGAGAATGAAACCCCAAGCACAGGGTGAAGAAAGGGGTAGACACTGAAACCCTGAACACAGGCTGAAGAGAGGGATACATTCTGAAATCCTGAGCACAGGCGGAAGAGAGGGGAAGAGACTGAAACCCAGAGCACCAGCTGAAGAACGGGTTGAGACTGAATCCCTGAGCACAGACTGAAGAGAGGGGTTGAGAATGAAAACCTGAGCACGGGCTGAAAACGGGATGAGACTGAAATCCTGAGCAGAGGCTAAAGAGAGGGGTAGAGAATGAAACTTTGAGCACAGGCTGAAGAAAGTGATAGAGACTGAAATGCTGAACACAGGCTGAAGACAGGGTTAGAGACTGAAGCCCTGAGTACAGGCTGAAGGACAGGTTGACACTGAAACCCTGAGCACAGGCTGAAGAAAGGGGTAGAGTCTAAAACCCTGAGCACACGCTGAAGAAAGTGATTGAGACAGAAACCCATAGCACAGGCTGAAGAGAGGGGTAGAAACTGAAACCCAGAGCACAGGCTGAAGAGAGGGGTAGAGACTAAAAATGAGAGCACAGGCTGAAGAGAGGGGTAGAGACTGAAACACTAAGCACAGGCCGAAAAAAAAGGTAGAGACTAAAACCCTGAACACAGGCTGAAGAGAGGGGTAGAGACTGAAGCCCTGAGTATAGGCTGAAGAACAGGTTGAGACTGAACACCTGAGCAGAGGCTGAAGAGAAGGGTAGAGACTTAGACCCCGAGCACAGGGTGAAGAAAGGGGTACAGACTGAAACCCTGAGCACAGGCTGAAGAGGGGGGTAGAGACTAAAACCCTGAACACAGGCTGAAGAGAGGGGTAGAGACTGAAGCCTTGAGAATAGGCTGAAGGACTGGTTGAGCCTGAAACCCTGAGCGCAGGCTGAATAGAGGGTTAGAGACTGAAACCCTGAGCGCAGGCTGAAGAGAGGGGTAGAGACTGAAACCCTGAGTACAGACTGAAGAACAGGTTGAGACTGAAACCCTGAGCACAGGCTGTAGATATGGGTAGAGACTGAACCCCTGAGTACAGGCTGAAGAGAGGGGTAGAGACTAAAACCCTGAGCAAAGGCTGAAGAGAAGGGTAGAGACTGACACCCCGAGCACAGAGTGAAGAAAGGGGTACAGACTGAAACCCTGAGCACAGGCTGAAAAAAGAGGTAGAGACTAAAACCCTGAACACAGGCAAAAGAGAGGGTTAGAGATTGAAGCCCTGAGTATAGGCTGAAGGACTGGTGGAGCCTGAAACTCTGAGCACAGGCTGAAGAGAGGGTTAGAGACTGAAACCCTGAGCACAGGCTGAAAAAAGAGGTAGAGACTAAAACCCTGAACACAGGCAGAAGAGAGGGGTAGAGACTGAGAAAACTGAGTCAGGCTGAAGAGAGGGGTAGAGACTGAAACCCTGAGCACAGGCTGAAGAACGGGTTGAGACTGAAACCCTGAGCACAGGCAGAAGAAAGGAGCAGATTCTTAAACACAGAGCACAGGCTGTAAAAAGGGGTTGAGACAGAAACCCTGAGCACAGGGTGAAGAAAGGGGTACAGACTGAAACCCTGAGCACAGGCTGAAAAAAGAGGTAGATACTAAAACCCTGAACACAGGCTGAAGAAAGGGGAAGAGACTAAAACCCAGAGCACAGATTGAAGAGAGGGTTAGAGACTGAAACCCTGAGTACAGACTGAAGAACAGGTGAGACTGAAACCCTGAGCACAGGCTGAAGAGATGGGTAGAAACTGAAACCCTGAGTACAGGCTGAAGAGAGGGGTAGAGACTAAAACCCTGAGCAAAGGCTGAAGAGAAGGGTAGAGACTGACACCCCGAGCACAGAGTGAAGAAAGGGGTACAGACTGAAACCCTGAGCACAGGCTGAAAAACGAGGTAGAGACTAAAACCCTGAACACAGGCAAAAGAGAGGGGTAGAGATTGAAGCCCTGAGTATAGGCGGAAGGACTGGTTGAGACTGAAACTCTGAGCACAGGCTGAAGAGAGGGTTAGAGACTGAAACCCTGAGCACAGGCTGAAAAAAGAGGTAGAGACTAAAGCCCTGAACACAGGCAGAAGAAAGGGGTAGATTCTGCAACACTGAGCTCAGGCTGTAAAAATGGGTTGAGACAGAAACCCTGAGCACAGGGTGAAGAAAGGGGTACAGACTAAAACCCTGAACACAGGCTGAAGAAAGGGGAAGAGACTAAAACCCAGAGCACAGATTGAAGAGAGGGATAGAGACTGAAACCCTGAGCACAGGCTGAAGAGAGGGGTAGAGACTGAAACCCTGAGCACAGGTTGAAGAAAGGGGTAGAGTCTGAAACACTGAGCACCGGCTGTAGAGAGGGAAAGAGACTGAAACCCAGAGCACAGGCTGAAGAGAGGGATAGAGACTGAAAACCTGAGCACAGGCTGAAGAAAGAGGTAGAGACTGAAACACAGAGCACAGGCTGAAGAGAGGGGTAGAGACTGAAACCCTGAGCACTGGCTGAAGAGAGGGGTAGAGACTGAAACCCTGAGCACAGGCTGTAGAAAGGTGTTGTGACAGGATCCCTGAGCACAGGCTGAAGAAAGGGGTAGAGTCTGAAACCCTGAGCACAGGCTGTAGAAAGTGGTAGAGACTGAAACCCACAGCACAGGCTAAAGAGAGGGATAGAGACTGAAACCCTGAGCAAAGGCTGAACAAAGAGGTAGAGACTGAAACACGGAGCACAGGCTGAAGAGAGGGGTAGAGACTGAAACCCTGAGTACAGGCTGAAGAACGGGTTTAGACTGTAACCCTGAGCACAGACTGAAGAAAGTGGTAGAGACTGAAACCCTGAGCACAGGCAGAAGAACAGGTTGAGACTGAAACCCTGAGCACAGGCTGAAGAGAGGGGAAGTGACTGAAACCCACAGCACAGGCTGAAGAGAGGGATAGAGACTGAAACCCTGAGCACAGGCTGAAGAAAGAGGTAGAGACTGAAACACGGAGCGCAGGCTGAAGAAAGGGTTAGAGACTGAAAAGCTGAGCACTGGCTGAAGAGAGGGGTAGAGACTGAAACCCTGAGTACAGGCTGAAGAACGGGTTAAGACTGTAACCCTCAGCACAGACTGAAGAAAGTGGTAGAGACTGAAACCCAGAGCACAGTTTGAAGAGAGGGATAGAGACTGAAACCCTGAGCATAGGCTGAAGAGAGGGTTAAGACTGAAACCCTGAGCACAGACTGAAGAACGGGTTGAGACTGAAACCCTGAGCACAGGCTGAAGAAAGGGGTAGAGTTTGAAACCCTGAGCACAGGCTGTAGAAAGGAGTTGAGGCAGAAACCCTGAGCACAGGCTGAAGAGAGGGGAAGAGACTGAAACCCAGAGCACAGGCTGAAGAGAGGGATAGACACTGAAACCCTGAGCACAGGCTGACGAAAGAGGTAGAGACTGAAACACGGAGCACAGGCTGAAGAAAGGGTAGAGACTGAAACCCTGAGCACTGGCTGAAGGGAGGGGTAAGACTGAAACCCTGAGCACAGACTGAAGAACGGGTTGAGACTGAAACACGGAGCACAGGCTGAAGAAAGTGGTAGAGACTGAAACCCTGAGCACCGGCTGAAGAGAGGGGTAGAGACTGAAACCCTGAGCACAGGCTGAAGAACGGGTTTAGACTGTAACCCTGAGCACAGACTGAAGAAAGTGGTAGAGACTGAAACCCTGAGCACAGGCTGAAGAAAGGGGTAGAGTTTGAAACCCTGAGCATAGGCTGTAGAAAGGAGTTGAGGCAGAAACCCTGAGCACAGGCTGACAAGAGGGGAAGAGACTGAAGCCCAGATGACAGGCTGAAGAACAGGTTGAGACTGAAACGCTGAGCACAGGCAGAAGTGAGGGTTAGAGACTGAAACCCTGAGCACAGTCTAAAGAAAGGGGTAGGGACTGAAGCACTGAACACAGGCTGAAGAAAGGGGTAGAGAATGAAACCCCAAGCACAGGGTGAAGAAAGGGGTAGACACTGAAACCCTGAACACAGGCTGAAGAGAGGGATACATTCTGAAATCCTGAGCACAGGCGGAAGAGTGGGGAAGAGACTGAAACCCAGAGCACCAGCTGAAGAACGGGTTGAGACTGAATCCCTGAGCACAGACTGAAGAGAGGGGTTGAGAATGAAAACCTGAGCACGGGCTGAAAACGGGATGAGACTGAAATCCTGAGCAGAGGCTAAAGAGAGGGGTAGAGAATGAAACTTTGAGCACAGGCTGAAGAAAGTGATAGAGACTGAAATGCTGAACACAGGCTGAAGACAGGGTTAGAGACTGAAGCCCTGAGTACAGGCTGAAGGACAGGTTGACACTGAAACCCTGAGCACAGGCTGAAGAAAGGGGTAGAGTCTAAAACCCTGAGCACACGCTGAAGAAAGTGATTGAGACAGAAACCCATAGCACAGGCTGAAGAGAGGGGTAGAGACTGAAACCCAGAGCACAGGCTGAAGAGAGGGGTGGAGACTAAAAATGAGAGCACAGGCTGAAGAGAGGGGTAGAGACTGAAACACTAAGCACAGGCTGAAAAAAAAGGTAGAGACTAAAACCCTGAACACAGGCTGAAGAGAGGGGTAGAGACTGAAGCCCTGAGTATAGGCTGAAGAACAGGTTGAGACTGAAAACCTGAGCAAAGGCTGAAGAGAAGGGTAGAGACTTAGACCCCGAGCACAGGGTGAAGAAAGGGGTACAGACTGAAACCCTGAGCACAGGCTGAAGAGGGGGGTAGAGACTAAAACCCTGAACACAGGCTGAAGAGAGGGGCAGAGACTGAAGCCTTGAGTATAGGCTGAAGGACTGGTTGAGCCTGAAACCCTGAGCGCAGGCTGAATAGAGGGTTAGAGACTGAAACCCTGAGCGCAGGCTGAAGAGAGGGGTAGAGACTGAAACCCTGAGTACAGACTGAAGAACAGGTTGAGACTGAAACCCTGAGCACAGGCTGTAGAGATGGGTAGAGACTGAAACCCTGAGTACAGGCTGAAGAGAGGGGTAGAGACTAAAACCCTGAGCAAAGGCTGAAAAGAAGGGTAGAGACTGACACCCCGAGCACAGAGTGAAGAAAGGGGTACAGACTGAAACCCTGAGCACAGGCTGAAAAAAGAGGTAGAGACTAAAACCCTGAACACAGGCAAAAGAGAGGGTTAGAGATTGAAGCCCTGAGTATAGGCTGAAGGACTGGTGGAGCCTGAAACTCTGAGCACAGGCTGAAGAGAGGGTTAGAGACTGAAACCCTGAGCACAGGCTGAAAAAAGAGGTAGAGACTAAAACCCTGAACACAGGCAGAAAAAAGGGGTAGATTCTGTAACACTGAGCCCAGGCTGTAAAAATGGGTTGAGACAGAAACCATGAGCACAGTGTGAAGAAAGCGGTACAGACTGAAACCCTGAGCACAGGCTGAAAAACGGGTTGCGACTGAAACCCTGAGCACCGGCTGAAGAGAGGGATAGAGCCTGAAACCCTGAGCACAGGCTGAAGAAAGGGGTAGAGTCTGAAACACTGAGCACCGGCTGTAGAGAGGGAAAGAGACTGAAACCCAGAGCACAGGCTGAAGAGAGGGATAGAGACTGAAACCCTGAGCACAGGCTGAAGAAAGAGGTAGAGACTGAAACACGGAGCAAAGGCTGAAGAAAGGGTTAGAGACTGAAAAGCTGAGCACTGTCTGAAGAGAGGGGTAGAGACTGAAACCCTGAGTACAGGCTGAAGAACGGGTTAAGACTGTAACCCTGAGCACAGACTGAAGAAAGTGGTAGAGACTGAAATGCAGAGCACAGTTTGAAGAGAGGGATAGAGACTGAAACCCTGAGCACAGGCTGAAGAACGGGTTGCGACTGAAAACCTGAGCACCGGCTGAAGAGAGGGGTAGAGACTGAAACACTGAGTCAGGCTGAAGAGAGGGGTAGAGACTGAAACCCTGAGCACAGGCTGAAGAAAGGGGTAGAATCTGAAACCCTGAGCACCGGCTGTAGATAGGGAAAGAGACTGAAACCCAGAGCACAGGCTGAAGAGAGGGATAGAGACTGAAACCCTGAGCACAGACTGAAGAAAGAGGTAGAGACTGAAACACGGAGCACAGGCTGAAGAAAGGGTAGAGACTGAAACCCTGAGCACTGGCTGAAGAGATGGGTAGAGACTGAAACACTGAGCAGAGGCTGTAGAAAGGTGTTGAGACAGAAACCTGAGCACAGGCTGAAGAGAGGGGAAGAGGCTGAAACCCAGAGCACAGGCTGAAGAGAGGGATAGAGACTGAAACCCTGAGCACAGGCTGACGAAAGAGGTAGAGACTGAAACACGGAGCACAGGCTGAAGAAAGGGTAGAGACTGAAACCCTGAGCACAGACTGAAGAACGGGTTGAGACTGAAACCCTGAGCACAGGCTGAAGAAAGGGGAAGAGACTGAAACCCACAGCACAGGCTGAAGAGAGGGGTAGAGACTGAAACCCTGAGCACAGGCTGAACAAAAGGGTAGAAACTGAAATCCTGAGGACTAGCTGAAGGGAGGGTTAAGACTGAAACCCTGAGCACAGACTGAAGAACGGGTTGAGACTGAAACACGGAGCACAGGCTGAAGAAAATGGTAGAGACTGAAACCCTGAGCACCGGCTGAAGAGAGGGGTAGAGACTGAAACACTGAGCACAGGCTGAAGAACGGGTTTAGACTGTAACCCTGAGCACAGACTGAAGAAAGTGGTAGAGAATGAAACCCCAAGCACAGGGTGAAGAAAGGGGTAGACACTGAAACCCTGAACACAGGCTGAAGAGAGGGATACATTCTGAAATCCTGAGCACAGGCCGAAGAGAGGGGAAGAGACTGAAACCCAGAGCACCAGCTGAAGAAAGGGTTGAGACTGAAACCCTGAGCACAGGCTGAAGAGAGGGGAAGAGACTGAAACCCAGAGCACAGGCTGAAGAGAGGGATAGAGTCTGAAACCCTGCGCACAGGCTGACGAAAGAGGTAGAACTGAAACACGGAGCACAGGCTGAAGAAAGGGTAGAGACTGAAACCCTGAGCACTGGCTGAGGGGAGGGGTAAGACTGAAACCCTGAGCACAGACTGAAGAAAGGGTTGAGACTGAAACACGGAGCACAGGCTGAAGAAAGTGGTAGAGACTGAAACCCTGAGCAACGGCTGAAGAGAGGGGTAGAGACTGAAACCCTGAGCACAGGCTGAAGAACGGGTTTAGACTGTAACCCTGAGCACAGACTGAAGAAAGTGGTAGAGACTGAAACCCTGAGAACAGGCTGAAGAACGGGTTGAGTCTGAAACCCTGAGCACAGGCTGAAGAAAGGGGTAGAGTTTGAAACCCTGAGCACAGGCTGTAGAAAGGAGTTGAGGCAGAAGCCCTGAGCACAGGCTGACAAGAGGGGAAGAGACTGAAGCCCAGATGACAGGCTGAAGAACAGGTTGAGACTGAAACCCTGAGCACAGGCAGAAATGAGGGTTAGAGACTGAAACCCTGAGCACAGTCTAAAGGAAGGGGTAGGGACTGAAGCACTGAACACAGGCTGAGGAAAGGGGTAGAGAATGGTACCCCAAGCACAGGGTGAAGAAAGGGGTAGACACTGAAACCCTGAACACAGGCTGAAGACAGGGTTAGAGACTGAAACCCTGAGTACAGGCTGAAGGACAGGTTGACACTGAAACCCTGAGCACAGGCTGAAGAAATGGGTAGAGTCTAAAACCCTGAGCACACGCTGAAGAAAGGGACTGAGACAGAAACCCATAGCACAGGCTGAAGAGAGGGGTAGAGACTGAAACCCAGAGCACAGGCTGAAGAGAGGGGTAGAGACTGAAACTGAGAGCACAGGCTGAAGAGAGGGGTAGAGACTGAAACCCTGAGCACAGGCTGAAAAAAGAGGTAGAGACTAAAACCCTGAACACAGGCTGAAGAGAGGGTTAGAGACTGAAGCCCTGAGTATAAGCTAAAGGACTGGTTGAGCCTGAAACCCTGAGCGCAGGCTGAAGAAAGGGTTAGAGACTGAAACCCTGAGCGCAGGCTAAAGAGAGGGTTAGAGACTGAAACCCTGAGTACAGAATGAAGAACAGGTTGGGACTGAAACCCTGAGCACAGGCTGAAGAGAGGGGTAGAGACTGAAACCCTGAGCACAGGCTGTGGAAAGGGGTTGAGACAGAAACCTGAGCACAGTCTGAAGACAGGGGAAGAGACTGAAACCCAGAGCACAGGCTGAAGAGAGGGATAGAGACTGAAACCCTGAGTACAGGCTGAAGAAAGAGGTAGAGACTGAAACACAGAGCACAGGCTGAAGAAAGGGGTAGAAACTGTAACCCTGAGCACTGGCGGAGGAGAGGGGTAGAGACTGAAACCTTGAGTACAGGCTGATGAACGGGTTCAGACTGTAACCCTGAGCACAGACTGAAGAAAGTGGTAGCGACTGCAACCCTGAGCACAGGCTGAAGAACGGGTTGAGACTGAAACCCTGAGCACAGGCTGAAGAAAGGGGTAGAGTCTGAAACCCTGAGCACAGGCTGTAGAAAGGGGTTGAGGCAGAAACCCTGAGCACAGGCTGACGAGAGGGGAAGAGACTGAAGCCCAGATGACAGGCTGAAGAACGGGTTGAGAATGAAACCCTGAGCAAAGGCTGAAGTGAGGGATAGAGTCTGAAACCCTGAGCACAGGCTGAAGAAAGGGGTAGAGACTGAAGCCCTGAACACAGGCTGAAGAAAGGGGTAGAGACTGAAACCCCAAGCACAGGGTGAAGAAAGGGGGAGAGACTGAAACCCTGAACACAGGCTGAAGAGAGGGATACAGACGGAAATCCTGAGCACAGGCCGAAGAGAGGGGAAGAGACTGAATCCCAGAGCAACGGATGAAGAACGGGTTGAGACTGAAACCCTGAGCACAGGCTGAAGAGAGGGTTTGAGAATGAAACCCTGAGCACAGGCTAAAGAAAGGGATTGAGACAGAAACCCATAGCACAGGCTGAAGAGAGGGGTAGAGACTGAAACCCAGAGCACAGGCTGAAGAGAGGGGTGGAGACTGAAACTGAGAGCAAAGGCTGAAGAGAGGGGTAGAGACTGAAACACTGAGCACAGGCTGAAAAAAGAGGTAGAGACTAAAACCCTGAACACAGGCTGAAGAGAGGGGTAGAGACTGAAGCCCTGAGTATAGGCTGAAGGACTGGTTGAGCCTGAAACCCTGAGCACAGGCTGAAGACAGGGTTGAAACTGAAACCCTGAGCGCAGGCTAAAGAGAGGGTTAGAGACTGAAACCCTGAGCACAGGCTGAAGAGAGGGGTAGAGACTGAAACCCTGAGCACAGGCAGTAGAAAGGGGTTAAGACAGACACCTGAGCACAGTCTGAAGAGAGGGGAAGAGACTGAAACCCAGAGCACAGGCTGAAGAGAGGGATAGAGACTGAAACCCTGAGCACAGGCTGAAGAAAGAGGTAGAGACTGAAACACGGAGCACAGGCTGAAGAAAGGGGTAGGGACTGTAACCCTGAGCACTGGCGGAAGAGAGGGGTAGAGACTGAAACCCTGAGTACAGGCTGATGAACGGGTTTAGACTGTAACCCTGAGCACAGACTGAAGAAAGTGGTAGCGACTGAAACCCTGAGCACAGGCTGAAGAACGGGTTGAGACTGAAACCCTGAGCACAGGCTGAAGAAAGGGGTAGAGTCTGAAACCCTGAGCACAGGCTGTAGAAAGGGTTGAGGCAGAAACCCTGAGCACAGGCTGACTAGAGGGGAAGAGACTGAAGACCAGATGACAGGCTGAAGAACGGGTTGAGAATGAAACACTGAGCACAGGCTGAAGTGAGGGATTGAGACTGAAACCCTGAGCACAGGCTGAAGAAAGGGGTAGAGACTGAAGCCCTGAACACAGGCTGAAGAAAGGGATACAGACTGAAATCCTGAGCACAGGCCGAAGAGAGGGGAAGAGACTGAATCCCAGAGCACCGGATGAAGAACGGGTTGAGACTGAAACCCTGAGCACAGGCTGAAGAGAGGGGTTGAGAATGAAACCCTGAGCAAGGGCTGAAGAACAGGTTGAGACTGAAATCCTGAGCACAGGCTAAAGAGAGGGGTAGAGAATGAAACTTTGAGCACAGTCTGAAGAAAGGGATAGAGACCGAAACCCTGAACACAGGCTGAAGAGAGGGGTAGAGACTGAAGCCCTGAGTACAGGCTGAAGGACAGGTTGAGACTGAAACCCTGAGCACAAGCTGAAGAAAGTGGTAGAGACTGAAACCCTGATTACTGACTGAAGAACAGGTTGAGACTGAAACCCTGAGCAGAGGCTGAAGAGAAGGGTAGAGACTTAGACCCCTAGCACAGGGTGAAGAAAGGGGTACAGACTGAAACCCTGAGCACAGGCTGAAGAGAGGGGTAGAGACTAAAACCCTGAACACAGGCTGAAGAGAGGGGTAGAGACTGAAGCCATGAGTATAGGCAGAAGGACTGGTTGAGCCTGAAACCCTGAGCGCTGGCTGAATAGAGGGTTAGAGACTGAAACCCTGAGCGCAGGCTGAAGAGAGGGGTAGAGACTGAAACCCTGAGTACAGATTGAAGAACAGGTTGAGACTGAAACACTGAGCACAGGCTGAAGAGATGGGTAGAGACTGAAACCCTGAGTACAGGCTGAAGAGAGAGGGAGAGACTAAAACCCTGAGCAAAGGCTGAAGAGAAGGGTAGAGACTGACACCCCGAACACAGAGTGAAGAAAGGGGTACAGACTGAAACCCTGAGCACAGGCTGAAAAAAGAGGTAGAGACTAAAACCCTGAACACAGGCTGAAGAGAGGGGAAGAGACTGAAACCCACAGCACAGGCTGAAGAGAGGGATAGAGACTGAAACCCTGAGCTCAGGCTGTAGAAAGGGGTTGAGGCAGAAACCCTGAGCACAGGCTGATGAGAGGGGAAGAGACTGAAGCCCAGATGACAGGCTGAAGAACGGGTTCAGAATGAAACCCTGGGCACAGGCTGAAGTGAGGGATAGAGACTGAAACCCTGAGCATAGGCTGAAGAAAGGGGTAGAGACTGAAGCCCTGAACACAGGCTGAAGAAAGGGGTAGAGACTGAAACCCCAAGCACAGGGTGAAGAAAGGGGTAGAGACTGAAACCCTGAACACAAGCTGAAGAGAGGGATACAGACTGAAATCCTGAGCACAGGCCGAAGAGAGGGGAAGAGACTGAATCCCAGAGCAGCGGATGAAGAACGGGTTGAGACTGAAACCCTGAGCACAGGCTGTGGAAAGGGGTTGAGACAGAAACCTGAGCACAGTCTGAAGACAGGGGAAGAGACTGAAACCCAGAGCACAGGCTGAAGAGAGGGATAGAGACTGAAACCCTGAGTACAGGCTGAAGAAAGAGGTAGAGACTGAAACACAGAGCACAGGCTGAAGAAAGGGGTAGAAACTGTAACCCTGAGCACTGGCGGAGGAGAGGGGTAGAGACTGAAACCTTGAGTACAGGCTGATGAACGGGTTCAGACTGTAACCCTGAGCACAGACTGAAGAAAGTGGTAGCGACTGCAACCCTGAGCACAGGCTGAAGAACGGGTTGAGACTGAAACCCTGAGCACAGGCTGAAGAAAGGGGTAGAGTCTGAAACCCTGAGCACAGGCTGTAGAAAGGGGTTGAGGCAGAAACCCTGAGCACAGGCTGACGAGAGGGGAAGAGACTGAAGCCCAGATGACAGGCTGAAGAACGGGTTGAGAATGAAACCCTGAGCAAAGGCTGAAGTGAGGGATAGAGTCTGAAACCCTGAGCACAGGCTGAAGAAAGGGGTAGAGACTGAAGCCCTGAACACAGGCTGAAGAAAGGGGTAGAGACTGAAACCCCAAGCACAGGGTGAAGAAAGGGGGAGAGACTGAAACCCTGAACACAGGCTGAAGAGAGGGATACAGACGGAAATCCTGAGCACAGGCCGAAGAGAGGGGAAGAGACTGAATCCCAGAGCAACGGATGAAGAACGGGTTGAGACTGAAACCCTGAGCACAGGCTGAAGAGAGGGTTTGAGAATGAAACCCTGAGCACAGGCTAAAGAAAGGGATTGAGACAGAAACCCATAGCACAGGCTGAAGAGAGGGGTAGAGACTGAAACCCAGAGCACAGGCTGAAGAGAGGGGTGGAGACTGAAACTGAGAGCAAAGGCTGAAGAGAGGGGTAGAGACTGAAACACTGAGCACAGGCTGAAAAAAGAGGTAGAGACTAAAACCCTGAACACAGGCTGAAGAGAGGGGTAGAGACTGAAGCCCTGAGTATAGGCTGAAGGACTGGTTGAGCCTGAAACCCTGAGCACAGGCTGAAGACAGGGTTGAAACTGAAACCCTGAGCGCAGGCTAAAGAGAGGGTTAGAGACTGAAACCCTGAGCACAGGCTGAAGAGAGGGGTAGAGACTGAAACCCTGAGCACAGGCAGTAGAAAGGGGTTAAGACAGACACCTGAGCACAGTCTGAAGAGAGGGGAAGAGACTGAAACCCAGAGCACAGGCTGAAGAGAGGGATAGAGACTGAAACCCTGAGCACAGGCTGAAGAAAGAGGTAGAGACTGAAACACGGAGCACAGGCTGAAGAAAGGGGTAGGGACTGTAACCCTGAGCACTGGCGGAAGAGAGGGGTAGAGACTGAAACCCTGAGTACAGGCTGATGAACGGGTTTAGACTGTAACCCTGAGCACAGACTGAAGAAAGTGGTAGCGACTGAAACCCTGAGCACAGGCTGAAGAACGGGTTGAGACTGAAACCCTGAGCACAGGCTGAAGAAAGGGGTAGAGTCTGAAACCCTGAGCACAGGCTGTAGAAAGGGTTGAGGCAGAAACCCTGAGCACAGGCTGACTAGAGGGGAAGAGACTGAAGACCAGATGACAGGCTGAAGAACGGGTTGAGAATGAAACACTGAGCACAGGCTGAAGTGAGGGATTGAGACTGAAACCCTGAGCACAGGCTGAAGAAAGGGGTAGAGACTGAAGCCCTGAACACAGGCTGAAGAAAGGGATACAGACTGAAATCCTGAGCACAGGCCGAAGAGAGGGGAAGAGACTGAATCCCAGAGCACCGGATGAAGAACGGGTTGAGACTGAAACCCTGAGCACAGGCTGAAGAGAGGGGTTGAGAATGAAACCCTGAGCAAGGGCTGAAGAACAGGTTGAGACTGAAATCCTGAGCACAGGCTAAAGAGAGGGGTAGAGAATGAAACTTTGAGCACAGTCTGAAGAAAGGGATAGAGACCGAAACCCTGAACACAGGCTGAAGAGAGGGGTAGAGACTGAAGCCCTGAGTACAGGCTGAAGGACAGGTTGAGACTGAAACCCTGAGCACAAGCTGAAGAAAGTGGTAGAGACTGAAACCCTGATTACTGACTGAAGAACAGGTTGAGACTGAAACCCTGAGCAGAGGCTGAAGAGAAGGGTAGAGACTTAGACCCCTAGCACAGGGTGAAGAAAGGGGTACAGACTGAAACCCTGAGCACAGGCTGAAGAGAGGGGTAGAGACTAAAACCCTGAACACAGGCTGAAGAGAGGGGTAGAGACTGAAGCCATGAGTATAGGCAGAAGGACTGGTTGAGCCTGAAACCCTGAGCGCTGGCTGAATAGAGGGTTAGAGACTGAAACCCTGAGCGCAGGCTGAAGAGAGGGGTAGAGACTGAAACCCTGAGTACAGATTGAAGAACAGGTTGAGACTGAAACACTGAGCACAGGCTGAAGAGATGGGTAGAGACTGAAACCCTGAGTACAGGCTGAAGAGAGAGGGAGAGACTAAAACCCTGAGCAAAGGCTGAAGAGAAGGGTAGAGACTGACACCCCGAACACAGAGTGAAGAAAGGGGTACAGACTGAAACCCTGAGCACAGGCTGAAAAAAGAGGTAGAGACTAAAACCCTGAACACAGGCTGAAGAGAGGGGAAGAGACTGAAACCCACAGCACAGGCTGAAGAGAGGGATAGAGACTGAAACCCTGAGCTCAGGCTGTAGAAAGGGGTTGAGGCAGAAACCCTGAGCACAGGCTGATGAGAGGGGAAGAGACTGAAGCCCAGATGACAGGCTGAAGAACGGGTTCAGAATGAAACCCTGGGCACAGGCTGAAGTGAGGGATAGAGACTGAAACCCTGAGCATAGGCTGAAGAAAGGGGTAGAGACTGAAGCCCTGAACACAGGCTGAAGAAAGGGGTAGAGACTGAAACCCCAAGCACAGGGTGAAGAAAGGGGTAGAGACTGAAACCCTGAACACAAGCTGAAGAGAGGGATACAGACTGAAATCCTGAGCACAGGCCGAAGAGAGGGGAAGAGACTGAATCCCAGAGCAGCGGATGAAGAACGGGTTGAGACTGAAACCCTGAGCAGAGGCTGAAGAGAGGGGTTGAGAATGAAACCCTGAGCAAGGGCTGAAGAACGGGTTGAGACTGAAATCCTGAGCAAAGGCTAAAGAGAGGGGAAGAGAATGAAACTTTGAGCAAGGGCTGAAGAACAGGTTGAGACTGAAATCCTGAGCACAGGCTAAAGAGAGGGGTAGAGAATGAAACTTTGAGCACAGGCTGAAGAAAGGGATAGAGACTGAAACCCTGAACACAGGCTCAAGAGACGGGTAGAGACTGAAGCCCTGAGTACAAGCTGAAGGACAGGTTGAGACTGAAACCCCGAGCACAGGCTGAAGAGAGTGTTAGAGACTGAAACACTGAGCACAACCTGAAGAAAGTGGTAGAGACTGAAACCCAGAGCACATGCTGAAGAGAGGGGTAGAGACTGAAACCCTGAGTACAGACTGAAGAACAGGTTGAGACTGAAACCCTGAGCAGAGGCTGAAGAGAAGGGTAGAGACTTAGACCCCTAGCACAGGGTGAAGAAAGGGGTACGGACTGAAACCCTGAGCACAGGCTGAAGAGAGGGGTAGAGACTAAAACCCTGAACACAGGCTGAAGAGAGGGGTAGAGACTGAAGCCATGAGTATAGGCAGAAGGACTGGTTGAGCCTGAAACCCTGAGCGCTGGCTGAATAGAGGGTTAGAGACTGAAACCCTGAGCGCAGGCTGAAGAGAGGGGTAGAGACTAAAACCCTGAGCAAAGGCTGAAAAGAAGGGTAGAGACTGACACCCCGAGCACAGAGTGAAGAAAGGGGTACAGACTGAAACCCTGAGCACAGGCTGAAAAAAGAGGTAGAGACTAAAACCCTGAACACAGGCAAAAGAGAGGGTTAGAGATTGAAGCCCTGAGTATAGGCTGAAGGACTGGTGGAGCCTGAAACTCTGAGCACAGGCTGAAGAGAGGGTTAGAGACTGAAACCCTGAGCACAGGCTGAAAAAAGAGGTAGAGACTAAAACCCTGAACACAGGCAGAAAAAAGGGGTAGATTCTGTAACACTGAGCCCAGGCTGTAAAAATGGGTTGAGACAGAAACCATGAGCACAGTGTGAAGAAAGCGGTACAGACTGAAACCCTGAGCACAGGCTGAAAAACGGGTTGCGACTGAAACCCTGAGCACCGGCTGAAGAGAGGGATAGAGCCTGAAACCCTGAGCACAGGCTGAAGAAAGGGGGTAGAGTCTGAAACACTGAGCACCGGCTGTAGAGAGGGAAAGAGACTGAAACCCAGAGCACAGGCTGAAGAGAGGGATAGAGACTGAAACCCTGAGCACAGGCTGAAGAAAGAGGTAGAGACTGAAACACGGAGCAAAGGCTGAAGAAAGGGTTAGAGACTGAAAAGCTGAGCACTGTCTGAAGAGAGGGGTAGAGACTGAAACCCTGAGTACAGGCTGAAGAACGGGTTAAGACTGTAACCCTGAGCACAGACTGAAGAAAGTGGTAGAGACTGAAATGCAGAGCACAGTTTGAAGAGAGGGATAGAGACTGAAACCCTGAGCACAGGCTGAAGAACGGGTTGCGACTGAAAACCTGAGCACCGGCTGAAGAGAGGGGTAGAGACTGAAACACTGAGTCAGGCTGAAGAGAGGGGTAGAGACTGAAACCCTGAGCACAGGCTGAAGAAAGGGGTAGAATCTGAAACCCTGAGCACCGGCTGTAGATAGGGAAAGAGACTGAAACCCAGAGCACAGGCTGAAGAGAGGGATAGAGACTGAAACCCTGAGCACAGACTGAAGAAAGAGGTAGAGACTGAAACACGGAGCACAGGCTGAAGAAAGGGTAGAGACTGAAACCCTGAGCACTGGCTGAAGAGATGGGTAGAGACTGAAACACTGAGCAGAGGCTGTAGAAAGGTGTTGAGACAGAAACCTGAGCACAGGCTGAAGAGAGGGGAAGAGGCTGAAACCCAGAGCACAGGCTGAAGAGAGGGATAGAGACTGAAACCCTGAGCACAGGCTGACGAAAGAGGTAGAGACTGAAACACGGAGCACAGGCTGAAGAAAGGGTAGAGACTGAAACCCTGAGCACAGACTGAAGAACGGGTTGAGACTGAAACCCTGAGCACAGGCTGAAGAAAGGGGAAGAGACTGAAACCCACAGCACAGGCTGAAGAGAGGGGTAGAGACTGAAACCCTGAGCACAGGCTGAACAAAAGGGTAGAAACTGAAATCCTGAGGACTAGCTGAAGGGAGGGTTAAGACTGAAACCCTGAGCACAGACTGAAGAACGGGTTGAGACTGAAACACGGAGCACAGGCTGAAGAAAATGGTAGAGACTGAAACCCTGAGCACCGGCTGAAGAGAGGGGTAGAGACTGAAACACTGAGCACAGGCTGAAGAACGGGTTTAGACTGTAACCCTGAGCACAGACTGAAGAAAGTGGTAGAGAATGAAACCCCAAGCACAGGGTGAAGAAAGGGGTAGACACTGAAACCCTGAACACAGGCTGAAGAGAGGGATACATTCTGAAATCCTGAGCACAGGCCGAAGAGAGGGGAAGAGACTGAAACCCAGAGCACCAGCTGAAGAAAGGGTTGAGACTGAAACCCTGAGCACAGGCTGAAGAGAGGGGAAGAGACTGAAACCCAGAGCACAGGCTGAAGAGAGGGATAGAGTCTGAAACCCTGCGCACAGGCTGACGAAAGAGGTAGAACTGAAACACGGAGCACAGGCTGAAGAAAGGGTAGAGACTGAAACCCTGAGCACTGGCTGAGGGGAGGGGTAAGACTGAAACCCTGAGCACAGACTGAAGAAAGGGTTGAGACTGAAACACGGAGCACAGGCTGAAGAAAGTGGTAGAGACTGAAACCCTGAGCAACGGCTGAAGAGAGGGGTAGAGACTGAAACCCTGAGCACAGGCTGAAGAACGGGTTTAGACTGTAACCCTGAGCACAGACTGAAGAAAGTGGTAGAGACTGAAACCCTGAGAACAGGCTGAAGAACGGGTTGAGTCTGAAACCCTGAGCACAGGCTGAAGAAAGGGGTAGAGTTTGAAACCCTGAGCACAGGCTGTAGAAAGGAGTTGAGGCAGAAGCCCTGAGCACAGGCTGACAAGAGGGGAAGAGACTGAAGCCCAGATGACAGGCTGAAGAACAGGTTGAGACTGAAACCCTGAGCACAGGCAGAAATGAGGGTTAGAGACTGAAACCCTGAGCACAGTCTAAAGGAAGGGGTAGGGACTGAAGCACTGAACACAGGCTGAGGAAAGGGGTAGAGAATGGTACCCCAAGCACAGGGTGAAGAAAGGGGTAGACACTGAAACCCTGAACACAGGCTGAAGACAGGGTTAGAGACTGAAACCCTGAGTACAGGCTGAAGGACAGGTTGACACTGAAACCCTGAGCACAGGCTGAAGAAATGGGTAGAGTCTAAAACCCTGAGCACACGCTGAAGAAAGGGACTGAGACAGAAACCCATAGCACAGGCTGAAGAGAGGGGTAGAGACTGAAACCCAGAGCACAGGCTGAAGAGAGGGGTAGAGACTGAAACTGAGAGCACAGGCTGAAGAGAGGGGTAGAGACTGAAACCCTGAGCACAGGCTGAAAAAAGAGGTAGAGACTAAAACCCTGAACACAGGCTGAAGAGAGGGTTAGAGACTGAAGCCCTGAGTATAAGCTAAAGGACTGGTTGAGCCTGAAACCCTGAGCGCAGGCTGAAGAAAGGGTTAGAGACTGAAACCCTGAGCGCAGGCTAAAGAGAGGGTTAGAGACTGAAACCCTGAGTACAGAATGAAGAACAGGTTGGGACTGAAACCCTGAGCACAGGCTGAAGAGAGGGGTAGAGACTGAAACCCTGAGCACAGGCTGTGGAAAGGGGTTGAGACAGAAACCTGAGCACAGTCTGAAGACAGGGGAAGAGACTGAAACCCAGAGCACAGGCTGAAGAGAGGGATAGAGACTGAAACCCTGAGTACAGGCTGAAGAAAGAGGTAGAGACTGAAACACAGAGCACAGGCTGAAGAAAGGGGTAGAAACTGTAACCCTGAGCACTGGCGGAGGAGAGGGGTAGAGACTGAAACCTTGAGTACAGGCTGATGAACGGGTTCAGACTGTAACCCTGAGCACAGACTGAAGAAAGTGGTAGCGACTGCAACCCTGAGCACAGGCTGAAGAACGGGTTGAGACTGAAACCCTGAGCACAGGCTGAAGAAAGGGGTAGAGTCTGAAACCCTGAGCACAGGCTGTAGAAAGGGGTTGAGGCAGAAACCCTGAGCACAGGCTGACGAGAGGGGAAGAGACTGAAGCCCAGATGACAGGCTGAAGAACGGGTTGAGAATGAAACCCTGAGCAAAGGCTGAAGTGAGGGATAGAGTCTGAAACCCTGAGCACAGGCTGAAGAAAGGGGTAGAGACTGAAGCCCTGAACACAGGCTGAAGAAAGGGGTAGAGACTGAAACCCCAAGCACAGGGTGAAGAAAGGGGGAGAGACTGAAACCCTGAACACAGGCTGAAGAGAGGGATACAGACGGAAATCCTGAGCACAGGCCGAAGAGAGGGGAAGAGACTGAATCCCAGAGCAACGGATGAAGAACGGGTTGAGACTGAAACCCTGAGCACAGGCTGAAGAGAGGGTTTGAGAATGAAACCCTGAGCACAGGCTAAAGAAAGGGATTGAGACAGAAACCCATAGCACAGGCTGAAGAGAGGGGTAGAGACTGAAACCCAGAGCACAGGCTGAAGAGAGGGGTGGAGACTGAAACTGAGAGCAAAGGCTGAAGAGAGGGGTAGAGACTGAAACACTGAGCACAGGCTGAAAAAAGAGGTAGAGACTAAAACCCTGAACACAGGCTGAAGAGAGGGGTAGAGACTGAAGCCCTGAGTATAGGCTGAAGGACTGGTTGAGCCTGAAACCCTGAGCACAGGCTGAAGACAGGGTTGAAACTGAAACCCTGAGCGCAGGCTAAAGAGAGGGTTAGAGACTGAAACCCTGAGCACAGGCTGAAGAGAGGGGTAGAGACTGAAACCCTGAGCACAGGCAGTAGAAAGGGGTTAAGACAGACACCTGAGCACAGTCTGAAGAGAGGGGAAGAGACTGAAACCCAGAGCACAGGCTGAAGAGAGGGATAGAGACTGAAACCCTGAGCACAGGCTGAAGAAAGAGGTAGAGACTGAAACACGGAGCACAGGCTGAAGAAAGGGGTAGGGACTGTAACCCTGAGCACTGGCGGAAGAGAGGGGTAGAGACTGAAACCCTGAGTACAGGCTGATGAACGGGTTTAGACTGTAACCCTGAGCACAGACTGAAGAAAGTGGTAGCGACTGAAACCCTGAGCACAGGCTGAAGAACGGGTTGAGACTGAAACCCTGAGCACAGGCTGAAGAAAGGGGTAGAGTCTGAAACCCTGAGCACAGGCTGTAGAAAGGGTTGAGGCAGAAACCCTGAGCACAGGCTGACTAGAGGGGAAGAGACTGAAGACCAGATGACAGGCTGAAGAACGGGTTGAGAATGAAACACTGAGCACAGGCTGAAGTGAGGGATTGAGACTGAAACCCTGAGCACAGGCTGAAGAAAGGGGTAGAGACTGAAGCCCTGAACACAGGCTGAAGAAAGGGATACAGACTGAAATCCTGAGCACAGGCCGAAGAGAGGGGAAGAGACTGAATCCCAGAGCACCGGATGAAGAACGGGTTGAGACTGAAACCCTGAGCACAGGCTGAAGAGAGGGGTTGAGAATGAAACCCTGAGCAAGGGCTGAAGAACAGGTTGAGACTGAAATCCTGAGCACAGGCTAAAGAGAGGGGTAGAGAATGAAACTTTGAGCACAGTCTGAAGAAAGGGATAGAGACCGAAACCCTGAACACAGGCTGAAGAGAGGGGTAGAGACTGAAGCCCTGAGTACAGGCTGAAGGACAGGTTGAGACTGAAACCCTGAGCACAAGCTGAAGAAAGTGGTAGAGACTGAAACCCTGATTACTGACTGAAGAACAGGTTGAGACTGAAACCCTGAGCAGAGGCTGAAGAGAAGGGTAGAGACTTAGACCCCTAGCACAGGGTGAAGAAAGGGGTACAGACTGAAACCCTGAGCACAGGCTGAAGAGAGGGGTAGAGACTAAAACCCTGAACACAGGCTGAAGAGAGGGGTAGAGACTGAAGCCATGAGTATAGGCAGAAGGACTGGTTGAGCCTGAAACCCTGAGCGCTGGCTGAATAGAGGGTTAGAGACTGAAACCCTGAGCGCAGGCTGAAGAGAGGGGTAGAGACTGAAACCCTGAGTACAGATTGAAGAACAGGTTGAGACTGAAACACTGAGCACAGGCTGAAGAGATGGGTAGAGACTGAAACCCTGAGTACAGGCTGAAGAGAGAGGGAGAGACTAAAACCCTGAGCAAAGGCTGAAGAGAAGGGTAGAGACTGACACCCCGAACACAGAGTGAAGAAAGGGGTACAGACTGAAACCCTGAGCACAGGCTGAAAAAAGAGGTAGAGACTAAAACCCTGAACACAGGCTGAAGAGAGGGGAAGAGACTGAAACCCACAGCACAGGCTGAAGAGAGGGATAGAGACTGAAACCCTGAGCTCAGGCTGTAGAAAGGGGTTGAGGCAGAAACCCTGAGCACAGGCTGATGAGAGGGGAAGAGACTGAAGCCCAGATGACAGGCTGAAGAACGGGTTCAGAATGAAACCCTGGGCACAGGCTGAAGTGAGGGATAGAGACTGAAACCCTGAGCATAGGCTGAAGAAAGGGGTAGAGACTGAAGCCCTGAACACAGGCTGAAGAAAGGGGTAGAGACTGAAACCCCAAGCACAGGGTGAAGAAAGGGGTAGAGACTGAAACCCTGAACACAAGCTGAAGAGAGGGATACAGACTGAAATCCTGAGCACAGGCCGAAGAGAGGGGAAGAGACTGAATCCCAGAGCAGCGGATGAAGAACGGGTTGAGACTGAAACCCTGAGCACAGGCTGTGGAAAGGGGTTGAGACAGAAACCTGAGCACAGTCTGAAGACAGGGGAAGAGACTGAAACCCAGAGCACAGGCTGAAGAGAGGGATAGAGACTGAAACCCTGAGTACAGGCTGAAGAAAGAGGTAGAGACTGAAACACAGAGCACAGGCTGAAGAAAGGGGTAGAAACTGTAACCCTGAGCACTGGCGGAGGAGAGGGGTAGAGACTGAAACCTTGAGTACAGGCTGATGAACGGGTTCAGACTGTAACCCTGAGCACAGACTGAAGAAAGTGGTAGCGACTGCAACCCTGAGCACAGGCTGAAGAACGGGTTGAGACTGAAACCCTGAGCACAGGCTGAAGAAAGGGGTAGAGTCTGAAACCCTGAGCACAGGCTGTAGAAAGGGGTTGAGGCAGAAACCCTGAGCACAGGCTGACGAGAGGGGAAGAGACTGAAGCCCAGATGACAGGCTGAAGAACGGGTTGAGAATGAAACCCTGAGCAAAGGCTGAAGTGAGGGATAGAGTCTGAAACCCTGAGCACAGGCTGAAGAAAGGGGTAGAGACTGAAGCCCTGAACACAGGCTGAAGAAAGGGGTAGAGACTGAAACCCCAAGCACAGGGTGAAGAAAGGGGGAGAGACTGAAACCCTGAACACAGGCTGAAGAGAGGGATACAGACGGAAATCCTGAGCACAGGCCGAAGAGAGGGGAAGAGACTGAATCCCAGAGCAACGGATGAAGAACGGGTTGAGACTGAAACCCTGAGCACAGGCTGAAGAGAGGGTTTGAGAATGAAACCCTGAGCACAGGCTAAAGAAAGGGATTGAGACAGAAACCCATAGCACAGGCTGAAGAGAGGGGTAGAGACTGAAACCCAGAGCACAGGCTGAAGAGAGGGGTGGAGACTGAAACTGAGAGCAAAGGCTGAAGAGAGGGGTAGAGACTGAAACACTGAGCACAGGCTGAAAAAAGAGGTAGAGACTAAAACCCTGAACACAGGCTGAAGAGAGGGGTAGAGACTGAAGCCCTGAGTATAGGCTGAAGGACTGGTTGAGCCTGAAACCCTGAGCACAGGCTGAAGACAGGGTTGAAACTGAAACCCTGAGCGCAGGCTAAAGAGAGGGTTAGAGACTGAAACCCTGAGCACAGGCTGAAGAGAGGGGTAGAGACTGAAACCCTGAGCACAGGCAGTAGAAAGGGGTTAAGACAGACACCTGAGCACAGTCTGAAGAGAGGGGAAGAGACTGAAACCCAGAGCACAGGCTGAAGAGAGGGATAGAGACTGAAACCCTGAGCACAGGCTGAAGAAAGAGGTAGAGACTGAAACACGGAGCACAGGCTGAAGAAAGGGGTAGGGACTGTAACCCTGAGCACTGGCGGAAGAGAGGGGTAGAGACTGAAACCCTGAGTACAGGCTGATGAACGGGTTTAGACTGTAACCCTGAGCACAGACTGAAGAAAGTGGTAGCGACTGAAACCCTGAGCACAGGCTGAAGAACGGGTTGAGACTGAAACCCTGAGCACAGGCTGAAGAAAGGGGTAGAGTCTGAAACCCTGAGCACAGGCTGTAGAAAGGGTTGAGGCAGAAACCCTGAGCACAGGCTGACTAGAGGGGAAGAGACTGAAGACCAGATGACAGGCTGAAGAACGGGTTGAGAATGAAACACTGAGCACAGGCTGAAGTGAGGGATTGAGACTGAAACCCTGAGCACAGGCTGAAGAAAGGGGTAGAGACTGAAGCCCTGAACACAGGCTGAAGAAAGGGATACAGACTGAAATCCTGAGCACAGGCCGAAGAGAGGGGAAGAGACTGAATCCCAGAGCACCGGATGAAGAACGGGTTGAGACTGAAACCCTGAGCACAGGCTGAAGAGAGGGGTTGAGAATGAAACCCTGAGCAAGGGCTGAAGAACAGGTTGAGACTGAAATCCTGAGCACAGGCTAAAGAGAGGGGTAGAGAATGAAACTTTGAGCACAGTCTGAAGAAAGGGATAGAGACCGAAACCCTGAACACAGGCTGAAGAGAGGGGTAGAGACTGAAGCCCTGAGTACAGGCTGAAGGACAGGTTGAGACTGAAACCCTGAGCACAAGCTGAAGAAAGTGGTAGAGACTGAAACCCTGATTACTGACTGAAGAACAGGTTGAGACTGAAACCCTGAGCAGAGGCTGAAGAGAAGGGTAGAGACTTAGACCCCTAGCACAGGGTGAAGAAAGGGGTACAGACTGAAACCCTGAGCACAGGCTGAAGAGAGGGGTAGAGACTAAAACCCTGAACACAGGCTGAAGAGAGGGGTAGAGACTGAAGCCATGAGTATAGGCAGAAGGACTGGTTGAGCCTGAAACCCTGAGCGCTGGCTGAATAGAGGGTTAGAGACTGAAACCCTGAGCGCAGGCTGAAGAGAGGGGTAGAGACTGAAACCCTGAGTACAGACTGAAGAACAGGTTGAGACTGAAACCCTGAGCACAGGCTGAAGAGATGGGTAGAGACTGAAACCCTGAGTACAGGCTGAAGAGAGAGGGAGAGACTAAAACCCTGAGCAAAGGCTGAAGAGAAGGGTAGAGACTGACACCCCGAACACAGAGTGAAGAAAGGGGTACAGACTGAAACCCTGAGCACAGGCTGAAAAAAGAGGTAGAGACTAAAACCCTGAACACAGGCTGAAGAGAGGGGAAGAGACTGAAACCCAGAGCACAGGCTGAAGAGAGGGATAGAGACTGAAACCCTGAGCTCAGGCTGTAGAAAGGGGTTGAGGCAGAAACCCTGAGCACAGGCTGATGAGAGGGGAAGAGACTGAAGCCCAGATGACAGGCTGAAGAACGGGTTCAGAATGAAACCCTGGGCACAGGCTGAAGTGAGGGATAGAGACTGAAACCCTGAGCATAGGCTGAAGAAAGGGGTAGAGACTGAAGCCCTGAACACAGGCTGAAGAAAGGGGTAGAGACTGAAACCCCAAGCACAGGGTGAAGAAAGGGGTAGAGACTGAAACCCTGAACACAAGCTGAAGAGAGGGATACAGACTGAAATCCTGAGCACAGGCCGAAGAGAGGGGAAGAGACTGAATCCCAGAGCAGCGGATGAAGAACGGGTTGAGACTGAAACCCTGAGCAGAGGCTGAAGAGAGGGGTTGAGAATGAAACCCTGAGCAAGGGCTGAAGAACGGGTTGAGACTGAAATCCTGAGCAAAGGCTAAAGAGAGGGGAAGAGAATGAAACTTTGAGCAAGGGCTGAAGAACAGGTTGAGACTGAAATCCTGAGCACAGGCTAAAGAGAGGGGTAGAGAATGAAACTTTGAGCACAGGCTGAAGAAAGGGATAGAGACTGAAACCCTGAACACAGGCTCAAGAGACGGGTAGAGACTGAAGCCCTGAGTACAAGCTGAAGGACAGGTTGAGACTGAAACCCCGAGCACAGGCTGAAGAGAGTGTTAGAGACTGAAACACTGAGCACAACCTGAAGAAAGTGGTAGAGACTGAAACCCAGAGCACATGCTGAAGAGAGGGGTAGAGACTGAAACCCTGAGTACAGACTGAAGAACAGGTTGAGACTGAAACCCTGAGCAGAGGCTGAAGAGAAGGGTAGAGACTTAGACCCCTAGCACAGGGTGAAGAAAGGGGTACGGACTGAAACCCTGAGCACAGGCTGAAGAGAGGGGTAGAGACTAAAACCCTGAACACAGGCTGAAGAGAGGGGTAGAGACTGAAGCCATGAGTATAGGCAGAAGGACTGGTTGAGCCTGAAACCCTGAGCGCTGGCTGAATAGAGGGTTAGAGACTGAAACCCTGAGCGCAGGCTGAAGAGAGGGGTAGAGACTGAAACCCTGAGTACAGACTGAAGAACAGGTTGAGACTGAAATCCTGAACACAGGCTGAAGAGATGGGTAGAGACTGAAACCCTGAGTAAAGGCTGAAGAGAGAGGTCGAGACTAAAACCCTGAGCAAAGGCTGAAGAGAAGGGTAGAGACTGACACCCTGAACACAGAGTGAAGAAAGGGGTACAGACTGAAACCCTGAGCACAGGCTGAAAAAAGAGGTAGAGACTAAAACCCTGAACACAGGCTGAAGAGAGGGGAAGAGACTGAAACCCACAGCACAGGCTGAAGAGAGGGATAGAGACTGAAACCCTGAGCACAGGCTGTAGAAAGGGGTTGAGGCAGAAACCCTGAGCACAGGCTGACGAGAGGGGAAGAGACTGAATCCCAGATGACAGGCTGAAGAACGGGTTGAGAATGAAACCCTGAGCACAGGCTGAAGTGAGGGGTAGAGACTGAAACCCTGAGCACAGGCTGAAGAAAGGGGTAGAGACTGAAGCCCTGAACACAGGCTGAAGAAATGGGTAGAGACTGAAAGCCCAAGCACAGGGTGAAGAAAGGGGTAGAGACTGAAACCCTGAACACAGGCTGAAGAGAGGGATACAGACTGAAATCCTGAGCACAGGCCGAAGAGAGGGGAAGAGACTGAAACCCTGAGTACAGACTGAAGAACAGGTTGAGACTGAAACCCTGAGCACAGGCTGAAGAGAGGGGTAGAGACTAAAACCCTGAGTACAGACTGAAGAACAGGTTGAGACTGAAACCCTGAGCACAGGCTGAAGAGATGGGTAGAGACTGAAACCCTGAGTACAGGCTGAAGAGAGGGGTAGAGACTAAAACCCTGAGCAAAGACTGAAGAGAAGGGTAGAGACTGACACCCCGAGCACTGGCTGAAGAAAGGGGTACAGACTGAAACACTGAGCACAGGCTGAAGAGAGGGTTAGAGACTGAAACACTGAGCACAAGCTGAAGAAAGTGGTAGAGACTGAAACCCAGAGCACACGCTGAAGAGAGGGGTAGAGACTGAAACCCTGAGTACAGACTGAAGAACAGGTTGAGACTGAAACCCTGAGCAGAGGCTGAAGAGAAGGGTAGAGACTTAGACCCCTAGCACAGGGTGAAGAAAGGTGTACAGAATGAAACCCTGAGCACAGGCTGAAGAGAGGGGTAGAGACTAAAACCCTGAACACAGGCTGAAGAGAGGGGTAGAGACTGAAGCCATGAGTATAGGCAGAAGGACAGGTTGAGCCTGAAACCCTGAGCGCTGGCTGAATAGAGGGTTAGAGACTGAAACCCTGAGAGCAGGCTGAAGAGAGGGGTAGAGACTGAAACCCTGAGTACAGACTGAAGAACAGGTTGAGCCTGAAACCCTGAGCACAGGCTGAAGAGATGGGTAGAGACTGAAACCCTGAGTACAGGCTCAAGAGAGAGGTAGAGACTAAAACCCTGAGCAAAGGCTGAAGAGAAGGATAGAGACTGGCACCCCGAACACAGAGTGAAGAAAGGGGTACAGACTGAAACCCTGAGCACAGGCTGAAAAAAGAGGTAGAGACTAAAACCTTGAACACAGGCTGAAGAGAGGGGAAGAGACTGAAACCCACAGCACAGGCTGAAGAGAGGGATAGAGACTGAAACCCTGAGCACAGGCTGTAGAAAGGGGTTGAGGCAGAAACCCTGAGCACAGGCTGACGAGAGGGGAAGAGACTGAAGCCCAGATGACAGGCTGAAGAACGGGTTGAGAATGAAACCCTGAGCACAGGCTGAAGTGAGGGATAGAGACTGAAACCCTGAGCACAGGCTGAAGAAAGGGGTAGAGACTGAAGCCCTGAACACAGGCTGAAGAAAGGGGTAGAGACTGAAACCCCAAGCACAGGGTGAAGAAAGGGGTAGAGACTGAAACCCTGAACACAAGCTGAAGAGAGGGATACAGACTGAAATCCTGAGCGCAGGCCGAAGAGAGGGGAAGAGACTGAATCCCAGAGCACCGGATGAAGAATGGGTTGAGACTGAAACCCTGAGCACAGGCTGAAGAGAGGGGTTGAGAATGAAACCCTGAGCAAGGGCTGAAGAACGGGTTGAGACTGAAATCCTGAGCACAGGCTAAAGAGAGGGGTAGAGAATGAAACTTTGAGCACAGGCTGAAGAAAGGGATAGAGACTGAAACCCTGAACACAGGCTGAAGAGAGGGGTAGAGACTGAAGCCCTGAGTACAGGCTGAAGGACAGGTTGAGACTGAAACCCTGAGCACAGACTGAAGAGAGGATTAGAGACTGAAACACTGAGCACAAGCTGAAGAAAGTGGTAGAGACTGAAACCAAGAGCACACGCTGAAGAGATGGGTAGAGACTGAAACACTGAGTACAGACTGAAGAACAGGTTGAGACTGAAACCCTGAGCAGAGGCTGAAGAGAAGGGTAGAGACTTAGACCCCTAGCACAGGGTGAAGAAAGGGGTACAGACTGAAACCCTGAGCACAGGCTGAAGAGAGGGGTAGAGACTAAAACCTTGAACACAGGCTGAAGAGAGGGGTAGAGACTGAAGCCATGAGTATAGGCAGAAGGACTGGTTGAGCCTTAAACCCTGAGCGCTGGCTGAATAGAGGGTTAGAGACTGAAACCCTGAGCGCAGGCTGAAGAGAGGGGTAGAGACTGAAACCCTGAGTACAGACTGAAGAACAGGTTGAGACTGAAACCCTGAACACAGGCTGAAGAGAGGGATACAGACTGAAATCCTGAGCACAGGCCGAAGAGAGGGGAAGAGACTGAATCCCAGAGCACCGGATGAAGAACGGGTTGAGACTGAAACCCTGAGCACAGGCTGAAGAGAGGGGTTGAGAATGAAACCATGAGCAAGGGCTGAAGAACGGGTTGAGACTGAAATTCTGAGCACAGGCTAAAGAGAGGGGTAGAGAATGAAACTTTGAGCACAGGCTGAAGAAAGGGATAGAGACTGAAACCCTGAACACAGGCTGAAGAGAGGGGTAGAGACTGAAACCCTGAGTACAGGCTGAAGGACAGGTTGAGACTGAAACCCTGAGCACAGGCTGAAGAGAGGGTTAGAGACTGAAACACTGAGCACAAGCTGAAGAAAGTGGTAGAGACAGAAACCCAGAGCACACGCTGAAGAGAAGGGTAGAGACTGAAACCCTGAGTACAGACTGAAGAACAGGTTGAGACTGAAACCCTGAGCACAGGCTGAAGAGAAGGGTAGAGACTTAGACGCCTAGCACAGGGTGAAGAAAGGGGTACAGACTGAAACCCTGAGCACAGGCTGAAGAGAGGGGTAGAGACTAAAACCCTGAACACAGGCTGAAGAGTGCGGTAGAGACTGAAGCCTTGAGTATAGGCAGAAGGACTGGTTGAGCCTGAAACCCTGAGCGCTGGCTGAATAGAGGGTTAGAGACTGAAAGCCTGAGCGCAGGCTGAAGAGAGGGGTAGAGACTGAAACCCTGAGTACAGACTGAAGAACAGGTTGAGACTGAAACCCTGAGTACAGGC
Source organism: Carcharodon carcharias (assembly GCF_017639515.1). Taxonomy (NCBI): domain Eukaryota; kingdom Metazoa; phylum Chordata; class Chondrichthyes; order Lamniformes; family Lamnidae; genus Carcharodon; species Carcharodon carcharias. The sequence continues at coordinate 118,785,758 of NC_054477.1, forward strand.
TGAAGAGAGGGGCAGAGACTAAAACCCTGAACAAAGACTGAAGAGAAGGGTAGAGACTGACACCCCGAGCACAGAGTGAAGAAAGGGGTACAGACTGAAACCCTGAGCACAGGCTGAAAAAAGAGGTAGAGACTAAAACCCTGAACACAGGCTGAAGAGAGGGGAAGAGACTGAAACCCACAGCACAGGCTGAAGAGAGGGATAGAGACTGAAACCCTGAGCACAGGCTGAAGAAAGAGGTAGAGACTGAAACACGGAGCACAGGCTGAAGAAAGGGGTAGAGACTGAAACGCTGAGCACTGGCTGATGAGAGGGGTAGAGACTGAAACCCTGAGTACAGGCTGAAGAACGGGTTAAGACTGTAACCCGGAGCACAGACTGAAGAAAGTTGTAGAGACTGAAACCCAGAGCACAGTTTCAAGAGAGGGATAGAGACTGAAACCCTGAGCACAGGCTGAAGAACGGGTTGCGACTGAAAACCTGAGCACCGGCTGAAGAGAGGGGTAGAGACTGAAACACTGAGTCAGGCTGAAGAGAGGGGTAGAGACTAAAACCCTGAGCAAAGGCTGAAGAGAAGGGTAGAGACTGACACCCCGAGCACAGAGTGAAGAAAGGGGTACAGACTGAAACCCTGACCACAGGCTGAAAAAAGAGGTAGAGACTAAAACCCTGAACACAGGCAGAAGAGAGGGGTAGAGACTGAAACCCTGAGTACAGGCTGAAGAGAGGGGTAGAGACTAAAACCCTGAGCAAAGACTGAAGAGAAGGGTAGAGACTGACACCCCGAGCACAGAGTGAAGAAAGGGGTACAGGCTGAAACACTGAGCACAAGCTGAAGAAATTGGTAGAGACTGAAACCCAGAGCACACGCTGAAGAGAGGGGTAGAGACTGAAACCCTGAGTACAGACTGAAGAACAGGTTGAGACTGAAACCCTGAGCAGAGGCAGAAGAGAAGGGTAGAGACTTAGACCCCTAGCACAGGGTGAAGAAAGGTGTACAGAATGAAACCCTGAGCACAGGCTGAAGAGAGGGGTAGAGACTAAAACCCTGAACACAGGCTGAAGAGAGGGGTAGAGACTGAAGCCATGAGTATAGGCAGAAGGACAGGTTGAGCCTGAAACCCTGAGCGCTGGCTGAATAGAGGGTTAGAGACTGAAACCCTGAGCGCAGGCTGAAGAGAGGGATAGAGACTGAAACCCTGAGTACAGACTGAAGAACAGGTTGAGCCTGAAACCCTGAGCACAGGCTGAAGAGATGGGTAGAGACTGAAACCCTGAGTAAAGGCTGAAGTGAGAGGTAGAGACTAAAACCCTGAGCAAAGGCTGAAGAGAAGGATAGAGACTGGCACCCCGAACACAGAGTGAAGAAAGGGGTACAGACAGAAACCCTGAGCACAGGCTGAAAAAAGAGGTAGAGACTAAAACCTTGAACACAGGCTGAAGAGAGGGGAAGAGACTGAAACCCACAGCACAGGCTGAAGAGAGGGATAGAGACTGAAACCCTGAGCACAGGCTGTAGAAAGGGGTTGAGGCAGAAACCCTGAGCACAGGCTGACGAGAGGGGAAGAGACTGAAGCCCAGATGACAGGCTGAAGAACGGGTTGAGAATGAAACCCTGAGCACAGGCTGAAGTGAGGGATAGAGACTGAAACCCTGAGCACAGGCTGAAGAAAGGGGTAGAGACTGAAGCCCTGAACACAGGCTGAAGAAAGGGGTAGAGACTGAAACCCCAAGCACAGGGTGAAGAAAGGGGTAGAGACTGAAACCCTGAACACAGGCTGAAGAGAGGGATACAGACTGAAATCCTGAGCACAGGCCAAAGAGAGGGGAAGAGACTGAATCCCAGAGCACCGGATGAAGAATGGGTTGAGACTGAAACCCTGAGCACAGGCTGAAGAGAGGGGTTGAGAATGAAACCCTGAGCAAGGGCTGAAGAACGGGATGAGACTGAAATCCTGAGCACAGGCTGAAGAGAGGGTTAGAGACTGAAACACTGAGCACAAGCTGAAGAAAGTGGTAGAGACAGAAACCCAGAGCACACGCTGAAGAGAAGGGTAGAGACTGAAACCCTGAGTACAGACTGAAGAACAGGTTGAGACTGAAACCCTGAGCACAGGCTGAAGAGAAGGGTAGAGACTTAGACGCCTAGCACAGGGTGAAGAAAGGGGTACAGACTGAAACCCTGAGCACAGGCTGAAGAGAGGGGTAGAGACTAAAACCCTGAACACAGGCTGAAGAGTGCGGTAGAGACTGAAGCCTTGAGTATAGGCAGAAGGACTGGTTGAGCCTGAAACCCTGAGCGCTGGCTGAATAGAGGGTTAGAGACTGAAAGCCTGAGCGCAGGCTGAAGAGAGGGGTAGAGACTGAAACCCTGAGTACAGACTGAAGAACAGGTTGAGACTGAAACCCTGAGTACAGGCTGAAGAGAGGGGCAGAGACTAAAACCCTGAACAAAGACTGAAGAGAAGGGTAGAGACTGACACCCCGAGCACAGAGTGAAGAAAGGGGTACAGACTGAAACCCTGAGCACAGGCTGAAAAAAGAGGTAGAGACTAAAACCCTGAACACAGGCTGAAGAGAGGGGAAGAGACTGAAACCCACAGCACAGGCTGAAGAGAGGGATAGAGACTGAAACCCTGAGCACAGGCTGAAGAAAGAGGTAGAGACTGAAACACGGAGCACAGGCTGAAGAAAGGGGTAGAGACTGAAACGCTGAGCACTGGCTGATGAGAGGGGTAGAGACTGAAACCCTGAGTACAGGCTGAAGAACGGGTTAAGACTGTAACCCGGAGCACAGACTGAAGAAAGTTGTAGAGACTGAAACCCAGAGCACAGTTTGAAGAGAGGGATAGAGACTGAAACCCTGAGCACAGGCTGAAGAACGGGTTGCGACTGAAAACCTGAGCACCGGCTGAAGAGAGGGGTAGAGACTGAAACACTGAGTCAGGCTGAAGAGAGGGGTAGAGACTAAAACCCTGAGCAAAGGCTGAAGAGAAGGGTAGAGACTGACACCCCGAGCACAGAGTGAAGAAAGGGGTACAGACTGAAACCCTGATCACAGGCTGAAAAAAGAGGTAGAGACTAAAACCCTGAACACAGGCAGAAGAGAGGGGTAGAGACTGAAACCCTGAGTACAGGCTGAAGAGAGGGGTAGAGACTAAAACCCTGAGCAAAGACTGAAGAGAAGGGTAGAGACTGACACCCCGAGCACAGAGTGAAGAAAGGGGTACAGGCTGAAACACTGAGCACAAGCTGAAGAAATTGGTAGAGACTGAAACCCAGAGCACACGCTGAAGAGAGGGGTAGAGACTGAAACCCTGAGTACAGACTGAAGAACAGGTTGAGACTGAAACCCTGAGCAGAGGCTGAAGAGAAGGGTAGAGACTTAGACCCCTAGCACAGGGTGAAGAAAGGTGTACAGAATGAAACCCTGAGCACAGGCTGAAGAGAGGGGTAGAGACTAAAACCCTGAACACAGGCTGAAGAGAGGGGTAGAGACTGAAGCCATGAGTATAGGCAGAAGGACAGGTTGAGCCTGAAACCCTGAGCGCTGGCTGAATAGAGGGTTAGAGACTGAAACCCTGAGCGCAGGCTGAAGAGAGGGATAGAGACTGAAACCCTGAGTACAGACTGAAGAACAGGTTGAGCCTGAAACCCTGAGCACAGGCTGAAGAGATGGGTAGAGACTGAAACCCTGAGTAAAGGCTGAAGTGAGAGGTAGAGACTAAAACCCTGAGCAAAGGCTGAAGAGAAGGATAGAGACTGGCACCCCGAACACAGAGTGAAGAAAGGGGTACAGACAGAAACCCTGAGCACAGGCTGAAAAAAGAGGTAGAGACTAAAACCTTGAACACAGGCTGAAGAGAGGGGAAGAGACTGAAACCCACAGCACAGGCTGAAGAGAGGGATAGAGACTGAAACCCTGAGCACAGGCTGTAGAAAGGGGTTGAGGCAGAAACCCTGAGCACAGGCTGACGAGAGGGGAAGAGACTGAAGCCCAGATGACAGGCTGAAGAACGGGTTGAGAATGAAACCCTGAGCACAGGCTGAAGTGAGGGATAGAGACTGAAACCCTGAGCACAGGCTGAAGAAAGGGGTAGAGACTGAAGCCCTGAACACAGGCTGAAGAAAGGGGTAGAGACTGAAACCCCAAGCACAGGGTGAAGAAAGGGGTAGAGACTGAAACCCTGAACACAGGCTGAAGAGAGGGATACAGACTGAAATCCTGAGCACAGGCCAAAGAGAGGGGAAGAGACTGAATCCCAGAGCACCGGATGAAGAATGGGTTGAGACTGAAACCCTGAGCACAGGCTGAAGAGAGGGGTTGAGAATGAAACCCTGAGCAAGGGCTGAAGAACGGGTTGAGACTGAAATCCTGAGCACAGGCTAAAGAGAGGGGTAGAGAATGAAACTTTGAGCACAGGCTGAAGAAAGGGATAGAGACTGAAACCCTGAACACAGGCTGAAGAGAGGGGTAGAGACTGAAACACTGAGCACAAGCTGAAGAAAGTGGTAGAGACTGAAACCCAGAGCAGAGGCTGAAGAGAAGGGTAGAGACTTAGACCCCTAGCACAGGGTGAAGAAAGGGGTACAGACTGAAACCCTGAGCACAGGCTGAAGAGAGGGGTAGAGACTAAAACCTTGAACACAGGCTGAAGAGAGGGGTAAAGACTGAAGCCATGAGTATAGGCAGAAGGACTGGTTGAGCCTGAAACCCTGAGCGCTGGCTGAATAGAGGGTTAGAGACTGAAACCCTGAGCGCAGGCTGAAGAGAGGGGTAGAGACTGAAACCCTGAGTACAGACTGAAGAACAGGTTGAGACTGAAACCCTGAACACAGGCTGAAGAGAGGGATACAGACTGAAATCCTGAGCACAGGCCGAAGAGAGGGGAAGAGACTGAATCCCAGAGCACCGGATGAAGAACGGGTTGAGACTGAAACCCTGAGCACAGGCTGAAGAGAGGGGTTGAGAATGAAACCATGAGCAAGGGCTGAAGAACGGGTTGAGACTGAAATCCTGAGCACAGACTAAAGAGAGGGGTAGAGAATGAAACTTTGAGCACAGGCTGAAGAAAGGGATAGAGACTGAAACCCTGAACACGGGCTGAAGAGGGGGGTAGAGACTGACACCCTGAGTACAGGCTGAAGGACAGTTTGAGACTGAAACCCTGAGCACAGGCTGAAGAGAGGGTTAGAGACTGAAACACTGAGCACAAGCTGAAGAAAGTGGTAGAGACTGAAACCCAGAGCACACGCTGAAGAGAGGGGTAGAGACTGAAACCCTGAGTACAGACTGAAGAACAGGTTGAGACTGAAACCCTGAGCAGAGGCTGAAGAGAAGGGTAGAGACTTAGACCCCTAGCACAGGGTGAAGAATGGTGTACAGAATGAAACCCTGAGCACAGGCTGAAGAGAGGGGTAGAGACTAAAACCCTGAACACAGGCTGAAGAGAGGGGTAGAGACTGAAGCCATGAGTATAGGCAGAAGGACAGGTTGAGCCTGAAACACTGAGCGCTGGCTGAATAGAGGGTTAGAGACTGAAACCCTGAGCGCAGGCTGAAGAGAGGGGTAGAGACTGAAGCCCTGAATATAGGCTGATGGACTGGTTGAGCCTGAAACCCTGAGCACAGGCTGAAGAGAGGGTTAGAGACTGAAACCCTGAGCACAGGCTGAAAAAAGAGGCAGAGACTAAAACCCTTAACACAAGCAGAAGAGAGGGGTAGAGACTGAAACACTGAGTCAGGGTGAAGAGAGGGGTAGAGACTGAAACCCTGAGCACAGGCTGAAGAACGAGTTGAGACTGAAACCCTGAGCACAGGCTGAAGAAAGGGGTAGATTCTGAAACCCTGAGCACCGGCTGAAGAGAGGGGTAGAGACTGAAACCCTGATTACAGGCTGAAGAGAGGGGTAGAGACTAAAACCCTGAGCAAATACTGAAGAGAAGGGTAGAGACTGACACCCCGAGCACAGAGTGAAGAAAGAGGTACAGACTGAAACCCTGAGCACAGGCTGAAAAAAGAGGTAGAGACTAAAACCCTGAACACAGGCTGAAGAGAGGGGAAGAGACTGAAACCCACAGCACAGGCTGAAGAGAGGGATAGAGACTGAAACCCTGAGCATAGGCTGAAGAAAGAGGTAGAGACTGAAACATGGAGCACAGGCTGAAGAAAGGGGTAGAGACTGAAACGCTGAGCACTGGCTGAAGAGAGGGGTAGAGACTGAAACCCTGAGTACAGGCTGAAGAACGGGTTAAGACTTTAACCCTGAGCACAGACTGAAGAAAGTGGTAGAGACTGAAACCCAGAGCACAGTTTGAAGAGAGGGATAGAGACTGAAACCCTGAGCACAGGCTGAAGAACGGGTTGCGACTGAAAACCTGAGCACCGGCTGAAGAGAGGGGTAGAGACTGAAACACTGAGTCAGGCTGATGAGAGGGGTAGAGACTAAAACCCTGAGCAAAGGCTGAAGAGAAGGGTAGAGACTGACAACCCGAGCACAGAGTGAAGAAAGGGGTACAGACTGAAACCATGAGCACAGCTGAAAAAAGAGGTAGAGACTAAAACCCTGAACACAGGCAGAAGAGAGGGGTAGAGACTGAAGCCCTGAGTATAGGCTGATGGACTGGTTGAGCCTGAAACCCTGAGCACAGGCTGAAGAGAGGGTTAGAGACTGAAACCCTGAGCACAGGCTGAAAAAAGAGGCAGAGACTAAAACCCTTAGCACAGGCAGAAGAGAGGGGTAGAGACTGAAACACTGAGTCAGGCTGAAGAGAGGGGTAGAGACTGAAACCCTGAGCACCGGCTGAAGAACGGGTTGAGACTGAAACCCTGAGCACAGGCTGAAGAAAGGGGTAGATTCTGAAACCCTGAGCACCGGCTGAAGAGAGGGGTAGAGACTGAAACACTGAGTCAGGCTGAAGAGAGGGGTAGACACTGAAACCCAGAACACAGGCTGAAGAAAGGGGTAGAATCTGAAACCCTGAGCAACGGCTGTAGATAGGGAAAGAGACTGAAACCCAGAGCACAGGCTGAAGAGAGGGATAGAGACTGAAACCCTGAGCACAGGCTGAAGAAAGAGGTAGAGACTGAAACACGGAGCACAGGCTGAAGAGAGGGGTAGAGACTGAAACCCTGAGCACTGGCTGAAGAGGGGGGTAGAGAATGATCCCTGAGCACAGGCTGTAGAAAGGGGTTGAGACAGAAACCTGAGCACAGGCTGAAGAGAGGGAAGAGACTGAAACCCAGAGCACAGGCTGAAGAGAGGGATAGAGACTGAAACCCTGAGCACAGGCTGAAGAAAGAGGTAGAGACTGAAACAGAGAGCACAGGCTGAAGAGAGGGTAGAGACTGAAACCCTGAGCACTGGCTGAAGAGAGGGGTAGAGACTGAAACCCTGTGCACAGACTGAAGAATGGGTTGAGATTGAAACCCTGAGCACAGGCTGAAGAAAGGGGAAGAGACAGAAACCCTGAGCACAGGCTGAAGAAAGAGGTAGAGACTGAAACACGGAGCACAGGCTGAAGAAAGGGGTAGAGACTGAAACGCTGAGTACTGGCTGAAGAGAGGGGTAGAGACTGAAACCCTGAGTAGAGGCTGACGAACGGGTTTAGACTGTAACCCTGAGCACAGACTGAAGAAAGTGGTAGAGATTGAAACCCAGAGCACAGTTTGAAGAGAGGGATAGAGACTGAAACCCTGAGCACAGGCTGAAGAACGGGTTGCGACTGAAACCCTGAGCACCGGCTGAAGAGAGGGGTAGAGACTGAAACCCTGAGTACAGGCTGAAGGACAGGTTGAGACTGAAACCCTGAGCACAGGCTGAAGAGAGGGTTAGAGACTGAAACACTGAGCACAAGCTGAAGAAAGTGGTAGAGACTGAAACCCAGAGCACACGCTGAAGAGAGGGGTAGAGACTGAAACCCTGAGTACAGACTGAAGAACAGGTTGAGACTGAAACCCTGAGCACAGGCTGAAGAGAAGGGTAGAGACTTAGACCCCGAGCACAGGCTGAAGAACGGGTTGCGACTGAAAACCTGAGCACCGGCTGAAGAGAGGGGTAGAGACTGAAACACTGAGTCAGGCTGAAGGGAGGGGTAGAGACTAAAACCCTGAGCAAAGGCTGAAGAGAAGGGTAGAGACTGACACCCCGAGCACAGAGTGAAGAAAGGGGTACAGACTGAAACCCTGAGCACAGGCTGAAAAAAGAGGTAGAGACTAAAACCCTGAACACAGGCAGAAGAGAGGGGTAGAGACTGAAGCCCTGAATATAGGCTGATGGACTGGTTGAGCCTGAAACCCTGAGCACAGGCTGAAGAGAGGGTTAGAGACTGAAACCCTGAGCACAGGCTGAAAAAAGAGGCAGAGACTAAAACCCTTAACACAAGCAGAAGAGAGGGGTAGAGACTGAAACACTGAGTCAGGGTGAAGAGAGGGGTAGAGACTGAAACCCTGAGCACAGGCTGAAGAACGACTTGAGACTGAAACCCTGAGCACAGGCTGAAGAAAGGGGTAGATTCTGAAACCCTGAGCACCGGCTGAAGAGAGGGGTAGAGACTGAAACCCTGATTACAGGCTGAAGAGAGGGGTAGAGACTAAAACCCTGAGCAAATACTGAAGAGAACGGTAGAGACTGACACCCCGAGCACAGAGTGAAGAAAGGGGTACAGACTGAAACCCTGAGCACAGGCTGAAAAAAGAGGTAGAGACTAAAACCCTGAACACAGGCTGAAGAGAGGGGAAGAGACTGAAACCCACAGCACAGGCTGAAGAGAGGGATAGAGACTGAAACCCTGAGCACAGGCTGAAGAAAGAGGTAGAGACTGAAACACGGAGCACAGGCTGAAGAAAGGGGTAGAGACTGAAACGCTGAGCACTGGCTGAAGAGAGGGGTAGAGACTGAAACCCTGAGTACAGGCTGAAGAACGGGTTAAGACTTTAACCCTGAGCACAGACTGAAGAAAGTGGTAGAGACTGAAACCCAGAGCACAGTTTGAAGAGAGGGATAGAGACTGAAACCCTGAGCACAGGCTGAAGAACGGGTTGCGACTGAAAACCTGAGCACCGGCTGAAGAGAGGGGTAGAGACTGAAACACTGAGTCAGGCTGATGAGAGGGGTAGAGACTAAAACCCTGAGCAAAGGCTGAAGAGAAGGGTAGAGACTGACAACCCGAGCACAGAGTGAAGAAAGGGGTACAGACTGAAACCATGAGCACAGCTGAAAAAAGAGGTAGAGACTAAAACCCTGAACACAGGCAGAAGAGAGGGGTAGAGACTGAAGCCCTGAGTATAGGCTGATGGACTGGTTGAGCCTGAAACCCTGAGCACAGGCTGAAGAGAGGGTTAGAGACTGAAACCCTGAGCACAGGCTGAAAAATGAGGCAGAGACTAAAACCCTTAGCACAGGCAGAAGAGAGGGGTAGAGACTGAAACACTGAGTCAGGCTGAAGAGAGGGGTAGAGACTGAAACCCTGAGCACCGGCTGAAGAACGGGTTGAGACTGAAACCCTGAGCACAGGCTGAAGAAAGGGGTAGATTCTGAAACCCTGAGCACCGGCTGAAGAGAGGGGTAGAGACTGAAACACTGAGTCAGGCTGAAGAGAGGGGTAGACACTGAAACCCAGAGCACAGGCTGAAGAAAGGGGTAGAATCTGAAACCCTGAGCAACGGCTGTAGATAGGGAAAGAGACTGAAACCCAGAGCACAGGCTGAAGAGAGGGATAGAGACTGAAACACTGAGCACAGGCTGAAGAAAGAGGTAGAGACTGAAACATGGAGCACAGGCTGAAGAGAGGGGTAGAGACTGAAACCCTGAGCACAGGCTGAAGAAAGAGGTAGAGACTGAAACACGGAGCACAGGCTGAAGAAAGGGGTAGAGACTGAAACGCTGAGCACTGGCTGAAGAGAGGGGTAGAGACTGAAACCCTGAGTACAGGCTGAAGAACGGGTTAAGACTTTAACCCTGAGCACAGACTGAAGAAAGTGGTAGAGACTGAAACCCAGAGCACAGTTTGAAGAGAGGGATAGAGACTGAAACCCTGAGCACAGGCTGAAGAACGGGTTGCGACTGAAAACCTGAGCACCGGCTGAAGAGAGGGGTAGAGACTGAAACACTGAGTCAGGCTGATGAGAGGGGTAGAGACTAAAACCCTGAGCAAAGGCTGAAGAGAAGGGTAGAGACTGACAACCCGAGCACAGAGTGAAGAAAGGGGTACAGACTGAAACCATGAGCACAGCTGAAAAAAGAGGTAGAGACTAAAACCCTGAACACAGGCAGAAGAGAGGGGTAGAGACTGAAGCCCTGAGTATAGGCTGATGGACTGGTTGAGCCTGAAACCCTGAGCACAGGCTGAAGAGAGGGTTAGAGACTGAAACCCTGAGCACAGGCTGAAAAATGAGGCAGAGACTAAAACCCTTAGCACAGGCAGAAGAGAGGGGTAGAGACTGAAACACTGAGTCAGGCTGAAGAGAGGGGTAGAGACTGAAACCCTGAGCACCGGCTGAAGAACGGGTTGAGACTGAAACCCTGAGCACAGGCTGAAGAAAGGGGTAGATTCTGAAACCCTGAGCACCGGCTGAAGAGAGGGGTAGAGACTGAAACACTGAGTCAGGCTGAAGAGAGGGGTAGACACTGAAACCCAGAGCACAGGCTGAAGAAAGGGGTAGAATCTGAAACCCTGAGCAACGGCTGTAGATAGGGAAAGAGACTGAAACCCAGAGCACAGGCTGAAGAGAGGGATAGAGACTGAAACACTGAGCACAGGCTGAAGAAAGAGGTAGAGACTGAAACATGGAGCACAGGCTGAAGAGAGGGGTAGAGACTGAAACCCTGAGCACTGGCTGAAGAGGGGGGTAGAGAATGATCCCTGAGCACAGGCTGTAGAAAGGGGTTGAGACATAAACCTGAGCACAGGCTGAAGAGAGGGAAGAGACTGAAACCCAGAGCACAGGCTGAAGAGAGGGATAGAGACTGAAACCCTGAGCACAGGCTGAAGAAAGAGGTAGAGACTGAAACACAGAGCACAGGCTGAAGAGAGGGTAGAGACTGAAACCCTGAGCACTGGCTGAAGAGAGGGGTAGAGACTGAAACCCTGTGCACAGACTGAAGAACGGGTTGAGATTGAAACCCTGAGCACAGGCTGAAGAAAGGGGAAGAGACAGAAACCCTGAGCACAGGCTGAAGAAAGAGGTAGAGACTGAAACACGGAGCACAGGCTGAAGAAAGGGGTAGAGACTGAAACGCTGAGTACTGGCTGAAGAGAGGGGTAGAGACTGAAACCCTGAGTAGAGGCTGACGAACGGGTTTAGACTGTAACCCTGAGCACAGACTGAAGAAAGTGGTAGAGACTGAAACCCAGAGCACAGTTTGAAGAGAGGGATAGAGACTGAAACCCTGAGCACAGACTGAAGAACGGGTTGCGACTGAAACCCTGAGCACCGGCTGAAGAGAGGGGTAGAGACTGAAACCCTGAGTACAGGCTGAAGGACAGGTTGAGACTGAAACCCTGAGCACAGACTGAAGAGAGGGTTAGAGACTGAAACACTGAGCACAAGCTGAAGAAAGTGGTAGAGACTGAAACCCAGAGCACACGCTGAAGAGAGGGGTAGAGACTGAAACCCTGAGTACAGACTGAAGAACAGGTTGAGACTGAAACCCTGAGCACAGGCTGAACGGAAGGGTAGAGACTTAGACCCCGAGCACAGGGTGAAGAAAGGGGTACAGACTGAAACCCTGAGCACAGGCTGAAGAGAGGGGTAGAGACTAAAACCCTGAACACAGGCTGAAGAGTGGGGTAGAGACTGAAGCCTTGAGTATAGGCAGAAGGACTGGTTGAGCCTGAAACCCTGAGCGCTGGCTGAATAGAGGGTTAGAGACTGAAACCCTGAGCGCAGGCTGAAGAGAGGGGTAGAGACTGAAACCCTGAGTACAGACTGAAGAACAGGTTGAGACTGAAACCCTGAGTACAGGCTGAAGAGAGGGGCAGAGACTAAAACCCTGAACAAAGACTGAAGAGAAGGGTAGAGACTGACACCCCGAGCACAGAGTGAAGAAAGGGGTACAGACTGAAACCCTGAGCACAGGCTGAAAAAAGAGGTAGAGACTAAAACCCTGAACACAGGCTGAAGAGAGGGGAAGAGACTGAAACCCACAGCACAGGCTGAAGAGAGGGATAGAGACTGAAACCCTGAGCACAGGCTGTAGAAAGGGGTTGAGGCAGAAACCCTGAGCACAGGCTGACGAGAGGGGAAGAGACTGAATCCCAGATGACAGGCTGAAGAACGGGTTGAGAATGAAACCCTGAGCACAGGCTGAAGTGAGGGGTAGAGACTGAAACCCTGAGCACAGGCTGAAGAAAGGGGTAGAGACTGAAGCCCTGAACACAGGCTGAAGAAATGGGTAGAGACTGAAAGCCCAAGCACAGGGTGAAGAAAGGGGTAGAGACTGAAACCCTGAGCACAGGCTGAAAAAAGAGGTAGAGACTAAAACCCTGAACATAGGCTGAAGAGAGGGTTAGAGACTGAAACACTGAGCGCAGGCTGAAGAGGGGGGTAGAGATTGAAACCCTGAGTACAGGCTGAATAGAGGGATAGAGACTGAAACCCTGAGCACAGGCTGAAGAATGGGTTGCGACTGAAAACCTGAGCACCGGCTGAAGAGAGGGGTAGAGACTGAAACACTGAGTCAGGCTGAAGAGAGGGGTAGAGACTAAAACCCTGAGCAAAGGCTGAAGAGAAGGGTAGAGACTGACACCCCGAGCACAGAGTGAAGAAAGGGGTACAGACTGAAACCCTGAGCACAGGCTGAAAAAAGAGGTAGAGACTAAAACCCTGAACACAGGCAGAAGAGAGGGGTCGAGACTGAAGCCCTGAATATAGGCTGATGGACTGGTTGAGCCTGAAACCCTGAGCACAGGCTGAAGAGAGGGTTAGAGACTGAAACCCTGAGCACAGGCTGAAAAAAGAGGCAGAGACTAAAACCCTTAACACAAGCAGAAGAGAGGGGTAGAGACTGCAACACTGAGTCAGGGTGAAGAGAGGGGTAGAGACTGAAACCCTGAGCACAGGCTGAAGAACGACTTGAGACTGAAACCCTGAGCACAGGCTGAAGAAAGGGGTAGATTCTGAAACCCTGAGCACCGGCTGAAGAGAGGGGTAGAGACTGAAACCCTGATTACAGGCTGAAGAGAGGGGTAGAGACTAAAACCCTGAGCAAATACTGAAGAGAAGGGTAGAGACTGACACCCCGAGCACAGAGTGAAGAAAGGGGTACAGACTGAAACCCTGAGCACAGGCTGAAAAAAGAGGTAGAGACTAAAACCCTGAACACAGGCTGAAGAGAGGGGAAGAGACTGAAACCCACAGCACAGGCTGAAGAGAGGGATAGAGACTGAAACCCTGAGCACAGGCTGAAGAAAGAGGTAGAGACTGAAACACGGAGCACAGGCTGAAGAAAGGGGTAGAGACTGAAACGCTGAGCACTGGCTGAAGAGAGGGGTAGAGACTGAAACCCTGAGTACAGGCTGAAGAACGGGTTAAGACTTTAACCCTGAGCACAGACTGAAGAAAGTGGTAGAGACTGAAACCCAGAGCACAGTTTGAAGAGAGGGATAGAGACTGAAACCCTGAGCACAGGCTGAAGAACGGGTTGCGACTGAAAATCTGAGCACCGGCTGAAGAGAGGGGTAGAGACTGAAACACTGAGTCAGGCTGATGAGAGGGGTAGAGACTAAAACCCTGAGCAAAGGCTGAAGAGAAGGGTAGAGACTGACAACCCGAGCACAGAGTGAAGAAAGGGGTACAGACTGAAACCATGAGCACAGCTGAAAAAAGAGGTAGAGACTAAAACCCTGAACACAGGCAGAAGAGAGGGGTAGAGACTGAAGCCCTGAGTATAGGCTGATGGACTGGTTGAGCATGAAACCCTGAGCACAGGCTGAAGAGAGGGTTAGAGACTGAAACCCTGAGCACAGGCTGAAAAAAGAGGCAGAGACTAAAACCCTTAGCACAGGCAGAAGAGAGGGGTAGAGACTGAAACACTGAGTCAGGCTGAAGAGAGGGGTAGAGACTGAAACCCTGAGCACCGGCTGAAGAACGGGTTGAGACTGAAACCCTGAGGACAGGCTGAAGAAAGGGGTAGATTCTGAAACCCTGAGCACCGGCTGAAGAGAGGGGTAGAGACTGAAACCCTGATTACAGGCTGAAGAGAGGGGTAGAGACTAAAACCCTGAGCAAATACTGAAGAGAACGGTAGAGACTGACACCCCGAGCACAGAGTGAGGAAAGGGGTACAGACTGAAACCCTGAGCACAGGCTGAAAAAAGAGGTAGAGACTAAAACCCTGAACACAGGCTGAAGAGAGGGGAAGAGACTGAAACCCACAGCACAGGCTGAAGAGAGGGATAGAGACTGAAACCCTGAGCACAGGCTGAAGAAAGAGGTAGAGACTGAAACACGGAGCACAGGCTGAAGAAAGGGGTAGAGACTGAAACGCTGAGCACTGGCTGAAGAGAGGGGTAGAGACTGAAACCCTGAGTACAGGCTGAAGAACGGGTTAAGACTTTAACCCTGAGCACAGACTGAAGAAAGTGGTAGAGACTGAAACCCAGAGCACAGTTTGAAGAGAGGGATAGAGACTGAAACCCTGAGCACAGGCTGAAGAACGGGTTGCGACTGAAAATCTGAGCACCGGCTGAAGAGAGGGGTAAAGACTGAAACACTGAGTCAGGCTGATGAGAGGGGTAGAGACTAAAACCCTGAGCAAAGGCTGAAGAGAAGGGTAGAGACTGACAACCCGAGCACAGAGTGAAGAAAGGGGTACAGACTGAAACCATGAGCACAGCTGAAAAAAGAGGTAGAGACTAAAACCCTGAACACAGGCAGAAGAGAGGGGTAGAGACTGAAGCCCTGAGTATAGGCTGATGGACTGGTTGAGCATGAAACCCTGAGCACAGGCTGAAGAGAGGGTTAGAGACTGAAACCCTGAGCACAGGCTGAAAAAAGAGGCAGAGACTAAAACCCTTAGCACAGGCAGAAGAGAGGGGTAGAGACTGAAACACTGAGTCAGGCTGAAGAGAGGGGTAGAGACTGAAACCCTGAGCACCGGCTGAAGAACGGGTTGAGACTGAAACCCTGAGGACAGGCTGAAGAAAGGGGTAGATTCTGAAACCCTGAGCACCGGCTGAAGAGAGGGGTAGAGACTGAAACACTGAGTCAGGCTGAAGAGAGGGGTAGAGACTGAAACCCTGAGCACCGGCTGAAGAACGGGTTGAGACTGAAACCCTGAGCACAGGCTGAAGAAAGGGGTAGATTCTGAAACCCTGAGCACCGGCTGAAGAGAGGGGTAGAGACTGAAACACTGAGTCAGGCTGAAGAGAGGGGTAGACACTGAAACCCAGAGCACAGGCTGAAGAAAGGGGTAGAATCTGAAACCCTGAGCAACGGCTGTAGATAGGGAAAGAGACTGAAACCCAGAGCACAGGCTGAAGAGAGGGATAGAGACTGAAACCCTGAGCACAGGCTGAAGAAAGAGGTAGAGACTGAAACACGGAGCACAGGCTGAAGAGAGGGGTAGAGACTGAAACCCTGAGCACTGGCTGAAGAGAGGGGTAGAGAATGATCCCTAAGCACAGACTGTAGAAAGGGGTTGAGACAGAAACCTGAGCACAGGCTGAAGAGAGGGAAGAGACTGAAACCCAGAGCACAGGCTGAAGAGAGGGATAGAGACTGAAACCCTGAGTACAGACTGAAGAACAGGTTGAGACTGAAACCCTGAGCACAGGCTGAAGAGAAGGGTAGAGACTTAGACCCCGAGCACAGGGTGAAGAAAGGGGTACAGACTGAAACCCTGAGCACAGGCTGAAGAGAGGGGTAGAGACTAAAACCCTGAACACAGGCTGAAGAGTGGGGTAGAGACTGAAGCCTTGAGTATAGGCAGAAGGACTGGTTGAGCCTGAAACCCTGAGCGCTGGCTGAATAGAGGGTTAGAGACTGAAACCCTGAGCGCAGGCTGAAGAGAGGGGTAGAGACTGAAACCCTGAGTACAGACTGAAGAACAGGTTGAGACTGAAACCCTGAGTACAGGCTGAAGAGAGGGGCAGAGACTAAAACCCTGAACAAAGACTGAAGAGAAGGGTAGAGACTGACACCCCGAGCACAGAGTGAAGAAAGGGGTACAGACTGAAACCCTGAGCACAGGCTGAAAAAAGAGGTAGAGACTAAAACCCTGAACATAGGCTGAAGAGAGGGTTAGAGACTGAAACACTGAGCGCAGGCTGAAGAGGGGGGTAGAGATTGAAACCCTGAGTACAGGCTGAATAGAGGGATAGAGACTGAAACCCTGAGCACAGGCTGAAGAATGGGTTGCGACTGAAAACCTGAGCACCGGCTGAAGAGAGGGGTAGAGACTGAAACACTGAGTCAGGCTGAAGAGAGGGGTAGAGACTAAAACCCTGAGCAAAGGCTGAAGAGAAGGGTAGAGACTGACACCCCGAGCACAGAGTGAAGAAAGGGGTACAGACTGAAACCCTGAGCACAGGCTGAAAAAAGAGGTAGAGACTAAAACCCTGAACACAGGCAGAAGAGAGGGGTAGAGACTGAAGCCCTGAATATAGGCTGATGGACTGGTTGAGCCTGAAACCCTGAGCACAGGCTGAAGAGAGGGTTAGAGACTGAAACCCTGAGCACAGGCTGAAAAAAGAGGCAGAGACTAAAACCCTTAACACAAGCAGAAGAGAGGGGTAGAGACTGCAACACTGAGTCAGGGTGAAGAGAGGGGTAGAGACTGAAACCCTGAGCACAGGCTGAAGAACGACTTGAGACTGAAACCCTGAGCACAGGCTGAAGAAAGGGGTAGATTCTGAAACCCTGAGCACCGGCTGAAGAGAGGGGTAGAGACTGAAACCCTGATTACAGGCTGAAGAGAGGGGTAGAGACTAAAACCCTGAGCAAATACTGAAGAGAAGGGTAGAGACTGACACCCCGAGCACAGAGTGAAGAAAGGGGTACAGACTGAAACCCTGAGCACAGGCTGAAAAAAGAGGTAGAGACTAAAACCCTGAACACAGGCTGAAGAGAGGGGAAGAGACTGAAACCCACAGCACAGGCTGAAGAGAGGGATAGAGACTGAAACCCTGAGCACAGGCTGAAGAAAGAGGTAGAGACTGAAACACGGAGCACAGGCTGAAGAAAGGGGTAGAGACTGAAACGCTGAGCACTGGCTGAAGAGAGGGGTAGAGACTGAAACCCTGAGTACAGGCTGAAGAACGGGTTAAGACTTTAACCCTGAGCACAGACTGAAGAAAGTGGTAGAGACTGAAACCCAGAGCACAGTTTGAAGAGAGGGATAGAGACTGAAACCCTGAGCACAGGCTGAAGAACGGGTTGCGACTGAAAAACTGAGCACCGGCTGAAGAGAGGGGTAGAGACTGAAACACTGAGTCAGGCTGATGAGAGGGGTAGAGACTAAAACCCTGAGCAAAGGCTGAAGAGAAGGGTAGAGACTGACAACCCGAGCACAGAGTGAAGAAAGGGGTACAGACTGAAACCATGAGCACAGCTGAAAAAAGAGGTAGAGACTAAAACCCTGAACACAGGCAGAAGAGAGGGGTAGAGACTGAAGCCCTGAGTATAGGCTGATGGACTGGTTGAGCATGAAACCCTGAGCACAGGCTGAAGAGAGGGTTAGAGACTGAAACCCTGAGCACAGGCTGAAAAAAGAGGCAGAGACTAAAACCCTTAGCACAGGCAGAAGAGAGGGGTAGAGACTGAAACACTGAGTCAGGCTGAAGAGAGGGGTAGAGACTGAAACCCTGAGCACCGGCTGAAGAACGGGTTGAGACTGAAACCCTGAGGACAGGCTGAAGAAAGGGGTAGATTCTGAAACCCTGAGCACCGGCTGAAGAGAGGGGTAGAGACTGAAACACTGAGTCAGGCTGAAGAGAGGGGTAGAGACTGAAACCCTGAGCACCGGCTGAAGAACGGGTTGAGA
Organism: Carcharodon carcharias; assembly: GCF_017639515.1. Lineage (NCBI taxonomy): Eukaryota > Metazoa > Chordata > Chondrichthyes > Lamniformes > Lamnidae > Carcharodon > Carcharodon carcharias. The sequence goes on from NC_054477.1 coordinate 118,803,741, forward strand.
CTGAAACCCTGAGCACAGGCTGAAGAAAGGGGTAGATTCTGAAACCCTGAGCACCGGCTGAAGAGAGGGGTAGAGACTGAAACACTGAGTCAGGCTGAAGAGAGGGGTAGACACTGAAACCCAGAGCACAGGCTGAAGAAAGGGGTAGAATCTGAAACCCTGAGCAACGGCTGTAGATAGGGAAAGAGACTGAAACCCAGAGCACAGGCTGAAGAGAGGGATAGAGACTGAAACCCTGAGCACAGGCTGAAGAAAGAGGTAGAGACTGAAACACGGAGCACAGGCTGAAGAGAGGGGTAGAGACTGAAACCCTGAGCACTGGCTGAAGAGAGGGGTAGAGAATGATCCCTGAGCACAGACTGTAGAAAGGGGTTGAGACAGAAACCTGAGCACAGGCTGAAGAGAGGGAAGAGACTGAAACCCAGAGCACAGGCTGAAGAGAGGGATAGAGACTGAAACCCTGAGCACTGGCTGAAGAGAGGGGTAGAGACTGAAACCCTGTGCACAGACTGAAGAACGGGTTGAGATTGAAACCCTGAGCACAGGCTGAAGAAAGGGGAAGAGACAGAAACCCTGAGCACAGGCTGAAGAAAGAGGTAGAGACTGAAACACGGAGCACAGGCTGAAGAAAGGGGTAGAGACTGAAACGCTGAGTACTGGCTGAAGAGAGGGGTAGAGACTGAAACCCTGAGTAGAGGCTGACGAACGGGTTTAGACTGTAACCCTGAGCACAGACTGAAGAAAGTGGTAGAGATTGAAACCCAGAGCACAGTTTGAAGAGAGGGATAGAGACTGAAACCCTGAGCACAGGCTGAAGAACGGGTTGCGACTGAAACCCTGAGCACCGGCTGAAGAGAGGGGTAGAGACTGAAACCCTGAGCACAGGCTGAAGAGAGGGGTAGAGACTGAAACCCTGAGCACAGGCTGAAGAAATGGGTAGAGTCTGAAACCCTGAGCACCGGCTGTAGATAGGGAAAGAGACTGAAACCCAGAGCCCAGGCTGAAGAGAGGGATAGAGACTGAAACCCTGAGCACAGGCTGAAGAAAGAGGTAGAGACTGAAACACGGAGCACAGGCTGAAGAGAGGGGTAGAGACTGAAAACCTGAGCACTGGCTGAAGAGAGGGGTAGAGACTGAAACCCTGAGCACAGGCTGAAAAAAGAGGCAGAGACTAAAACCCTTAACACAAGCAGAAGAGAGGGGTAGAGACTGAAACACTGAGTCAGGGTGAAGAGAGGGGTAGAGACTGAAACCCTGAGCACAGGCTGAAGAACGACTTGAGACTGAAACCCTGAGCACAGGCTGAAGAAAGGGGTAGATTCTGAAACCCTGAGCACCGGCTGAAGAGAGGGGTAGAGACTGAAACCCTGATTACAGGCTGAAGAGAGGGGTAGAGACTAAAACCCTGAGCAAATACTGAAGAGAAGGGTAGAGACTGACACCCCGAGCACAGAGTGAAGAAAGGGGTACAGACTGAAACCCTGAGCACAGGCTGAAAAAAGAGGTAGAGACTAAAACCCTGAACACAGGCTGAAGAGAGGGGAAGAGACTGAAACCCACAGCACAGGCTGAAGAGAGGGATAGAGACTGAAACCCTGAGCACAGGCTGAAGAAAGAGGTAGAGACTGAAACACGGAGCACAGGCTGAAGAAAGGGGTAGAGACTGAAACGCTGAGCACTGGCTGAAGAGAGGGGTAGAGACTGAAACCCTGAGTACAGGCTGAAGAACGGGTTAAGACTTTAACCCTGAGCACAGACTGAAGAAAGTGGTAGAGACTGAAACCCAGAGCACAGTTTGAAGAGAGGGATAGAGACTGAAACCCTGAGCACAGGCTGAAGAACGGGTTGCGACTGAAAAACTGAGCACCGGCTGAAGAGAGGGGTAGAGACTGAAACACTGAGTCAGGCTGATGAGAGGGGTAGAGACTAAAACCCTGAGCAAAGGCTGAAGAGAAGGGTAGAGACTGACAACCCGAGCACAGAGTGAAGAAAGGGGTACAGACTGAAACCATGAGCACAGCTGAAAAAAGAGGTAGAGACTAAAACCCTGAACACAGGCAGAAGAGAGGGGTAGAGACTGAAGCCCTGAGTATAGGCTGATGGACTGGTTGAGCATGAAACCCTGAGCACAGGCTGAAGAGAGGGTTAGAGACTGAAACCCTGAGCACAGGCTGAAAAAAGAGGCAGAGACTAAAACCCTTAGCACAGGCAGAAGAGAGGGGTAGAGACTGAAACACTGAGTCAGGCTGAAGAGAGGGGTAGAGACTGAAACCCTGAGCACCGGCTGAAGAACGGGTTGAGACTGAAACCCTGAGGACAGGCTGAAGAAAGGGGTAGATTCTGAAACCCTGAGCACCGGCTGAAGAGAGGGGTAGAGACTGAAACACTGAGTCAGGCTGAAGAGAGGGGTAGAGACTGAAACCCTGAGCACCGGCTGAAGAACGGGTTGAGACTGAAACCCTGAGCACAGGCTGAAGAAAGGGGTAGATTCTGAAACCCTGAGCACCGGCTGAAGAGAGGGGTAGAGACTGAAACACTGAGTCAGGCTGAAGAGAGGGGTAGACACTGAAACCCAGAGCACAGGCTGAAGAAAGGGGTAGAATCTGAAACCCTGAGCAACGGCTGTAGATAGGGAAAGAGACTGAAACCCAGAGCACAGGCTGAAGAGAGGGATAGAGACTGAAACCCTGAGCACAGGCTGAAGAAAGAGGTAGAGACTGAAACACGGAGCACAGGCTGAAGAGAGGGGTAGAGACTGAAACCCTGAGCACTGGCTGAAGAGAGGGGTAGAGAATGATCCCTGAGCACAGACTGTAGAAAGGGGTTGAGACAGAAACCTGAGCACAGGCTGAAGAGAGGGAAGAGACTGAAACCCAGAGCACAGGCTGAAGAGAGGGATAGAGACTGAAACCCTGAGCACTGGCTGAAGAGAGGGGTAGAGACTGAAACCCTGTGCACAGACTGAAGAACGGGTTGAGATTGAAACCCTGAGCACAGGCTGAAGAAAGGGGAAGAGACAGAAACCCTGAGCACAGGCTGAAGAAAGAGGTAGAGACTGAAACACGGAGCACAGGCTGAAGAAAGGGGTAGAGACTGAAACGCTGATTACTGGCTGAAGAGAGGGGTAGAGACTGAAACCCTGAGTAGAGGCTGACGAACGGGTTTAGACTGTAACCCTGAGCACAGACTGAAGAAAGTGGTAGAGATTGAAACCCAGAGCACAGTTTGAAGAGAGGGATAGAGACTGAAACCCTGAGCACAGGCTGAAGAACGGGTTGCGACTGAAACCCTGAGCACCGGCTGAAGAGAGGGGTAGAGACTGAAACCCTGAGCACAGGCTGAAGAGAGGGGTAGAGACTGAAACCCTGAGCACAGGCTGAAGAAATGGGTAGAGTCTGAAACCCTGAGCACCGGCTGTAGATAGGGAAAGAGACTGAAACCCAGAGCCCAGGCTGAAGAGAGGGATAGAGACTGAAACCCTGAGCACAGGCTGAAGAAAGAGGTAGAGACTGAAACACGGAGCACAGGCTGAAGAGAGGGGTAGAGACTGAAAACCTGAGCACTGGCTGAAGAGAGGGGTAGAGACTGAAACCCTGAGCACAGGCTGAAAAAAGAGGCAGAGACTAAAACCCTTAACACAAGCAGAAGAGAGGGGTAGAGACTGAAACACTGAGTCAGGGTGAAGAGAGGGGTAGAGACTGAAACCCTGAGCACAGGCTGAAGAACGACTTGAGACTGAAACCCTGAGCACAGGCTGAAGAAAGGGGTAGATTCTGAAACCCTGAGCACCGGCTGAAGAGAGGGGTAGAGACTGAAACCCTGATTACAGGCTGAAGAGAGGGGTAGAGACTAAAATCCTGAGCAAATACTGAAGAGAAGGGTAGAGACTGACACCCCGAGCACAGAGTGAAGAAAGGGGTACAGACTGAAACCCTGAGCACAGGCTGAAAAAAGAGGTAGAGACTAAAACCCTGAACACAGGCTGAAGAGAGGGGAAGAGACTGAAACCCACAGCACAGGCTGAAGAGAGGGATAGAGACTGAAACCCTGAGCACAGGCTGAAGAAAGAGGTAGAGACTGAAACACGGAGCACAGGCTGAAGAAAGGGGTAGAGACTGAAACGCTGAGCACTGGCTGAAGAGAGGGGTAGAGACTGAAACCCTGAGTACAGGCTGAAGAACGGGTTAAGACTTTAACCCTGAGCACAGACTGAAGAAAGTGGTAGAGACTGAAACCCAGAGCACAGTTTGAAGAGAGGGATAGAGACTGAAACCCTGAGCACAGGCTGAAGAACGGGTTGCGACTGAAAACCTGAGCACCAGCTGAAGAGAGGGGTAGAGACTGAAACACTGAGTCAGGCTGATGAGAGGGGTAGAGACTAAAACCCTGAGCAAAGGCTGAAGAGAAGGGTAGAGACTGACAACCCAAGCACAGAGTGAAGAAAGGGGTACAGACTGAAACCATGAGCACAGCTGAAAAAAGAGGTAGAGACTAAAACCCTGAACACAGGCAGAAGAGAGGGGTAGAGACTGAAGCCCTGAGTATAGGCTGATGGACTGGTTGAGCCTGAACCCTAAGCACAGGCTGAAGAGAGGGTTAGAGACTGAAACCCTGAGCACAGGCTGAAAAAAGAGGCAGAGACTAAAACCCTTAGCACAGGCAGAAGAGAGGGGTAGAGACTGAAACACTGAGTCAGGCTGAAGAGAGGGGTAGAGACTGAAACCCTGAGCACCGGCTGAAGAACGGGTTGAGACTGAAACCCTGAGGACAGGCTGAAGAAAGGGGTAGATTCTGAAACCCTGAGCACCGGCTGAAGAGAGGGGTAGGGACTGAAACACTGAGTCAGGCTGAAGAGAGGGGTAGAGACTGAAACCCTGAGCACCGGCTGAAGAACGGGTTGAGACTGAAACCCTGAGCACAGGCTGAAGAAAGGGGTAGATTCTGAAACCCTGAGCACCGGCTGAAGAGAGGGGTAGAAACTGAAACACTGAGTCAGGCTGAAGAGAGGGGTAGACACTGAAACCCAGAGCACAGGCTGAAGAAAGGGGTAGAATCTGAAACCCTGAGCAACGGCTGCAGATAGGGAAAGAGACTGAAACCCAGAGCACAGGCTGAAGAGAGGGATAGAGACTGAAACCCTGAGCACAGGCTGAAGAAAGAGGTAGAGACTGAAACACAGAGCACAGGCTGAAGAGAGGGTAGAGACTGAAACCCTGAGCACTGGCTGAAGAGAGGGGTAGAGACTGAAACCCTGTGCACAGACTGAAGAACGGGTTGAGATTGAAACCCTGAGCACAGGCTGAAGAAAGGGGAAGAGACAGAAACCCTGAGCACAGGCTGAAGAAAGAGGTAGAGACTGAAACACGGAGCACAGGCTGAAGAAAGGGGTAGAGACTGAAACGCTGAGTACTGGCTGAAGAGAGGGGTAGAGACTGAAACCCTGAGTAGAGGCTGACGAACGGGTTTAGACTGTAACCCTGAGCACAGACTGAAGAAAGTGGTAGAGATTGAAACCCAGAGCACAGTTTGAAGAGAGGGATAGAGACTGAAACCCTGAGCACAGGCTGAAGAACGGGTTGCGACTGAAACCCTGAGCACCGGGTGAAGAGAGGGGTAGAGACTGAAACACTGAGTCAGGCTGAAGAGAGGGGTAGAGACTGAAACCCTGAGAACAGGCTGAAGAAAGGGGTAGAGTCTGAAACCCTGAGCACCGGCTGTAGATAGGGAAAGAGACTGAAACCCAGAGCCCAGGCTGAAGAGAGGGATAGAGACTGAAACCCTGAGCACAGGCTGAAGAAAGAGGTAGAGACTGAAACACGGAGCACAGGCTGAAGAGAGGGGTAGAGACTGAAAACCTGAGCACTGGCTGAAGAGAGGGGTAGAGACTGAAACCCTGAGCACAGGCTGTAGAAAGGGGTTGAGACAGAAACCTGAGCACAGGCTGAAGAGAGGGGAAGAGAATGAAACCCAGAGCACATGCTGAAGAGAGGGATAGAGACTGAATTCCTGAGCACAGGCTCAAGAAAGAGGTAGAGACTGAAACACGGAGCACAGGCTGAAGAAAGGGTAGAGACTGAAACCCTGAGCACTGGCTGAAGAGAGGGGTAGAGACTGAAACCCTGAGCACAGACTGAAGAACAGGTTGAGACTGAAACCCAGAGCACAGGCTGAAGAAAGGGGTAGAGACTGAAACGCTGAGCACTGGCTGAAGAGAGGGTTAGAGACTGAAACCCTGAGCACAAGCTGAAGAAAGGGGTAGAGTCTAAAACGCTGAGCACAGGATGAAGAAAGTGGTAGAGACTGAAACCCTGAGCACAGGCTGAAGAGAGGGTTACAGACTGAAACCCTGAGCACAGGCTGAAGAAAGGGGTAGAGTCTGAAACCCTGAGCACTGGCTGAAGAGAGGGGTAGAGACTGAAACCCTGAGTACAGCTGAAGAACGGGTTTAGACTGTAACCCTGAGCACAGACTGAAGAAAGTAGTAGAGAATGAAACCCTGAGCACAGGCTGAAGAAAGGGCTAGAGACCGAAACCCTGAGCACTGGCTGAAGAGAGGGGTTGAGACTGAAACCCTGAGCACAGGCTGAGGAAAGGGGTAGAGTCTGAAACCCTGAGCAAAGGCTGAAGAGAGGGGTTGAGACTGAAACCCTGAGCACAGGCTGAGGAAAGGGGTAGAGTCTGAAACCCTGAGCACCGGCTGTAGATAGGGAAAGAGACTGAAACCCAGAGCACAGGCTGAAGAGAGGGATAGAGACTGAAACCCTGAGCACAGGCTGAAGAAAGAGGTCGAGACTGAAACACGGAGCACAGGCTGAAGAGAGGGGTAGAGACTGAAAACCTGAGCACTGGCTGAAGAGAGGGGTAGAGACTGAAACCCTGAGCACAGGCTGTAGAAAGGGGTTGAGACAGAAACCTGAGCACAGGCTCAAGAGAGGGGAAGAGAATGAAACCCAGAGCACAGGCTGAAGAGAGGGATAGAGACTGAATTCCTGAGTACAGGCTGAAGAAAGAGGTAGAGACTGAAACACGGAGCACAGGCTGAAGAAAGGGTAGAGACTGAAACCCTGAGCACTGGCTGAAGAGAGGGGTAGAGACTGAAACCCTGAGCACAGACTGAAGAACATGTTGAGACTGAAACCCAGAGCACAGGCTGAAGAAAGGGGTAGAGACTGAAACGCTGAGCACTGGCTGAAGAGAGGGTTAGAGACTGAAACCCTGAGCACAAGCTGAAGAAAGGGGTAGAGTCTAAAACGCTGAGCACAGGATGAAGAAAGTGGTAGAGACTGAAACCCTGAGCACAGGCTGAAGAGAGGGTTACAGACTGAAACCCTGAGCACAGGCTGAAGAAAGGGGTAGAGTCTGAAACCCTGAGCACTGGCTGAAGAGAGGGGTAGAGACTGAAACCCTGAGTACAGCTGAAGAACGGGTTTAGACTGTAACCCTGAGCACAGACTGAAGAAAGTAGTAGAGAATGAAACCCTGAGCACAGGCTGAAGAAAGGGCTAGAGACCGAAACCCTGAGCACTGGCTGAAGAGAGGGGTTGAGACTGAAACCCTGAGCACAGGCTGAGGAAAGGGGTAGAGTCTGAAACCCTGAGCACAGGCTGAAGAGAGGGGTTGAGACTGAAACCCTGAGCACAGGCTGAGGAAAGGGGTAGAGTCTGAAACCCTGAGCACAGGCTGTAGATAGGGGTTGAGGCAGAAACACTGATTACAGGCTGACGAGAGGGGAAGAGACTGAAGCCCAGATGACAGGATGAAGAACAGTTTGAGACTGAAACCCTGAGCACAGGCAGAAGTGAGGGGTAGAGACTGAAACCCTGAGCAAAGTCTAAAGAAAGGGGTAGAGACTGAAGCCCTGAACACAGGCTGAAGAAAGGGGTAGGGACTGAAACCCAGAGCACAGGCTGAAGAGAAGGGTAGAGACTGAAACCCTGAGTACAGGCTGAAGAACAGGTTGAGATTGAAACCTTGAGCACAGGCTGAAAAACAGAGGTCGAGACTAAAACCCTGAACACAGACAGAAGAGAGGTGTAGAGACTGAAACCCTGAGCACAGGCTGAAGAACGGGTTGAGACTGAAACCCTGAGCACAGGCTGAAGAAAGGGGTAGAGTCTGAAACACAGAGCACAGGCTGTAGAAAGGGGTTGAGACAGAAACCCTGAGCACAGGGTGAAGAAAGGGGTACAGACTGAAACCCTGAGCACAGGCTGAAAAAAGAGGTAGAAACTAAAACCCTGAACACAGGCTGAAGAAAGGGGTAGAGTCTGAAACCCTGAGCACAGGCTGTAGAAAGGGGTTGAGAAAGAAACCCTGAGCACAGGCTGAAGAAAGGGGTAGAGTCTGAAACCCTGAGCACAGGCTGTAGAAAGGGGTTGAGACTGAAACCCTGAGCACAGGCTGAAGAGCAGGGAAGAGACTGAAACCCAGAGCACAGGCAGAAGAGAGGGATAGAGACTGAAACCCTGAGCTGAGGCTGAAGAACGGGTTGCGACTGAAACCCTGAGCACCGGCTGAAGAGAGGGATAGAGACTGAAAAATTGAGTCAGGCTGAAGAGAGGGGTAGAGACTGAAACCCTGAGCACAGGCTGAAGAAAGGGGTAGAGTCTGAAACCCTAAGCACCGGCTGTAGAGAGGGGAAGAGACTGAAACCCAGAGCACAGGCTGAAGGGAGGGATAGAGAGTGATACCCTGAACACAGGCTGAAGAAAGGGGTAGAGACTGAAACCCCAAGCACAGGGTGAAGAGAGGGATAGAGACTGAAACCCTGAGCACAGGCTGAAGAAAGAGGTAGAGACTGAAACACGGAGTACAAGCTGAAGATAGTGGTCGAGATTAAACCCTGAGCACTGGCTGAAGAGAGGGGTAGAGACTGAAACCCTGAGCACAGGCTGTAGAAAGGTGTTGAGACAGAAACCTGAGCACAGGCTGAAGAGAGGGGAAGAGACTGAAACACGGAGCACAGGCTGAAGAAAGGATAGAGACTGAAACCCTGAGCACTGGCTGAAGAGAGGGGTAGAGACTGAAACCCTGAGCACAGACTGAAGAACGGGTTGAGACTGAAACCCTGAGCACAGGCTGTAGAAAGGGGTTGAGGCAGAAACCCTGAGCACAGGCTGACGAGAGGGGAAGAGACTGAAGCCCAGATGACAGGCTGAAGAACAGGTTGAGACTGAAACCCTGAGCACAGGCATAGGTGAAGGGTAGAGACTGAAACCCTGAGCACAGTCTAAAGAAAGGGGTAGAGACTGAAGCCCTGAACACAGGCTGAAGAAAGGGGTAGGGACTGAAACCCAGAGCACAGGCTGAAGAGAAGGGTAGAGACTGAAACCCTGAGTACAGGCTGAAGAACAGGTTGAGATTGAAACCTTGAGCACAGGCTGAAAAACAGAGGTCGAGACTAAAACCCTGAACACAGACAGAAGAGAGGTGTAGAGACTGAAACCCTGAGCACAGGCTGAAGAACGGGTTGAGACTGAAACCCTGAGCACAGGCTGAAGAAAGGGGTAGAGTCTGAAACACAGAGCATAGGCTGTAGAAAGGGGTTGAGACAGAAACCCTGAGCACAGGGTGAAGAAAGGGGTACAGACTGAAACCCTGAGCACAGGCTGAAAAAAGAGGTAGAGACTAAAACCCTGAACACAGGCTGAAGAAAGGGGTAGAGTCTGAAACCCTGAGCACAGGCTGTAGAAAGGGGTTGAGAAAGAAACCCTGAGCACAGGCTGAAGAAAGGGGTAGAGTCTGAAACCCTGAGCACAGGCTGTAGAAAGGGGTTGAGACAGAAACCCTGAGCACAGGCTGAAGACCAGGGAAGAGACTGAAACCCAGAGCACAGGCGGAAGAGAGGGATAGAGACTGAAACCCTGAGCTGAGGCTGAAGAACGGGTTGCGACTGAAACCCTGAGCACCGGCTGAAGAGAGGGATAGAGACTGAAAAATTGAGTCAGGCTGAAGAGAGGGGTAGAGACTGAAACCCTGAGCACAGGCTGAAGAAAGGGGTAGAGTCTGAAACCCTAAGCACCGGCTGTAGAGAGGGGAAGAGACTGAAACCCAGAGCACAGGCTGAAGGGAGGGATAGAGAGTGATACCCTGAACACAGGCTGAAGAAAGGGGTAGAGACTGAAACCCCAAGCACAGGGTGAAGAGAGGGATAGAGACTGAAACCCTGAGCACAGGCTGAAGAAAGAGGTAGAGACTGAAACACGGAGTACAAGCTGAAGATAGTGGTCGAGATTAAACCCTGAGCACTGGCTGAAGAGAGGGGTAGAGACTGAAACCCTGAGCACAGGCTGTAGAAAGGTGTTGAGACAGAAACCTGAGCACAGGCTGAAGAGAGGGGAAGAGACTGAAACACGGAGCACAGGCTGAAGAAAGGATAGAGACTGAAACCCTGAGCACTGGCTGAAGAGAGGGGTAGAGACTGAAACCCTGAGCACAGACTGAAGAACGGGTTGAGACTGAAACCCTGAGCACAGGCTGTAGAAAGGGGTTGAGGCAGAAACCCTGAGCACAGGCTGACGAGAGGGGAAGAGACTGAAGCCCAGATGACAGGCTGAAGAACAGGTTGAGACTGAAACCCTGAGCACAGGCATAGGTGAAGGGTAGAGACTGAAACCCTGAGCACAGTCTAAAGAAAGGGGTAGAGACTGAAGCCCTGAACACAGGCTGAAGAAAGGGGTAGGGACTGAAACCCAGAGCACAGGCTGAAGAGAAGGGTAGAGACTGAAACCCTGAGTACAGGCTGAAGAACAGGTTGAGATTGAAACCTTGAGCACAGGCTGAAAAACAGAGGTCGAGACTAAAACCCTGAACACAGACAGAAGAGAGGTGTAGAGACTGAAACCCTGAGCACAGGCTGAAGAACGGGTTGAGACTGAAACCCTGAGCACAGGCTGAAGAAAGGGGTAGAGTCTGAAACACAGAGCATAGGCTGTAGAAAGGGGTTGAGACAGAAACCCTGAGCACAGGGTGAAGAAAGGGGTACAGACTGAAACCCTGAGCACAGGCTGAAAAAAGAGGTAGAGACTAAAACCCTGAACACAGGCTGAAGAAAGGGGTAGAGTCTGAAACCCTGAGCACAGGCTGTAGAAAGGGGTTGAGAAAGAAACCCTGAGCACAGGCTGAAGAAAGGGGTAGAGTCTGAAACCCTGAGCACAGGCTGTAGAAAGGGGTTGAGACAGAAACCCTGAGCACAGGCTGAAGACCAGGGAAGAGACTGAAACCCAGAGCACAGGCGGAAGAGAGGGATAGAGACTGAAACCCTGAGCTGAGGCTGAAGAACGGGTTGCGACTGAAACCCTGAGCACCGGCTGAAGAGAGGGATAGAGACTGAAAAATTGAGTCAGGCTGAAGAGAGGGGTAGAGACTGAAACCCTGAGCACAGGCTGAAGAAAGGGGTAGAGTCTGAAACCCTGAGCACCGGCTGTAGAGAGGGGAAGAGACTGAAACCCAGAGCACAGGCTGAAGGGAGGGATAGAGAGTGATACCCTGAACACAGGCTGAAGAAAGGGGTAGAGACTGAAACCCCAAGCACAGGGTGAAGAGAGGGATAGAGACTGAAACCCTGAGCACAGGCTGAAAAAAGAGGTAGAGACTGAAACACGGAGTACAAGCTGAAGATAGGGGTCGAGATTAAACCCTGAGCACTGGCTGAAGAGAGGGGTAGAGACTGAAACCCTGAGCACAGGCTGTAGAAAGGTGTTGAGACAGAAACCTGAGCACAGGCTGAAGAGAGGGGAAGAGACTGAAACACGGAGCACAGGCTGAAGAAAGGGTAGAGACTGAAACCCTGAGCACTGGCTGAAGAGAGGGGTAGAGACTGAAACCCTGAGCACAGACTGAAGAACGGGTTGAGACTGAAACCCTGAGCACAGGCTGTAGAAAAGGGTTGAGGCAGAAACTCTGAGCACAGGCTGACGAGAGGGGAAGAGACTGAAGCCCAGATGACAGGCTGAAGAACAGGTTGAGACTGAAATCCTGAGCACAGGCATAGGTGAAGGGTAGAGACTGAAACCCTGAGCACAGTCTGAAGAAAGGGGTAGAGACTGAAGCCCTGAACACAGGATGAAGTTGGGGTAGCGACTGAAACCCAGAGCAAAGGCTGAAGAGAGGGGTAGAGACTGAAACCCTGAGTACAGACTGAAGAACAGGTTGAGACTGAAACCATGAGCACAGGCTGAAGAGAAGGGTAGAGACTAACACTCCGAGCACAGGGTGAAGAATGGGGTACAGACTGAAACCCTGAGCACAGACTGAAGAGAGGGGTAGAGACTAAAACCCTGAACACAGGCTGAAGAGAGGGGTAGAGGCTGAAGCCTTGAGTATAGGCTGAAGGACTGGTTGAGCCTGAAACCCTGAGCACAGGCTGAATAGAGGTTTAGAGACTGAAACCCTGAGTGCAGGCTGAAGAGAGGGTTAGAGACTGAAGCCCTGAGTACAGACTGAAGAACAGGTTGAGACTGAAACCCTGAGCACAGGCTGAAGAGAGGGGTAGAGACTAAAACCCTGAGCAAAGGCTGAAGAGAAGGGTAGAGACTGACACCCCGAGCACAGAGTGAAGAAAGGGGTACAGACTGAAACCCTGATCACAGGCTGAAAAAAGAGGTAGAGACTAAAACCCTGAACACAGGCAGAAGAGAGGGACAGAGACTGAAGCCCTGAGTACAGGCTGAAGGACTGGTTGAGCCTGAAACCCTGAGCACAGGCTGAAGAGAGGGTTAGAGACTGAAACACTGAGCACAGGCTGAAGAACGGGTTGCGACTGAAACCCTGAGCAAAGGCTGAAGAGAGGGGTAGAGGCTGACACCCCGAGCACAGGGTGAAGAAAGGGGTACAGACTGAAACCTTGAGCACAGGCTGAAAAAAGAGGTAGAGAAAAAAACCCTGAACACAGGCAGAAGAGAGGCGAGAGACTGAAACACTGAGTCAGGCTGAAGAGAGGGGTAGAGACTGAAACCCTGAGCACAGGCTGTAGAAAGGGGTTGAGACAGAAACCTGAGCACAGGCTGAAGAGAGGGGATGAGAGTGAAACCCAGAGCACAGGCTGAAGAGAGGGATAGAGACTGAAACCCTGAGTACAGGCTGAAGAAAGAGGTAGAGACTGAAACACGGAGCACAGGCTGAAGAAAGGGGAAGAGACTGAAACCCTGAGCACTGGCTGAAGAGAGGGGTAGAGACTGAAACCCTGAGTACAGCTGAACAACGGGTTTAGACTGTAACCCTGAGCACAGACTGAAGAAAGTAGTAGAGACTGAATCTCTGAGCACAGGCTGAAGAAAGGGGTAGAGACCGAAACCCTGAGCACTGGCTGAAGAGAGGGGTTGAGACTGAAACCCTGAGCACAGGCTGAGGAAAGGGGTAGAGTCTGAAACCCTGAGCACAGGCTGTAGAAAGAGGTTGAGGCTGAAACCCTGAACACAGCCTGACGAGAGGGGAAGAGACTGAAGCCCAGATGACAAGATGAAGAACAGTTTGAGACTGAAACACTTAGCACAGGCAGAAGTGAGGGGTAGAGACTGAAACCCTGAGCACAAGCTGAAGAAAGGGGTAGAGTCTAAAATGCTGAGCACAGGCCGAAGAAAGGGATTGAGACAGAAACCCAGAGCACAGCCTGAAGAGAGGGGTAGAGACTGAAACCCAGAGCACCGGCTGAAGAGAGGGGTAGAGACTGAAACCCTGAGCAAAGGCTGAAGAGAAGGGTAGAGACTGACAACCCGAGCACAGAGTGAAGAAAGGGGTACAGACTGAAACCATGAGCACAGCTGAAAAAAGAGGTAGAGACTAAAACCCTGAACACAGGCAGAAGAGAGGGGTAGAGACTGAAGCCCTGAGTATAGGCTGATGGACTGGTTGAGCCTGAAACACTGAGCACAGGCTGAAGAGAGGGTTAGAGACTGAAACCCTGAGCACAGGCTGAAAAAAGAGGCAGAGACTAAAACCCTTAGCACAGGCAGAAGAGAGGGGTAGAGACTGAAACACGGAGCACAGGCTGAAGAGAGGGGTAGAGACTGAAAACCTGAGCACTGGCTGAAGAGAGGGGTAGAGACTGAAACCCTGAGCACAGGCTGTAGAAAGGGGTTGAGACAGAAACCTGAGCACAGGCTGAAGAGAGGGGAAGAGAATGAAACCCAGAGCACAGGCTGAAGAGAGGGATAGAGACTGAATTCCTGAGCACAGGCTGAAGAAAGAGGTAGAGACTGAAACACAGAGCACAGGCTGAAGAAAGGGTAGAGACTGAAACCCTGAGCACTGGCTGAAGAGAGGGGTAGAGACTGAAACCCTGAGCACAGACTGAAGAACAGGTTGAGACTGAAACCCAGAGCACAGGCTGAAGAAAGGGGTAGAGACTGAAACGCTGAGCACTGGCTGAAGAGAGGGTTAGGGACTGAAACTCTGAGCACAAGCTGAAGAAAGGGGTAGAGTCTAAAATGCTGAGCACAGGATGAAGAAAGTGGTAGAGACTGAAACCCTGAGCACAGGCTGAAGAGAGGGGTAGAGACTGAAACCCTGAGTACAGCTGAAGAACGCGTTTAGACTGTAACCCTGAGCACAGACTGAAGAAAGTAGTAGAGAATGAAACCCTGAGCACAGGCTGAAGAAAGGGCTAGAGACCGAAACCCTGAGCACTGGCTGAAGAGAGGGGTTGAGACTGAAACCCTGAGCACAGGCTGAAGAAAGGGTAGAGACTGAAACCCTGAGCACTGGCTGAAGAGAGGGGTAGAGACTGAAACCCTGAGCACAGACTGAAGAACGGGTTGAGACTGAAACCCTGAGCACAGGCTGTAGAAAGGGGTTGAGGCAGCAACCCTGAGCACAGGCTGACGAGAGGGGAAGAGACTGAAGCCCAGATGACAGGCTGAAGAACAGGTTGAGACTGAAACCCTGAGCACAGGCATAGGTGAAGGGTAGAGACTGAAACCCTGAGCACAGTCTAAAGAAAGGGGTAGAGACTGAAGCCCTGAACACAGGCTGAAGAAAGGGGTAGGGACTGAAACCCAGAGCACAGGCTGAAGAGAAGGGTAGAGACTGAAACCCTGAGTACAGGCTGAAGAACAGGTTGAGATTGAAACCTTGAGCACAGGCTGAAAAACAGAGGTCGAGACTAAAACCCTGAACACAGACAGAAGAGAGGTGTAGAGACTGAAACCCTGAGCACAGGCTGAAGAACGGGTTGAGACTGAAACCCTGAGCACAGGCTGAAGAGAGGGGATGAGAGTGAAACCCAGAGCACAGGCTGAAGAGAGGGATAGAGACTGAAACCCTGAGTACAGGCTGAAGAAAGAGGTAGAGACTGAAACACGGAGCACAGGCTGAAGAAAGGGGAAGAGACTGAAACCCTAAGCACTGGCTGAAGAGAGGGGTAGAGACTGAAACCCTGAGTACAGCTGAACAACGGCTTTAGACTGTAACCCTGAGCACAGACTGAAGAAATTAGTAGAGACTGAAACTCTGAGCACAGGCTGAAGAAAGGGGTAGAGACCGAAACCCTGAGCACTGGCTGAAGAGAGGGGTTGAGACTGAAACCCTGAGCACAGGCTGAGGAAAGGGGTAGAGTCTGAAACCCTGAGCACAGGCTGTAGAAAGAGGTTGAGGCTGAAACCCTGAGCACAGGCTGACGAGAGGGGAAGAGACTGAAGCCCAGATGACAAGATGAAGAACAGTTTGAGACTGAAACACTTAGCACAGGCAGAAGTGAGGGGTAGAGACTGAAACCCTGAGCACAAGCTGAAGAAAGGGGTAGAGTCTAAAATGCTGAGCACAGGCCGAAGAAAGGGATTGAGACAGAAACCCAGAGCACAGGCTGAAGAGAGGGGTAGAGACTGAAACCCAGAGCACCGGCTGAAGAGAGGGGTAGAGACTGAAACACTGAGTCAGGCTGATGAGAGGGGTAGAGACTAAAACCCTGAGCAAAGGCTGAAGAGAAGGGTAGAGACTGACAACCCGAGCACAGAGTGAAGAAAGGGGTACAGACTGAAACCATGAGCACAGCTGAAAAAAGAGGTAGAGACTAAAACCCTGAACACAGGCAGAAGAGAGGGGTAGAGACTGAAGCCCTGAGTATAGGCTGATGGACTGGTTGAGCCTGAAACACTGAGCACAGGCTGAAGAGAGGGTTAGAGACTGAAACCCTGAGCACAGGCTGAAAAAAGAGGCAGAGACTAAAACCCTTAGCACAGGCAGAAGAGAGGGGTAGAGACTGAAACACTGAGTCAGGCTGAAGAGAGGGGTAGAGACTGAAACCCTGAGCACCGGCTGAAGAACGGGTTGAGACTGAAACCCTGAGCACAGGCTGAAGAAAGGGGTAGATTCTGAAACCCTGAGCACCGGCTGAAGAGAGGGGTAGAGACTGAAACACTGAGTCAGGCTGAAGAGAGGGGTAGACACTGAAACCCAGAGCACAGGCTGAAGAAAGGGGGAGAATCTGAAACCCTGAGCAACGGCTGTAGATAGGGAAAGAGACTGAAACCCAGAGCACAGGCTGAAGAGAGGGATAGAGACTGAAACCCTGAGCACAGGCTGAAGAAAGAGGTAGAGACTGAAACACGGAGCACAGGCTGAAGAGAGGGGTAGAGACTGAAACCCTGAGCACTGGCTGAAGAGAGGGGTAGAGAATGATCCCTGAGCACAGGCTGTAGAAAGGGGTTGAGACAGAAACCTGAGCACAGGCTGAAGAGAGGGAAGAGACTGAAACCCAGAGCACAGGCTGAAGAGAGGGATAGAGACTGAAACCCTGAGCACAGGCTGAAGAAAGAGGTAGAGACTGAAACACAGAGCACAGGCTGAAGAGAGGGTAGAGACTGAAACCCTGAGCACTGGCTGAAGAGAGGGGTAGAGACTGAAACCCTGTGCACAGACTGAAGAACGGGTTGAGATTGAAACCCTGAGCACAGGCTGAAGAAAGGGGAAGAGACAGAAACCCTGAGCACAGGCTGAAGAAAGAGGTAGAGACTGAAACACGGAGCACAGGCTGAAGAAAGGGGTAGAGACTGAAACGCTGAGTACTGGCTGAAGAGAGGGGTAGAGACTGAAACCCTGAGTAGAGGCTGACGAACGGGTTTAGACTGTAACCCTGAGCACAGACTGAAGAAAGTGGTAGAGATTGAAACCCAGAGCACAGTTTGAAGAGAGGGATAGAGACTGAAACCCTGAGCACAGGCTGAAGAACGGGTTGCGACTGAAACCCTGAGCACCGGCTGAAGAGAGGGGTAGAGACTGAAACACTGAGTCAGGCTGAAGAGAGGGGTAGAGACTGAAACCCTGAGCACAGGCTGAAGAAAGGGGTAGAGTCTGAAACCCTGAGCACCGGCTGTAGATAGGGAAAGAGACTGAAACCCAGAGCCCAGGCTGAAGAGAGGGATAGAGACTGAAACCCTGAGCACAGGCTGAAGAAAGAGGTAGAGACTGAAACACGGAGCACAGGCTGAAGAGAGGGGTAGAGACTGAAAACCTGAGCACTGGCTGAAGAGAGGGGTAGAGACTGAAACCCTGAGCACAGGCTGTAGAAAGGGGTTGAGACAGAAACCTGAGCACAGGCTGAAGAGAGGGGAAGAGAATGAAACCCAGAGCACATGCTGAAGAGAGGGATAGAGACTGAATTCCTGAGCACAGGCTGAAGAAAGAGGTTGAGACTGAAACACGGAGCACAGGCTGAAGAAAGGGTAGAGACTGAAACCCTGAGCACTGGCTGAAGAGAGGGGTAGAGACTGAAACCCTGAGCACAGACTGAAGAACAGGTTGAGACTGAAACCCAGAGCACAGGCTGAAGAAAGGGGTAGAGACTGAAACGCTGAGCACTGGCTGAAGAGAGGGTTAGAGACTGAAACCCTGAGCACAAGCTGAAGAAAGGGGTAGAGTCTAAAACGCTGAGCACAGGATGAAGAAAGTGGTAGAGACTGAAACCCTGAGCACAGGCTGAAGAGAGGGTTACAGACTGAAACCCTGAGCACAGGCTGAAGAAAGGGGTAGAGTCTGAAACCCTGAGCACTGGCTGAAGAGAGGGGTAGAGACTGAAACCCTGAGTACAGCTGAAGAACGGGTTTAGACTGTAACCCTGAGCACAGACTGAAGAAAGTAGTAGAGAATGAAACCCTGAGCACAGGCTGAAGAAAGGGCTAGAGACCGAAACCCTGAGCACTGGCTGAAGAGAGGGGTTGAGACTGAAACCCTGAGCACAGGCTGAGGAAAGGGGTAGAGTCTGAAACCCTGAGCAAAGGCTGAAGAGAGGGGTTGAGACTGAAACCCTGAGCACAGGCTGAGGAAAGGGGTAGAGTCTGAAACCCTGAGCACCGGCTGTAGATAGGGAAAGAGACTGAAACCCAGAGCACAGGCTGAAGAGAGGGATAGAGACTGAAACCCTGAGCACAGGCTGAAGAAAGAGGTAGAGACTGAAACACGGAGCACAGGCTGAAGAGAGGGGTAGAGAATGAAAACCTGAGCACTGGCTGAAGAGAGGGGTAGAGACTGAAACCCTGAGCACAGGCTGTAGAAAGGGATTGAGACAGAAACCTGAGCACAGGCTGAAGAGAGGGGAAGAGAATGAAACCCAGAGCACAGGCTGAAGAGAGGGATAGAGACTGAATTCCTGAGCACAGGCTGAAGAAAGAGGTAGAGACTGAAACACAGAGCACAGGCTGAAGAAAGGGTAGAGACTGAAACCCTGAGCACTGGCTGAAGAGAGGGGTAGAGACTGAAACCCTGAGTACAGCTGAACAACGGGTTTAGACTGTAACCCTGAGCACAGACTGAAGAAAGTAGTAGAGACTGAAACTCTGAGCACAGGCTGAAGAAAGGGGTAGAGACCGAAACCCTGAGCACTGGCTGAAGAGAGGGGTTGAGACTGAAAACCTGAGCACAGGCTGAGGAAAGGGGTAGAGTCTGAAACCCTGAGCACAGGCTGTAGAAAGAGGTTGAGGCTGAAACCCTGAGCACAGGCTGACGAGAGGGGAAGAGACTGAAGCCCAGATGACAAGATGAAGAACAGTTTGAGACTGAAACACTTAGCACAGGCAGAAGTGAGGGGTAGAGACTGAAACCCTGAGCACAAGCTGAAGAAAGGGGTAGAGTCTAAAATGCTGAGCACAGGCCGAAGAAAGGGATTGAGACAGAAACCCAGAGCACAGGCTGAAGAGAGGGGTAGAGACTGAAACCCAGAGCACCGGCTGAAGAGAGGGGTAGAGACTGAAACACTGAGTCAGGCTGATGAGAGGGGTAGAGACTAAAACACTGAGCAAAGGCTGAAGAGAAGGGTAGAGACTGACAACCCGAGCACAGAGTGAAGAAAGGGGTACAGACTGAAACCATGAGCACAGCTGAAAAAAGAGGTAGAGACTAAAACCCTGAACACAGGCAGAAGAGAGGGGTAGAGACTGAAGCCCTGAGTATAGGCTGATGGACTGGTTGAGCCTGAAACCCTGAGCACAGGCTGAAGAGAGGGTTAGAGACTGAAACCCTGAGCACAGGCTGAAAAAAGAGGCAGAGACTAAAACCCTTAGCACAGGCAGAAGAGAGGGGTAGAGACTGAAACACTGAGTCAGGCTGAAGAGAGGGGTAGAGACTGAAACCCTGAGCACCGGCTGAAGAATGGGTTGAGACTGAAACCCTGAGCACAGGCTGAAGAAAGAGGTAGAGACTGAAACACAGAGCACAGGCTGAAGAGAGGGTAGAGACTGAAACCCTGAGCACTGGCTGAAGAGAGGGGTAGAGACTGAAACCCTGTGCACAGACTGAAGAACGGGTTGAGTTTGAAACCCTGAGCACAGGCTGAAGAAAGGGGAAGAGACAGAAACCCTGAGCACAGGCTGAAGAAAGAGGTAGAGACTGAAACACGGAGCACAGGCTGAAGAAAGGGGTAGAGACTGAAACGCTGAGTACTGGCTGAAGAGAGGGGTAGAGACTGAAACCCTGAGTAGAGGCTGACGAACGGGTTTAGACTGTAACCCTGAGCACAGACTGAAGAAAGTGGTAGAGATTGAAACCCAGAGCACAGTTTGAAGAGAGGGATAGAGACTGAAACCCTGAGCACAGGCTGAAGAACGGGTTGCGACTGAAACCCTGAGCACTGGCTGAAGAGAGGGGTAGAGACTGAAACACTGAGTCAGGCTGAAGAGAGGGGTAGAGACTGAAACCCTGAGCACAGGCTGAAGAAAGGGGTAGAGTCTGAAACCCTGAGCACCGGCTGTAGATAGGGAAAGAGACTGAAACCCAGAGCCCAGGCTGAAGAGAGGGATAGAGACTGAAACCCTGAGCACAGGCTGAAGAAAGAGGTAGAGACTGAAACACGGAGCACAGGCTGAAGAGAGGGGTAGAGACTGAAAACCTGAGCACTGGCTGAAGAGAGGGGTAGAGACTGAAACCCTGAGCACAGGCTGTAGAAAGGGGTTGAGACAGAAACCTGAGCACAGGCTGAAGAGAGGGGAAGAGAATGAAACCCAGAGCACAGGCTGAAGAGAGTGATAGAGACTGAATTCCTGAGCACAGGCTGAAGAAAGAGGTTGAGACTGAAACACGGAGCACAGGCTGAAGAAAGGGTAGAGACTGAAACCCTGAGCACTGGCTGAAGAGAGGGGTAGAGACTGAAACCCTGAGCACAGACTGAAGAACAGGTTGAGACTGAAACCCAGAGCACAGGCTGAAGAAAGGGGTAGAGACTGAAACGCTGAGCACTGGCTGAAGAGAGGGTTAGAGACTGAAACCCTGAGCACAAGCTGAAGAAAGGGGTAGAGTCTAAAACGCTGAGCACAGGATGAAGAAAGTGGTAGAGACTGAAACCCTGAGCACAGGCTGAAGAGAGGGTTACAGACTGAAACCCTGAGTACAGCTGAAGAACGGGTTTAGACTGTAACCCTGAGCACAGACTGAAGAAAGTAGTAGAGAATGAAACCCTGAGCACAGGCTGAAGAAAGGGCTAGAGACCGAAACCCTGAGCACTGGCTGAAGAGAGGGGTTGAGACTGAAACCCTGAGCACAGGCTGAGGAAAGGGGTAGAGTCTGAAACCCTGAGCACAGGCTGAAGAGAGGGGTTGAGACTGAAACCCTGAGCACAGGCTGAGGAAAGGGGTAGAGTCTGAAACCCTGAGCACCGGCTGTAGATAGGGAAAGAGACTGAAACCCAGAGCACAGGCTGAAGAGAGGGATAGAGACTGAAACCCTGAGCACAGGCTGAAGAAAGAGGTCGAGACTGAAACACGGAGCACAGGCTGAAGAGAGGGGTAGAGACTGAAAACCTGAGCACTGGCTGAAGAGAGGGGTAGAGACTGAAACCCTGAGCACAGGCTGTAGAAAGGGGTTGAGACAGAAACCTGAGCACAGGCTGAAGAGAGGGGAAGAGAATGAAACCCAGAGCACAGGCTGAAGAGAGGGATAGAGACTGAATTCCTGAGCACAGGCTGAAGAAAGAGGTAGAGACTGAAACACAGAGCACAGGCTGAAGAAAGGGTAGAGACTGAAACCCTGAGCACTGGCTGAAGAGAGGGGTAGAGACTGAAACCCTGAGCACAGGCTGAAGAACAGGTTGAGACTGAAACCCAGAGCACAAGCTGAAGAAAGGGGTAGAGTCTAAAACGCTGAGCACAGGATGAAGAAAGTGGTAGAGACTGAAACCCTGAGCACAGGCTGAAGAGAGGGGTAGAGACTGAAACCCTGAGTACAGCTGAAGAACGCGTTTAGACTGTAACCCTGAGCACAGACTGAAGAAAGTAGTAGAGAATGAAACCCTGAGCACAGGCTGAAGAAAGGGCTAGAGACCGAAACCCTGAACACTGGCTGAAGAGAGGGGTTGAGACTGAAACCCTGAGCACAGGCTGAAGAAAGGGTAGAGACTGAAACCCTGAGCACTGGCTGAAGAGAGGGGTAGAGACTGAAACCCTGAGCACAGACTGAAGAACGGGTTGAGACTGAAACCCTGAGCACAGGCTGTAGAAAGGGGTTGAGGCAGAAACCCTGAGCACAGGCTGACGAGAGGGGAAGAGACTGAAGCCCAGATGACAGGCTGAAGAACAGGTTGAGACTGAAACCCTGAGCACAGGCATAGGTGAAGGGTAGAGACTGAAACCCTGAGCACAGTCTAAAGAAAGGGGTAGAGACTGAAGCCCTGAACACAGGCTGAAGAAAGGGGTAGGGACTGAAACCCAGAGCACAGGCTGAAGAGAAGGGTAGAGACTGAAACCCTGAGTACAGGCTGAAGAACAGGTTGAGATTGAAACCTTGAGCACAGGCTGAAAAACAGAGGTCGAGACTAAAACCCTGAACACAGACAGAAGAGAGGTGTAGAGACTGAAACCCTGAGCACAGGCTGAAGAACGGGTTGAGACTGAAACCCTGAGCACAGGCTGAAGAAAGGGGTAGAGTCTGAAACACAGAGCACAGGCTGTAGAAAGGGATTGAGACAGAAACCCTGAGCACAGGGTGAAGAAAGGGGTACAGACTGAAACCCTGAGCACAGGCTGAAAAAAGAGGTAGAGACTAAAACCCTGAACACAGGCTGAAGAAAGGGGTAGAGTCTGAAACCCTGAGCACAGGCTGTAGAAAGGGGTTGAGAAAGAAACCCTGAGCACAGGCTGAAGAAAGGGGTAGAGTCTGAAACCCTGAGCACAGGCTGTAGAAAGGGGTTGAGACAGAAACCCTGAGCACAGGCTGAAGACCAGGGAAGAGACTGAAACCCAGAGCACAGGCGGAAGAGAGGGATAGAGACTGAAACCCTGAGCTGAGGCTGAAGAACGGGTTGCGACTGAAACCCTGAGCACCGGCTGAAGAGAGGGATAGAGACTGAAAAATTGAGTCAGGCTGAAGAGAGGGGTAGAGACTGAAACCCTGAGCACAGGCTGAAGAAAGGGGTAGAGTCTGAAACCCTGAGCACCGGCTGTAGAGAGGGGAAGAGACTGAAACCCAGAGCACAGGCTGAAGGGAGGGATAGAGAGTGATACCCTGAACACAGGCTGAAGAAAGGGGTAGAGACTGAAACCCCAAGCACAGGGTGAAGAGAGGGATAGAGACTGAAACCCTGAGCACAGGCTGAAGAAAGAGGTAGAGACTGAAACACGGAGTACAAGCTGAAGATAGGGGTCGAGATTAAACCCTGAGCACTGGCTGAAGAGAGGGGTAGAGACTGAAACCCTGAGCACAGGCTGTAGAAAGGTGTTGAGACAGAAACCTGAGCACAGGCTGAAGAGAGGGGAAGAGACTGAAACACGGAGCACAGGCTGAAGAAAGGGTAGAGACTGAAACCCTGAGCACTGGCTGAAGAGAGGGGTAGAGACTGAAACCCTGAGCACAGACTGAAGAACGGGTTGAGACTGAAACCCTGAGCACAGGCTGTAGAAAGGGGTTGAGGCAGAAACCCTGAGCACAGGCTGACGAGAGGGGAAGAGACTGAAGCCCAGATGACAGGCTGAAGAACAGGTTGAGACTGAAACCCTGAGCACAGGCATAGGTGAAGGGTAGAGACTGAAACCCTGAGCACAGTCTGAAGAAAGGGGTAGAGACTGAAGCCCTGAACACAGGATGAAGTTGGGGTAGCGACTGAAACCCAGAGCAAAGGCTGAAGAGAGGGGTAGAGACTGAAACCCTGAGTACAGACTGAAGAACAGGTTGAGACTGAAACCATGAGCACAGGCTGAAGAGAAGGGTAGAGACTAACACTCCGAGCACAGGGTGAAGAAAGGGGTACAGTCTGAAACCCTGAGCACAGACTGAAGAGAGGGGTAGAGACTAAAACCCTGAACACAGGCTGAAGAGAGGGGTAGAGGCTGAAGCCTTGAGTATAGGCTGAAGGACTGGTTGAGCCTGAAACCCTGAGCACAGGCTGAATAGAGGTTTAGAGACTGAAACCCTGAGTGCAGGCTGAAGAGCGGGTTAGAGAATGAAACCCTGAGTACAGACTGAAGAACAGGTTGAGACTGAAACCCTGAGCACAGGCTGAAGAGAGGGGTAGAGACTAAAACCCTGAGCAAAGGCTGAAGAGAAGGGTAGAGACTGACACCCCGAGCACAGAGTGAAGAAAGGGGTACAGACTGAAACCCTGATCACAGGCTGAAAAAAGAGGTAGAGACTAAAACCCTGAAGACAGGCAGAAGAGAGGGACAGAGACTGAAGCCCTGAGTACAGGCTGAAGGACTGGTTGAGCCTGAAACCATGAGCACAGGCTGAAGAGAGGGTTAGAGACTGAAACACTGAGCACAGGCTGAAGAACGGGTTGCGACTGAAACCCTGAGCAAAGGCTGAAGAGAGGGGTAGAGGCTGACACCCCGGGCACAGGGTGAAGAAAGGGGTACAGACTGAAACCTTGAGCACAGGCTGAAAAAAGAGGTAGAGACTAAAACCCTGAACACAGGCAGAAGACAGGGGTAGAGACTGAAGCCCTGAATATAGGCTGATGGACTGGTTGAGCCTGAAACCCTGAGCACAGGCTGAAGAGAGGGTTAGAGACTGAAACCCTGAGCACAGGCTGAAGAAAGGGGTAGAGACTGAAACGCTGAGCACTGGCTGAAGAGAGGGTTAGGGACTGAAACTCTGAGCACAAGCTGAAGAAAGGGGTAGAGTCTAAAACGCTGAGCACAGGATGAAGAAAGTGGTAGAGACTGAAACCCTGAGCACAGGCTGAAGAGAGGGGTAGAGACTGAAACCCTGAGTACAGCTGAAGAACGCGTTTATACTGTAACCCTGAGCACAGACTGAAGAAAGTAGTAGAGAATGAAACCCTGAGCACAGGCTGAAGAAAGGGCTAGAGACCGAAACCCTGAGCACTGGCTGAAGAGAGGGGTTGAGACTGAAACCCTGAGCACAGGCTGAAGAAAGGGTAGAGACTGAAACCCTGAGCACTGGCTGAAGAGAGGGGTAGAGACTGAAACCCTGAGCACAGACTGAAGAACGGGTTGAGACTGAAACCCTGAGCACAGGCTGTAGAAAGGGGTTGAGGCAGAAACCCTGAGCACAGGTTGACGAGAGGGGAAGAGACTGAAGCCCAGATGACAGGCTGAAGAACAGGTTGAGACTGAAACCCTGAGCACAGGCATAGGTGAAGGGTAGAGACTGAAACCCTGAGCACAGTCTAAAGAAAGGGGTAGAGACTGAAGCCCTGAACACAGGCTGAAGAAAGGGGTAGGGACTGAAACCCAGAGCACAGGCTGAAGAGAAGGGTAGAGACTGAAACCCTGAGTACAGGCTGAAGAACAGGTTGAGATTGAAACCTTGAGCACAGGCTGAAAAACAGAGGTCGAGACTAAAACCCTGACCACAGACAGAAGAGAGGTGTAGAGACTGAAACCCTGAGCACAGGCTGAAGAACGGGTTGAGACTGAAACCCTGAGCACAGGCTGAAGAAAGGGGTAGAGTCTGAAACACAGAGCACAGGCTGTAGAAAGGGGTTGAGACAGAAACCCTGAGCACAGGGTGAAGAAAGGGGTACAGACTGAAACCCTGAGCACAGGCTGAAAAAAGAGGTAGAGACTAAAACCCTGAACACAGGCTGAAGAAAGGGGTAGAGTCTGAAACCCTGAGCACAGGCTGTATAAAGGGGTTGTGAAAGAAACCCTGAGCACAGGCTGAAGAAAGGGGTAGAGTCTGAAACCCTGAGCACAGGCTGTAGAAAGGGGTTGAGACAGAAACCCTGAGCACAGGCTGAAGACCAGGGAAGAGACTGAAACCCAGAGCACAGGCGGAAGAGAGGGATAGAGACTGAAACCCTGAGCTGAGGCTGAAGAACGGGTTGCGACTGAAACCCTGAGCACCGGCTGAAGAGAGGGATAGAGACTGAAAAATTGAGTCAGGCTGAAGAGAGGGGTAGAGACTGAAACCCTGAGCACAGGCTGAAGAAAGGGGTAGAGTCTGAAACCCTGAGCACCGGCTGTAGAGAGGGGAAGAGACTGAAACCCAGAGCACAGGCTGAAGGGAGGGATAGAGAGTGATACCCTGAACACAGGCTGAAGAAAGGGGTAGAGACTGAAACCCCAAGCACAGGGTGAAGAGAGGGATAGAGACTGAAACCCTGAGCACAGGCTGAAGAAAGAGGTAGAGACTGAAACACGGAGTACAAGCTGAAGATAGGGGTCGAGATTAAACCCTGAGCACTGGCTGAAGAGAGGGGTAGAGACTGAAACCCTGAGCACAGGCTGTAGAAAGGTGTTGAGACAGAAACCTGAGCACAGGCTGAAGAGAGGGGAAGAGACTGAAACACGGAGCACAGGCTGAAGAAAGGGTAGAGACTGAAACCCTGAGCACTGGCTGAAGAGAGGGGTAGAGACTGAAACCCTGAGCACAGACTGAAGAACGGGTTGAGACTGAAACCCTGAGCACAGGCTGTAGAAAGGGGTTGAGGCAGAAACCCTGAGCACAGGCTGACGAGAGGGGAAGAGACTGAAGCCCAGATGACAGGCTGAAGAACAGGTTGAGACTGAAACCCTGAGCACAGGCATAGGTGAAGGGTAGAGACTGAAACCCTGAGCACAGTCTGAAGAAAGGGGTAGAGACTGAAGCCCTGAACACAGGATGAAGTTGGGGTAGCGACTGAAACCCAGAGCAAAGGCTGAAGAGAGGGGTAGAGACTGAAACCCTGAGTACAGACTGAAGAACAGGTTGAGACTGAAACCATGAGCACAGGCTGAAGAGAAGTGTAGAGACTAACACTCCGAGCACAGGGTGAAGAAAGGGGTACAGACTGAAACCCTGAGCACAGACTGAAGAGAGGGGTAGAGACTAAAACCCTGAACACAGGCTGAAGAGAGGGGTAGAGGCTGAAGCCTTGAGTATAGGCTGAAGGACTGGTTGAGCCTGAAACCCTGAGCACAGGCTGAATAGAGGTTTAGAGACTGAAACCCTGAGTGCAGGCTGAAGAGCGGGTTAGAGAATGAAACCCTGAGTACAGACTGAAGAACAGGTTGAGACTGAAACCCTGAGCACAGGCTGAAGAGAGGGGTAGAGACTAAAACCCTGAGCAAAGGCTGAAGAGAAGGGTAGAGACTGACACCCCGAGCACAGAGTGAAGAAAGGGGTACAGACTGAAACCCTGATCACAGGCTGAAAAAAGAGGTAGAGACTAAAACCCTGAAGACAGGCAGAAGAGAGGGACAGAGACTGAAGCCCTGAGTACAGGCTGAAGGACTGGTTGAGCCTGAAACCATGAGCACAGGCTGAAGAGAGGGTTAGAGACTGAAACACTGAGCACAGGCTGAAGAACGGGTTGC
The DNA here is from genome assembly GCF_017639515.1 of Carcharodon carcharias. Classification (NCBI taxonomy): domain Eukaryota; kingdom Metazoa; phylum Chordata; class Chondrichthyes; order Lamniformes; family Lamnidae; genus Carcharodon; species Carcharodon carcharias. The sequence continues at coordinate 118,830,914 of NC_054477.1, forward strand.
GACTGAAACCCTGAGCAAAGGCTGAAGAGAGGGGTAGAGGCTGACACCCCGGGCACAGGGTGAAGAAAGGGGTACAGACTGAAACCTTGAGCACAGGCTGAAAAAAGAGGTAGAGACTAAAACCCTGAACACAGGCAGAAGACAGGGGTAGAGACTGAAGCCCTGAATATAGGCTGATGGACTGGTTGAGCCTGAAACCCTGAGCACAGGCTGAAGAGAGGGTTAGAGACTGAAACCCTGAGCACAGGCTGAAGAAAGGGGTTGAGACAGAAACCTGAGCACAGGCTGAAGAGAGGGGAAGAGAATGAAACCCAGAGCACAGGCTGAAGAGAGGGATAGAGACTGAATTCCTGAGCACAGGCTGAAGAAAGAGGTAGAGACTGAAACACAGAGCACAGGCTGAAGAAAGGGTAGAGACTGAAACCCTGAGCACTGGCTGAAGAGAGGGGTAGAGACTGAAACCCTGAGCACAGGCTGAAGAACAGGTTGAGACTGAAACCCAGAGCACAAGCTGAAGAAAGGGGTAGAGTCTAAAACGCTGAGCACAGGATGAAGAAAGTGGTAGAGACTGAAACCCTGAGCACAGGCTGAAGAGAGGGGTAGAGACTGAAACCCTGAGTACAGCTGAAGAACGCGTTTAGACTGTAACCCTGAGCACAGACTGAAGAAAGTAGTAGAGAATGAAACCCTGAGCACAGGCTGAAGAAAGGGCTAGAGACCGAAACCCTGAACACTGGCTGAAGAGAGGGGTTGAGACTGAAACCCTGAGCACAGGCTGAAGAAAGGGTAGAGACTGAAACCCTGAGCACTGGCTGAAGAGAGGGGTAGAGACTGAAACCCTGAGCACAGACTGAAGAACGGGTTGAGACTGAAACCCTGAGCACAGGCTGTAGAAAGGGGTTGAGGCAGAAACCCTGAGCACAGGCTGACGAGAGGGGAAGAGACTGAAGCCCAGATGACAGGCTGAAGAACAGGTTGAGACTGAAACCCTGAGCACAGGCATAGGTGAAGGGTAGAGACTGAAACCCTGAGCACAGTCTAAAGAAAGGGGTAGAGACTGAAGCCCTGAACACAGGCTGAAGAAAGGGGTAGGGACTGAAACCCAGAGCACAGGCTGAAGAGAAGGGTAGAGACTGAAACCCTGAGTACAGGCTGAAGAACAGGTTGAGATTGAAACCTTGAGCACAGGCTGAAAAACAGAGGTCGAGACTAAAACCCTGAACACAGACAGAAGAGAGGTGTAGAGACTGAAACCCTGAGCACAGGCTGAAGAACGGGTTGAGACTGAAACCCTGAGCACAGGCTGAAGAAAGGGGTAGAGTCTGAAACACAGAGCACAGGCTGTAGAAAGGGGTTGAGACAGAAACCCTGAGCACAGGGTGAAGAAAGGGGTACAGACTGAAACCCTGAGCACAGGCTGAAAAAAGAGGTAGAGACTAAAACCCTGAACACAGGCTGAAGAAAGGGGTAGAGTCTGAAACCCTGAGCACAGGCTGTAGAAAGGGGTTGAGAAAGAAACCCTGAGCACAGGCTGAAGAAAGGGGTAGAGTCTGAAACCCTGAGCACAGGCTGTAGAAAGTGGTTGAGACAGAAACCCTGAGCACAGGCTGAAGACCAGGGAAGAGACTGAAACCCAGAGCACAGGCGGAAGAGAGGGATAGAGACTGAAACCCTGAGCTGAGGCTGAAGAACGGGTTGCGACTGAAACCCTGAGCACCGGCTGAAGAGAGGGATAGAGACTGAAAAATTGAGTCAGGCTGAAGAGAGGGGTAGAGACTGAAACCCTGAGCACAGGCTGAAGAAAGGGGTAGAGTCTGAAACCCTGAGCACCGGCTGTAGAGAGGGGAAGAGACTGAAACCCAGAGCACAGGCTGAAGGGAGGGATAGAGAGTGATACCCTGAACACAGGCTGAAGAAAGGGGTAGAGACTGAAACCCCAAGCACAGGGTGAAGAGAGGGATAGAGACTGAAACCCTGAGCACAGGCTGAAGAAAGAGGTAGAGACTGAAACACGGAGTACAAGCTGAAGATAGGGGTCGAGATAAAACCCTGAGCACTGGCTGAAGAGAGTGGTAGAGACTGAAACCCTGAGCACAGGCTGTAGAAAGGTGTTGAGACAGAAACCTGAGCACAGGCTGAAGAGAGGGGAAGAGACTGAAACACGGAGCACAGGCTGAAGAAAGGGTAGAGACTGAAACCCTGAGCACTGGCTGAAGAGAGGGGTAGAGACTGAAACCCTGAGCACAGACTGAAGAACGGGTTGAGACTGAAACCCTGAGCACAGGCTGTAGAAAGGGGTTGAGGCAGAAACCCTGAGCACAGGCTGACGAGAGGGGAAGAGACTGAAGCCCAGATGACAGGCTGAAGAACAGGTTGAGACTGAAACCCTGAGCACAGGCATAGGTGAAGGGTAGAGACTGAAACCCTGAGCACAGTCTGAAGAAAGGGGTAGAGACTGAAGCCCTGAACACAGGATGAAGTTGGGGTAGCGACTGAAACCCAGAGCAAAGGCTGAAGAGAGGGGTAGAGACTGAAACCCTGAGTACAGACTGAAGAACAGGTTGAGACTGAAACCATGAGCACAGGCTGAAGAGAAGGGTAGAGACTAACACTCCGAGCACAGGGTGAAGAAAGGGGTACAGTCTGAAACCCTGAGCACAGACTGAAGAGAGGGGTAGAGACTAAAACCCTGAACACAGGCTGAAGAGAGGGGTAGAGGCTGAAGCCTTGAGTATAGGCTGAAGGACTGGTTGAGCCTGAAACCCTGAGCACAGGCTGAATAGAGGTTTAGAGACTGAAACCCTGAGTGCAGGCTGAAGAGCGGGTTAGAGAATGAAACCCTGAGTACAGACTGAAGAACAGGTTGAGACTGAAACCCTGAGCACAGGCTGAAGAGAGGGGTAGAGACTAAAACCCTGAGCAAAGGCTGAAGAGAAGGGTAGAGACTGACACCCCGAGCACAGAGTGAAGAAAGGGGTACAGACTGAAACCCTGATCACAGGCTGAAAAAAGAGGTAGAGACTAAAACCCTGAAGACAGGCAGAAGAGAGGGACAGAGACTGAAGCCCTGAGTACAGGCTGAAGGACTGGTTGAGCCTGAAACCATGAGCACAGGCTGAAGAGAGGGTTAGAGACTGAAACACTGAGCACAGGCTGAAGAACGGGTTGCGACTGAAACCCTGAGCAAAGGCTGAAGAGAGGGGTAGAGGCTGACACCCCGGGCACAGGGTGAAGAAAGGGGTACAGACTGAAACCTTGAGCACAGGCTGAAAAAAGAGGTAGAGACTAAAACCCTGAACACAGGCAGAAGAGAGGGGTAGAGACTGAAGCCCTGAATATAGGCTGATGGACTGGTTGAGCCTGAAACCCTGAGCACAGGCTGAAGAGAGGGTTAGAGACTGAAACCCTGAGCACAGGCTGAAGAAAGGGGTAGAGACTGAAACGCTGAGCACTGGCTGAAGAGAGGGTTAGGGACTGAAACTCTGAGCACAAGCTGAAGAAAGGGGTAGAGTCTAAAACGCTGAGCACAGGATGAAGAAAGTGGTAGAGACTGAAACCCTGAGCACAGGCTGAAGAGAGGGGTAGAGACTGAAACCCTGAGTACAGCTGAAGAACGCGTTTATACTGTAACCCTGAGCACAGACTGAAGAAAGTAGTAGAGAATGAAACCCTGAGCACAGGCTGAAGAAAGGGCTAGAGACCGAAACCCTGAGCACTGGCTGAAGAGAGGGGTTGAGACTGAAACCCTGAGCACAGGCTGAAGAAAGGGTAGAGACTGAAACCCTGAGCACTGGCTGAAGAGAGGGGTAGAGACTGAAACCCTGAGCACAGACTGAAGAACGGGTTGAGACTGAAACCCTGAGCACAGGCTGTAGAAAGGGGTTGAGGCAGAAACCCTGAGCACAGGTTGACGAGAGGGGAAGAGACTGAAGCCCAGATGACAGGCTGAAGAACAGGTTGAGACTGAAACCCTGAGCACAGGCATAGGTGAAGGGTAGAGACTGAAACCCTGAGCACAGTCTAAAGAAAGGGGTAGAGACTGAAGCCCTGAACACAGGCTGAAGAAAGGGGTAGGGACTGAAACCCAGAGCACAGGCTGAAGAGAAGGGTAGAGACTGAAACCCTGAGTACAGGCTGAAGAACAGGTTGAGATTGAAACCTTGAGCACAGGCTGAAAAACAGAGGTCGAGACTAAAACCCTGAACACAGACAGAAGAGAGGTGTAGAGACTGAAACCCTGAGCACAGGCTGAAGAACGGGTTGAGACTGAAACCCTGAGCACAGGCTGAAGAAAGGGGTAGAGTCTGAAACACAGAGCACAGGCTGTAGAAAGGGGTTGAGACAGAAACCCTGAGCACAGGGTGAAGAAAGGGGTACAGACTGAAACCCTGAGCACAGGCTGAAAAAAGAGGTAGAGACTAAAACCCTGAACACAGGCTGAAGAAAGGGGTAGAGTCTGAAACCCTGAGCACAGGCTGTAGAAAGGGGTTGAGAAAGAAACCCTGAGCACAGGCTGAAGAAAGGGGTAGAGTCTGAAACCCTGAGCACAGGCTGTAGAAAGGGGTTGAGACAGAAACCCTGAGCACAGGCTGAAGACCAGGGAAGAGACTGAAACCCAGAGCACAGGCGGAAGAGAGGGATAGAGACTGAAACCCTGAGCTGAGGCTGAAGAACGGGTTGCGACTGAAACCCTGAGCACCGGCTGAAGAGAGGGATAGAGACTGAAAAATTGAGTCAGGCTGAAGAGAGGGGTAGAGACTGAAACCCTGAGCACAGGCTGAAGAAAGGGGTAGAGTCTGAAACCCTGAGCACCGGCTGTAGAGAGGGGAAGAGACTGAAACCCAGAGCACAGGCTGAAGGGAGGGATAGAGAGTGATACCCTGAACACAGGCTGAAGAAAGGGGTAGAGACTGAAACCCCAAGCACAGGGTGAAGAGAGGGATAGAGACTGAAACCCTGAGCACAGGCTGAAGAAAGAGGTAGAGACTGAAACACGGAGTACAAGCTGAAGATAGGGGTCGAGATTAAACCCTGAGCACTGGCTGAAGAGAGGGGTAGAGACTGAAACCCTGAGCACAGGCTGTAGAAAGGTGTTGAGACAGAAACCTGAGCACAGGCTGAAGAGAGGGGAAGAGACTGAAACACGGAGCACAGGCTGAAGAAAGGGTAGAGACTGAAACCCTGAGCACTGGCTGAAGAGAGGGGTAGAGACTGAAACCCTGAGCACAGACTGAAGAACGGGTTGAGACTGAAACCCTGAGCACAGGCTGTAGAAAGGGGTTGAGGCAGAAACCCTGAGCACAGGCTGACGAGAGGGGAAGAGACTGAAGCCCAGATGACAGGCTGAAGAACAGGTTGAGACTGAAACCCTGAGCACAGGCATAGGTGAAGGGTAGAGACTGAAACCCTGAGCACAGTCTGAAGAAAGGGGTAGAGACTGAAGCCCTGAACACAGGATGAAGTTGGGGTATCGACTGAAACCCAGAGCAAAGGCTGAAGAGAGGGGTAGAGACTGAAACCCTGAGTACAGACTGAAGAACAGGTTGAGACTGAAACCATGAGCACAGGCTGAAGAGAAGGGTAGAGACTAACACTCCGAGCACAGGGTGAAGAAAGGGGTACAGACTGAAACCCTGAGCACAGACTGAAGAGAGGGGTAGAGACTAAAACCCTGAACACAGGCTGAAGAGAGGGGTAGAGGCTGAAGCCTTGAGTATAGGCTGAAGGACTGGTTGAGCCTGAAACCCTGAGCACAGGCTGAATAGAGGTTTAGAGACTGAAACCCTGAGTGCAGGCTGAAGAGAGGGTTAGAGAATGAAACCCTGAGTACAGACTGAAGAACAGGTTGAGACTGAAACCCTGAGCACAGGCTGAAGAGAGGGGTAGAGACTAAAACCCTGAGCAAAGGCTGAAGAGAAGGGTAGAGACTGACACCCCGAGCACAGAGTGAAGAAAGGGGTACAAAATGAAACCCTGATCACAGGCTGAAAAAAGAGGTAGAGACTAAAACCCTGAACACAGGCAGAAGAGAGGGACAGAGACTGAAGCCCTGAGTACAGGCTGAAGGACTGGTTGAGCCTGAAACCATGAGCACAGGCTGAAGAGAGGGTTAGAGACTGAAACACTGAGCACAGGCTGAAGAACGGGTTGCGACTGAAACCCTGAGCAAAGGCTGAAGAGAGGGGTAGAGGCTGACACCCCGGGCACAGGGTGAAGAAAGGGGTACAGACTGAAACCTTGAGCACAGGCTGAAAAAAGAGGTAGAGACTAAAACCCTGAACACAGGCAGAAGAGAGGGGTAGAGACTGAAGCCCTGAATATAGGCTGATGGACTGGTTGAGCCTGAAACCCTGAGCACAGGCTGAAGAGAGGGTTAGAGACTGAAACCCTGAGCACAGGCTGAAGAAAGGGGTAGAGACTGAAACGCTGAGCACTGGCTGAAGAGAGGGTTAGGGACTGAAACTCTGAGCACAAGCTGAAGAAAGGGGTAGAGTCTAAAACGCTGAGCACAGGATGAAGAAAGTGGTAGAGACTGAAACCCTGAGCACAGGCTGAAGAGAGGGGTAGAGACTGAAACCCTGAGTACAGCTGAAGAACGGGTTTAGACTGTAACCCTGAGCACAGACTGAAGAAAGTAGTAGAGAATGAAACCCTGAGCACAGGCTGAAGAAAGGGCTAGAGACCGAAACCCTGAGCACTGGCTGAAGAGAGGGGTTGAGACTGAAACCCTGAGCACAGGCTGAAGAAAGGGTAGAGACTGAAACCCTGAGCACTGGCTGAAGAGAGGGGTAGAGACTGAAACCCTGAGCACAGACTGAAGAACGGGTTGAGACTGAAACCCTGAGCACAGGCTGTAGAAAGGGGTTGAGGCAGAAACCCTGAGCACAGGCTGACGAGAGGGGAAGAGACTGAAGCCCAGATGACAGGCTGAAGAACAGGTTGAGACTGAAACCCTGAGCACAGGCATAGGTGAAGGGTAGAGACTAAAACCCTGAGCACAGTCTAAAGAAAGGGGTAGAGACTGAAGCCCTGAACACAGGCTGAAGAAAGGGTTAGGGACTGAAACCCAGAGCACAGGCTGAAGAGAAGGGTAGAGACTGAAACCCTGAGTACAGGCTGAAGAACAGGTTGAGATTGAAACCTTGAGCACAGGCTGAAAAACAGAGGTCGAGACTAAAACCCTGAACACAGACAGAAGAGAGGTGTAGAGACTGAAACCCTGAGCACAGGCTGAAGAACGGGTTGAGACTGAAACCCTGAGCACAGGCTGAAGAAAGGGGTAGAGTCTGAAACACAGAGCACAGGCTGTAGAAAGGGGTTGAGACAGAAACCCTGAGCACAGGGTGAAGAAAGGGGTACAGACTGAAACCCTGAGCACAGGCTGAAAAAAGAGGTAGAGACTAAAACCCTGAACACAGGCTGAAGAAAGGGGTAGAGTCTGAAACCCTGAGCACAGGCTGTAGAAAGGGGTTGAGAAAGAAACCCTGAGCACAGGCTGAAGAAAGGGGTAGAGTCTGAAACCCTGAGCACAGGCTGTAGAAAGGGGTTGAGACAGAAACCCTGAGCACAGGCTGAAGACCAGGGAAGAGACTGAAACCCAGAGCACAGGCGGAAGAGAGGGATAGAGACTGAAACCCTGAGCTGAGGCTGAAGAACGGGTTGCGACTGAAACCCTGAGCACCGGCTGAAGAGAGGGATAGAGACTGAAAAATTGAGTCAGGCTGAAGAGAGGGGTAGAGACTGAAACCCTGAGCACAGGCTGAAGAAAGGGGTAGAGTCTGAAACCCTGAGCACCGGCTGTAGAGAGGGGAAGAGACTGAAACCCAGAGCACAGGCTGAAGGGAGGGATAGAGAGTGATACCCTGAACACAGGCTGAAGAAAGGGGTAGAGACTGAAACCCCAAGCACAGGGTGAAGAGAGGGATAGAGACTGAAACCCTGAGCACAGGCTGAAGAAAGAGGTAGAGACTGAAACACGGAGTACAAGCTGAAGATAGGGGTCGAGATTAAACCCTGAGCACTGGCTGAAGAGAGGGGTAGAGACTGAAACCCTGAGCACAGGCTGTAGAAAGGTGTTGAGACAGAAACCTGAGCACAGGCTGAAGAGAGGGGAAGAGACTGAAACACGGAGCACAGGCTGAAGAAAGGGTAGAGACTGAAACCCTGAGCACTGGCTGAAGAGAGGGGTAGAGACTGAAACCCTGAGCACAGACTGAAGAACGGGTTGAGACTGAAACCCTGAGCACAGGCTGTAGAAAGGGGTTGAGGCAGAAACCCTGAGCACAGGCTGACGAGAGGGGAAGAGACTGAAGCCCAGATGACAGGCTGAAGAACAGGTTGAGACTGAAACCCTGAGCACAGGCATAGGTGAAGGGTAGAGACTGAAACCCTGAGCACAGTCTGAAGAAAGGGGTAGAGACTGAAGCCCTGAACACAGGATGAAGTTGGGGTAGCGACTGAAACCCAGAGCAAAGGCTGAAGAGAGGGGTAGAGACTGAAACCCTGAGTACAGACTGAAGAACAGGTTGAGACTGAAACCATGAGCACAGGCTGAAGAGAAGGGTAGAGACTAACACTCCGAGCACAGGGTGAAGAAAGGGGTACAGACTGAAACCCTGAGCACAGACTGAAGAGAGGGGTAGAGACTAAAACCCTGAACACAGGCTGAAGAGAGGGGTAGAGGCTGAAGCCTTGAGTATAGGCTGAAGGACTGGTTGAGCCTGAAACCCTGAGCACAGGCTGAATAGAGGTTTAGAGACTGAAACCCTGAGTGCAGGCTGAAGAGAGGGTTAGAGAATGAAACCCTGAGTACAGACTGAAGAACAGGTTGAGACTGAAACCCTGAGCACAGGCTGAAGAGAGGGGTAGAGACTAAAACCCTGAGCAAAGGCTGAAGAGAAGGGTAGAGACTGACACCCCGAGCACAGAGTGAAGAAAGGGGTACAGACTGAAACCCTGATCACAGGCTGAAAAAAGAGGTAGAGACTAAAACCCTGAACACAGGCAGAAGAGAGGGACAGAGACTGAAGCCCTGAGTACAGGCTGAAGGACTGGTTGAGCCTGAAACCATGAGCACAGGCTGAAGAGAGGGTTAGAGACTGAAACACTGAGCACAGGCTGAAGAACGGGTTGCGACTGAAACCCTGAGCAAAGGCTGAAGAGAGGGGTAGAGGCTGACACCCCGGGCACAGGGTGAAGAAAGGGGTACAGACTGAAACCTTGAGCACAGGCTGAAAAAAGAGGTAGAGACTAAAACCCTGAACACAGGCAGAAGAGAGGCGAGAGACTGAAACACTGAGTCAGGCTGAAGAGAGGTGTAGAGACTGAAACCCTGAGCACAGGCTGTAGAAAGGGGTTGAGACAGAAACCTGAGCACAGGCTGAAGAGAGGGGATGAGAGTGAAACCCAGAGCACAGGCTGAAGAGAGGGATAGAGACTGAAACCCTGAGTACAGGCTGAAGAAAGAGGTAGAGACTGAAACACGGAGCACAGGCTGAAGAAAGGGGAAGAGACTGAAACCCTGAGCACTGGCTGAAGAGAGGGGTAGAGACTGAAACCCTGAGTACAGCTGAACAACGGGTTTAGACTGTAACCCTGAGCACAGACTGAAGAAAGTAGTAGAGACTGAAACTCTGAGCACAGGCTGAAGAAAGGGGTAGAGACCGAAACCCTGAGCACTGGCTGAAGAGAGGGGTTGAGACTGAAACCCTGAGCACAGGCTGAGGAAAGGGGTAGAGTCTGAAACCCTGAGCACAGGCTGTAGAAAGAGGTTGAGGCTGAAACCCTGAGCACAGGCTGACGATAGGGGAAGAGACTGAAGCCCAGATGACAAGATGAAGAACAGTTTGAGACTGAAACCCTTAGCACAGGCAGAAGTGAGGGGTAGAGACTGAAACCCTGAGCACAAGCTGAAGAAAGGGGTAGAGTCTAAAATGCTGAGCACAGGCTGAAGAAAGGGATTGAGATAGAAACCCAGAGCACAGGCTGAAGAGAGGGGTAGAGACTGAAACCCAGAGCACAGGCTGAAGAGAGGGGTAGAGACTGAAACCCAGAGCACAGGCTGAAGAGAGGGGTAAAGACTGAAACCCTGAGCACAGGCTGAAGAGAAGGGTAGAGACTGACACCCCGAGTACAGGGTGAAGAAAGGGTTACAGACTGAAACCCTGTGCACAGTCTGAAAAAGGAGGTTGAAACTAAAACCCTGAACGCAGGCTGAAGAGGGGGGTAGAGACTGAAGCCCTGACTATAGGCTGAAGTACGGGGTAGAGACTGAATCCCTGAGTACAGACTGAAGAACAGGTTGAGACTGAAACCCTGAGCACGGGCTTAAGAGATGGGTAGAGACTGAAACACTGAGTACAGGCTGAAGAGAAGGGTAGAGACTGACACCCCGAGCACAGGCTGAAAAAAGAGGTAGAAACTAAAACCCTGATCACAGGCTGAAGAGAGGGGTAGAGACTAAAAGCCTGAACACAGGCTGAAGAGAGGGGTAGAGATTGAAGCCCTGAGTATAGGCTGAAGGACGGGTTGAACCTGAAACCCTGAGCACAGACTGAAGAGATGCTTAGAGACTGAAACCCTGAGCACGGGCTAAAGAACGGTTTGAGACTGAAACTCTGAGCACAGGCTGCAGAAAGGGGTAGAGTCTGAAACCCTCTGCACAGGCTATAGAAAGGGGTTGAGGCAGAAACCCTAAGCACAGGCTGAAGAGAGGGGAAGAGACTGAAACCCAGAGCACAGGCTGAAGTACAAGTTGAGACTGAAACCCTGAGCACTGGCTGAAGAGAGGGTTAGAGAATGAAACCCTGAGCAAGGGCTGAAGAACGGGTTGAGACTGAAATCCTGAGCACAATCTGAAGAAAGGGTTAGAGACTAAAAACCTGAACACAGGCTGAACAGAGGGGTAGAGACTGAAGGCCAGAGTACAGGCTGAAGGACAGGTTGAGACTGAAACCCTGAGCACAGGCTGAAGAGAGGGTTAGAGACTGAAACCCTGAGCACAGGCTGAAGAAAGGGGTAGAGTCTGAAACCCTGAGCACCGGCTGTAGATAGGGAAAGAGACTGAAACCCAGAGCACAGGCTGAAGAGAGGGATAGAGACTGAAACCCTGAGCACAGGCTGAAGAAAGAGGTAGAGACTGAAACACGGAGCACAGGCTGAAGAGAGGGGTAGAGACTGAAAACCTGAGCACTGGCTGAAGAGAGGGGTAGAGACTGAAACCCTGAGCACAGGCTGTAGAAAGGGGTTGAGAAAGAAACCTGAGCACAGGCTGAAGAGAGGGGAAGAGAATGAAACCCAGAGCACAGGCTGAAGAGAGGGATAGAGACTGAATTCCTGAGCACAGGCTGAAGAAAGAGGTAGAGACTGAAACACGGAGCACAGGCTGAAGAAAGGGTAGAGACTGAAACCCTGAGCACTGGCTGAAGAGAGGGGTAGAGACTGAAACCCTGAGCACAGACTGAAGAACAGGTTGAGACTGAAACCCAGAGCACAGGCTGAAGAAAGGGGTAGAGACTGAAACGCTGAGCACTGGCTGAAGAGAGGGTTAGAGACTGAAACCCTGAGCACAAGCTGAAGAAAGGGGTAGAGTCTAAAACGTTGAGCACAGGATGAAGAAAGTGGTAGAGACTGAAACCCTGAGCACAGGCTGAAGAGAGGGTTACAGACTGAAACCCTGAGCACAGGCTGAAGAAAGGGGTAGAGTCTGAAACCCTGAGCACTGGCTGAAGAGAGGGGTAGAGACTGAAACCCTGAGTACAGCTGAAGAACGGGTTTAGACTGTAACCCTGAGCACAGACTGAAGAAAGTAGTAGAGAATGAAACCCTGAGCACAGGCTGAAGAAAGGGCTAGAGACCGAAACCCTGAGCACTGGCTGAAGAGAGGGGTTGAGACTGAAACCCTGAGCACAGGCTGAGGAAAGGGGTAGAGTCTAAAACCCTGAGCACAGGCTGAAGAGAGGGGTTGAGACTGAAACCCTGAGCACAGGCTGAGGAAAGGGGTAGAGTCTGAAACCCTGAGCACAGGCTGTAGATAGGGGTTGAGGCAGAAACACTGATTACAGGCTGACGAGAGGGGAAGAGACTGAAGCCCAGATGACAGGATGAAGAACAGTTTGAGACTGAAACCCTGAGCACAGGCAGAAGTGAGGGGTAGAGACTGAAACCCTGAGCAAAGTCTAAAGAAAGGGGTAGAGACTGAAGCCCTGAACACAGGCTGAAGAAAGGGGTAGGGACTGAAACCCAGAGCACAGGCTGAAGAGAAGGGTAGAGACTGAAACCCTGAGTACAGGCTGAAGAACAGGTTGAGATTGAAACCTTGAGCACAGGCTGAAAAACAGAGGTCGAGACTAAAACCCTGAACACAGACAGAAGAGAGGTGTAGAGACTGAAACCCTGAGCACAGGCTGAAGAACAGGTTGAGACTGAAACCCTGAGCACAGGCTGAAGAAAGGGGTAGAGTCTGAAACACAGAGCACAGGCTGTAGAAAGGGGTTGAGACAGAAACACTGAGCATAGGGTGAAGAAAGGGGTACAGACTGAAACCCTGAGCACAGGCTGAAAAAAGAGGTAGAGACTAAAACCCTGAACACAGGCTGAAGAAAGGGGTAGAGTCTGAAACCCTGAGCACAGGCTGTAGAAAGGGGTTGAGAAAGAAACCCTGAGCACAGGCTGAAGAAAGGGGTAGAGTCTGAAACCCTGAGCACAGGCTGTAGAAAGGGGTTGAGACAGAAACCCTGAGCACAGGCTGAAGACCAGGGAAGAGACTGAAACCCAGAGCACAGGCGGAAGAGAGGGATAGAGACTGAAACCCTGAGCTGAGGCTGAAGAACGGGTTGCGACTGAAACCCTGAGCACCGGCTGAAGAGAGGGATAGAGACTGGAAAATTGAGTCAGGCTGAAGAGAGGGGTAGAGACTGAAACCCTGAGCACAGGCTGAAGAAAGGGGTAGAGTCTGAAACCCTGAGCACCGGCTGTAGAGAGGGGAACAGACTGAAACCCAGAGCACAGGCTGAAGGGAGGGATAGAGAGTGATACCCTGAACACAGGCTGAAGAAAAGGGTAGAGACTGAAACCCCAAGCACAGGGTGAAGAGAGGGATAGAGACTGAAACCCTGAGCACAGGCTGAAGAAAGAGGTAGAGACTGAAACACGGAGTACAAGCTGAAGATAGGGGTCGAGATTAAACCCTGAGCACTGGCTGAAGAGAGGGGTAGAGACTGAAACCCTGAGCACAGGCTGTAGAAAGGTGTTGAGACAGAAACCTGAGCACAGGCTGAAGAGAGGGGAAGAGACTGAAACACGGAGCACAGACTGAAGAAAGGGTAGAGACTGAAACCCTGAGCACTGGCTGAAGAGAGGGGTAGAGACTGAAACCCTGAGCACAGACTGAAGAACGGGTTGAGACTGAAACCCTGAGCACAGGCTGTAGAAAGGGGTTGAGGCAGAAACCCTGAGCACAGGCTGACGAGAGGGGAAGAGACTGAAGCCCAGATGACAAGATGAAGAACAGTTTGAGACTGAAACCCTTAGCACAGGCAGAAGTGAGGGGTAGAGACTGAAACCCTGAGCACAGTCTAAAGAAAGGGTTAGAGACTGAAGCCCTGAACACAGGCTGAAGAAAGGGGTAGAGACTGAAACCCAGAGCACAGGCCGAAGAGAAGGGTAGAGACTGAAACCCTGAGTACAGACTGAAGAACTGGTTGAGACTGAAACCTTGAGCATAGGCTGAAAAAAAGAGGTAGAGACCAAAACCCTGAACACAGGTAGAAGAGAGGTGTAGAGACTGAAACACTGAGTCAGGCTGAAGAGAGGGGTAGAGACTGAAACCCTGAGCACAGGCTGAAGAACGGGTTGAGACTGAAACCCTGAGCACAGGCTGAAGAAAGGGGTAGAGTCTGAAACACTGAGCACAGGCTGTAGAAAGGGGTTGAGACAGAAACCCTGAGCACAGGGTGAAGAAAGGGGTACAGACTGAAACCCTGAGCACAGGCTGAAAAAAGAGGTAGAAACTAAAACCCTGAACACAGGCTGAAGAAAGGGGTAGAGTCTGAAACCCTGAGCACAGGCTGTAGAAAGGGGTTGAGAAAGAAACCCTGAGCACAGACTGAAGAAAGGGGTAGAGTCTGAAACCCTGAGCACAGGCTGTAGAAAGGGGTTGAGACAGAAACCCTGAGCACCGGCTGAAGAGCAGGGAAGAGACTGAAACCCAGAGCAAAGGCGGAAGAGAGGGATAGAGACTGAAAAACTGAGTCAGGCTGAAGAGAGGGGTAGAGACTGAAACCCTGAGCACAGGCTGAAGAAAGGGGTAGAGTCTGAAACCCTGAGCACAGGCTGTAGAGAGGGGAAGAGACTGAAACCCAGAGCACAGGCTGAAGGGAGGGATAGAGAGTGATACCCTGAACACACGCTGAAGAAAGGGGTAGAGACTGAAACCCCAAGCACAGGGTGAAGAAAGCGGTAGAGAGTGAAACCCTGAACACAGGCTGAAGAGAGGGATACAGACTGAAATCCTGAGCACAGGCCGAAGAGAGGGGAAGAGACTGAAACCCATAGCACCGGCTGAAGAACGGGTTGAGACTGAAACCCTGAGCACAGGCTGAAGAGAGGGGTTGAGAATTAAACCCTGAGCACGGGCTGAAGAACGGGTTGAGACTGAAATCCTGAGCACAGGCGAAAGAGAGGGGTAGAGAATGAAACTTTGAGCACAGGCTGAAGAAAGGGAGAGAGCCTGAAACCCTGAACACAGGCTGAAGAGAGGGGTAGAGACTGAAGCCCTGAGTACAGGCTGAAGGACAGGTTGAGACTGAAACCCTGAGCACAGGCTGTAGAGAGGGTTAGAGACTGAAACCCTGAGCACAAGCTGAAGAAAGGGGTAGAGTCTAAAATGCTGAGCACAGGCTGAAGAAAGGGATTGAGACAGAAACCCAGAGCACAGGCTGAAGAGAGGGGTAGAGACTGAAACCCAGAGCACAGGCTGAAGAGAGGCGTAGAGACTGAAACCCAGAGCACAGGCTGAAGAGAGGGGTAAAGACTGAAACCCTGAGCACAGGCTGAAGAGAAGGGTAGAGACTGACACCCCGAGTACAGGGTGAAGAAAGGGTTACAGACTGAAACCCTGTGCACAGTCTGAAAAAGGAGGTTGAAACTAAAACCCTGAATGCAGGCTGAAGAGGTGGGTAGAGACTGAAGCCCTGACTATAGGCTGAAGTACGGGGTAGAGACTGAATCCCTGAGTACAGACTGAAGAACAGGTTGAGACTGAAACCCTGAGCACGGGCTGAAGAGAAAGGTAGAGACTGAAACACTGAGTACAGGCTGAAGAGAAGGGTAGAGACTGACACCCCGAGCACAGGCTGAAAAAAGAGGTAGAAACTAAAACCCTGATCACAGGCTGAAGAGAGGGGTAGAGACTAAAAGCCTGAACACAGGCTGAAGAGAGGGGTAGAGATTGAAGCCCTGAGTATAGGCTGAAGGACGGGTTGAACCTGAAACCCTGAGCACAGACTGAAGAGAGGGTTAGAGACTGAAACCCTGAGCACGGGCTAAAGAACGGTTTGAGACTGAAACCCTGAGCACAGGCTGAAGAAAGGGGTAGAGTCTGAAACCCTGAGCACAGGCTATAGAAAGGGGTTGAGGCAGAAGAGAGGGGAAGAGACTGAAACCCAGAGCACAGGCTGAAGTACAAGTTGAGACTGAAACCCTGAGCACTGGCTGAAGAGAGGGTTAGAGAATGAAACCCTGAGCAAGGGCTGAAGAATGGGTTGAGACTGAAATCCTGAGCACAATCTGAAGAAAGGGTTAGAGACTAAAAACCTGAACACAGGCTGAACAGAGGGGTAGAGACTGAAGGCCAGAGTACAGGCTGAAGGACAGGGTGAGACTGAAACCCTGAGCACAGGCTGAAGAGAGGGTTAGAGACTGAAACCCTGAGCACAGGCTGAAGAAAGGGGTAGAGTCTGAAACCCTGAGCACCGGCTGTAGATAGGGAAAGAGACTGAAACCCAGAGCACAGGCTGAAGAGAGGGATAGAGACTGAAACCCTGAGCACAGGCTGAAGAAAGAGGTAGAGACTGAAACACGGAGCACAGGCTGAAGAGAGGGGTAGAGACTGAAAACCTGAGCACTGGCTGAAGAGAGGGGTAGAGACTGAAACCCTGAGCACAGGCTGTAGAAAGGGGTTGAGAAAGAAACCTGAGCACAGGCTGAAGAGAGGGGAAGAGAATGAAACCCAGAGCACAGGCTGAAGAGAGGGATAGAGACTGAATTCCTGAGCACAGGCTGAAGAAAGAGGTAGAGACTGAAACACGGAGCACAGGCTGAAGAAAGGGTAGAGACTGAAACCCTGAGCACTGGCTGAAGAGAGGGGTAGAGACTGAAACCCTGAGCACAGACTGAAGAACAGGTTGAGACTGAAACCCAGAGCACAGGCTGAAGAAAGGGGTAGAGACTGAAACGCTGAGCACTGGCTGAAGAGAGGGTTAGAGACTGAAACCCTGAGCACAAGCTGAAGAAAGGGGTAGAGTCTAAAACGCTGAGCACAGGATGAAGAAAGTGGTAGAGACTGAAACCCTGAGCACAGGCTGAAGAGAGGGTTACAGACTGAAACCCTGAGCACAGGCTGAAGAAAGGGGTAGAGACTGAAACCCTGAGCACTGGCTGAAGAGAGGGGTAGAGACTGAAACCCTGAGTACAGCTGAAGAACGGGTTTAGACTGTAACCCTGAGCACAGACTGAAGAAAGTAGTAGAGAATGAAACCCTGAGCACAGGCTGAAGAAAGGGCTAGAGACCGAAACCCTGAGCACTGGCTGAAGAGAGGGGTTGAGACTGAAACCCTGAGCACAGGCTGAGGAAAGGGGTAGAGTCTGAAACCCTGAGCACAGGCTGAAGAAAGGGCTAGAGACCGAAACCCTGAGCACTGGCTGAAGAGAGGGGTTGAGACTGAAACCCTGAGCACAGGCTGAGGAAAGGGGTAGAGTCTGAAACCCTGAGCACAGGCTGAGGAAAGGGGTAGAGTCTGAAACCCTGAGCACAGGCTGTAGATAGGGGTTGAGGCAGAAACACTGATTACAGGCTGACGAGAGGGGAAGAGACTGAAGCCCAGATGACAGGATGAAGAACAGTTTGAGACTGAAACCCTGAGCACAGGCAGAAGTGAGGGGTAGAGACTGAAACCCTGAGCAAAGTCTAAAGAAAGGGGTAGAGACTGAAGCCCTGAACACAGGCTGAAGAAAGGGGTAGGGACTGAAACCCAGAGCACAGGCTGAAGAGAAGGGTAGAGACTGAAACCCTGAGTACAGGCTGAAGAACAGGTTGAGATTGAAACCTTGAGCACAGGCTGAAAAACAGAGGTCGAGACTAAAACCCTGAACACAGACAGAAGAGAGGTGTAGAGACTGAAACCCTGAGCACAGGCTGAAGAACGGGTTGAGACTGAAACCCTGAGCACAGGCTGAAGAAAGGGGTAGAGTCTGAAACACAGAGCACAGGCTGTAGAAAGGGGTTGAGACAGAAACACTGAGCACAGGGTGAAGAAAGGGGTACAGACTGAAACCCTGAGCACAGGCTGAAAAAAGAGGTAGAGACTAAAACCCTGAACACAGGCTGAAGAAAGGGGTAGAGTCTGAAACCCTGAGCACAGGCTGTAGAAAGGGGTTGAGAAAGAAACCCTGAGCACAGGCTGAAGAAAGAGGTAGAGTCTGAAAACCTGAGCACAGGCTGTAGAAAGGGGTTGAGACAGAAACCCTGAGCACAGGCTGAAGACCAGGGAAGAGACTGAAACCCAGAGCACAGGGTGAAGAGAGGGATAGAGACTGAAACCCTGAGCACAGGCTGAAGAAAGAGGTAGAGACTGAAACACGGAGTACAAGCTGAAGATAGGGGTCGAGATTAAACCCTGAGCACTGGCTGAAGAGAGGGGTAGAGACTGAAACCCTGAGCACAGGCTGTAGAAAGGTGTTGAGACAGAAACCTGTGCACAGGCTGAAGAGAGGGGAAGAGACTGAAACCCAGAGCACAGGCTGAAGAAAGGGTAGAGACTGAAACCCTGAGCACTGGCTGAAGAGAGGGGTAGAGACTGAAACCCTGAGCACAGGCTGAGGAAAGGGGTAGAGTCTGAAACCCTGAGCACAGGCTGAAGAAAGGGCTAGAGACCGAAACCCTGAGCACTGGCTGAAGAGAGGGCTTGAGACTGAAACCCTGAGCACAGGCTGAGGAAAGGGGTAGAGTCTGAAACCCTGAGCACAGGCTGAGGAAAGGGGTAGAGTCTGAAACCCTGAGCACAGGCTGTAGATAGGGGTTGAGGCAGAAACACTGATTACAGGCTGACGAGAGGGGAAGAGACTGAAGCCCAGATGACAGGATGAAGAACAGTTTGAGACTGAAACCCTGAGCACAGGCAGAAGTGAGGGGTAGAGACTGAAACCCTGAGCAAAGTCTAAAGAAAGGGGTAGAGACTGAAGCCCTGAACACAGGCTGAAGAAAGGGGTAGGGACTGAAACCCAGAGCACAGGCTGAGGAGAAGGGTAGAGACTGAAACCCTGAGTACAGGCTGAAGAACAGGTTGAGATTGAAACCTTGAGCACAGGCTGAAAAACAGAGGTCGAGACTAAAACCCTGAACACAGACAGAAGAGAGGTGTAGAGACTGAAACCCTGAGCACAGGCTGAAGAACGGGTTGAGACTGAAACCCTGAGCACAGGCTGAAGAAAGGGGTAGAGTCTGAAACACAGAGCACAGGCTGTAGAAAGGGGTTGAGACAGAAACACTGAGCACAGGGTGAAGAAAGGGGTACAGACTGAAACCCTGAGCACAGGCTGAAAAAAGAGGTAGAGACTAAAACCCTGAACACAGGCTGAAGAAAGGGGTAGAGTCTGAAACCCTGAGCACAGGCTGTAGAAAGGGGTTGAGAAAGAAACCCTGAGCACAGGCTGAAGAAAGAGGTAGAGTCTGAAACCCTGAGCACAGGCTGTAGAAAGGGGTTGAGACAGAAACCCTGAGCACAGGCTGAAGAGCAGGGAAGAGACTGAAACCCAGAGCACAGGCGGAAGAGAGGGATAGAGACTGAAACCCTGAGCTGAGGCTGAAGAACGGGTTGCGACTGAAACCCTGAGCACCGGCTGAAGAGAGGGATAGAGACTGAAAAATTGAGTCAGGCTGAAGAGAGGGGTAGAGACTGAAACCCTGAGCACAGGCTGAAGAAAGGGGTAGAGTCTGAAACCCTGAGCACCGGCTGTAGAGAGGGGAACAGACTGAAACCCAGAGCACAGGCTGAAGGGAGGGATAGAGAGTGATACCCTGAACACAGGCTGAAGAAAGGGGTAGAGACTGAAACCCCAAGCACAGGGTGAAGAGAGGGATAGAGACTGAAACCCTGAGCACAGGCTGAAGAAAGAGGTAGAGACTGAAACACGGAGTACAAGCTGAAGATAGGGGTCGAGATTAAACCCTGAGCACTGGCTGAAGAGAGGGGTAGAGACTGAAACCCTGAGCACAGGCTGTAGAAAGGTGTTGAGACAGAAACCTGAGCACAGGCTGAAGAGAGGGGAAGAGACTGAAACCCAGAGCACAGGCTGAAGAAAGGGTAGAGACTGAAACCCTGAGCACTGGCTGAAGAGAGGGGTAGAGACTGAAACCCTGAGCACAGACTGAAGAACGGGTTGAGACTGAAACCCTGAGCACAGGCTGTAGAAAGGGGTTGAGGCAGAAACCCTGAGCACAGGCTGACGAGAGGGGAAGAGACTGAAGCCCAGATGACAGGCTGAAGAACAGGTTGAGACTGAAACCCTGAGCACAGGCATAGGTGAAGGGTAGAGACTGAAACCCTGAGCACAGTCTGAAGAAAGGGGTAGAGACTGAAGCCCTGAACACAGGATGAAGTTGGGGTAGCGACTGAAACCCAGAGCAAAGGCTGAAGAGAGGGGTGGAGACTGAAACCCTGAGTACAGACTGAAGAACAGGTTGAGACTGAAACCATGAGCACAGGCTGAAGAGAAGGGTAGAGACTAACACTCCGAGCACAGGGTGAAGAAAGGGGTACAGACTGAAACCCTGAGCACAGACTGAAGAGAGGGGCAGAGACTAAAACCCTGAACACAGGCTGAAGAGAGGGGTAGAGGCTGAAGCCTTGAGTATAGGCTGAAGGACTGGTTGAGCCTGAAACCCTGAAAACAGGCTGAATAGAGGTTTAGAGACTGAAACCCTGAGTGCAGGCTGAAGAGAGGGTTAGAGACTGAAACCCTGAGTACAGACTGAAGAACAGGTTGAGACTGAAACCCTGAGCACAGGCTGAAGAGAGGGGTAGAGACTAAAACCCTGAGCAATGGCTGAAGAGAAGGGTAGAGACTGACACCCCGAGCACAGAGTGAAGAAAGGGGTACAGACTGAAACCCTGATCACAGGCTGAAAAAAGAGGTAGAGACTAAAACCCTGAACACAGGCAGAAGAGAGGGGCAGAGACTGAAGCCCTGAGTACAGGCTGAAGGACTGGTTGAGCCTGAAACCCTGAGCACAGGCTGAAGAGAGGGTTAGAGACTGAAACACTGAGCACAGGCTGAAGAACGGGTTGCGACTGAAACCCTGAGCAAAGGCTGAAGAGAGGGGTAGAGGCTGACACCCCGAGCACAGGGTGAAGAAAGGGGTACAGACTGAAACCTTGAGCACAGGCTGAAAAAAGAGGTAGAGACTAAAACCCTGAACACAGGCAGAAGAGAGGCGAGAGACTGAAACACTGAGTCAGGCTGAAGAGAGGGGTAGAGACTGAAACCCTGAGCACAGGCTGTAGAAAGGGGTTGAGACAGAAACCTGAGCACAGGCTGAAGAGAGGGGATGAGAGTGAAACCCAGAGCACAGGCTGAAGAGAGGGATAGAGACTGAAACCCTGAGTACAGGCTGAAGAAAGAGGTAGAGACTGAAACACGGAGCACAGGCTGAAGAAAGGGGAAGAGACTGAAACCCTGAGCACTGGCTGAAGAGAGGGGTAGAGACTGAAACCCTGAGTACAGCTGAACAACGGGTTTAGACTGTAACCCTGAGCACAGACTGAAGAAAGTAGTAGAGACTGAAACTCTGAGCACAGGCTGAAAAAAGAGGTAAAGACTAAAACCCTGAACACAGGCAGAAGAGAGGGGTAGAGACTGAAGCCCTGAGTATAGGCTGAAGGACTGGTTGAGCCTGAAAACCTGAGCACAGGCTGAAGAGAGGGTTAGAGACTGAAACACTGAGCACAGGCTGAAGAGAAGGGTAGAGACTGACACCCCGAGCACAGGGTGAAGAAAGGGGTACAGACTGAAACCTTAAGCGCAGGCTGAAAAAAGAGGTAGAGACTAAAACCCTGAACACAGGATGAAGACAGGGGTAGAGACTGAAACACTGAGTCAGGCTGAAGAGATGGGTAGAGACTGAAACCCTGAGCACAGGCTGAAGAACTGGTTGAGACTGAAACCCTGAGCACAGGCTGAAGAAAGGTGTAGAGTCTGAAACCCTGAGCACAGGCTGTAGAAAGGGTTTGAGATAGCAACCCTGAGCACAGGCTGAAGAAAGGGTTAGAGTCTGAAACCCTGAGCACAGGCTGTAGAAAGGGGTTGAGACAGAAACCCTGAGCACAGGGTGAAGAAAGGTGTACAGACTGAAACCCTGAGCACAGGCTGAAAAAAGAGGTAGAGACTAAAATCCTGAAAACAGGCTGAAGAGAGGGGTAGAGACTGAAACACTGAGTCAGGCTGAAGAGAGGGGTAGAGACTGAAACCCTGAGCACAGGCTGAAGAACGGGTTGAGACTGAAACCCTGAGCACAGGCTGAAGAAAGGGGTAGAGTCTGAAACCCTGAGCACAGGCTGTAGAAAGGGGTTGAGACAGAATCCTTGAGCACAGGCTGAAGCAAGGGGTAGAGTCTGAAACCCTGAGCACAGGCTGTAGAAAGGGGTTGAGACAGAAACCCTGAGCACAGGCTGAAGAGAGGGGAAGAGACTGAAACCCAGAGCACAGGCTGAAGAGAGGGATAGAGACTGAAACCCTGAGCACAGGCTGAAGAACGGGTTGCGACTGAAACCCTGAGCACCGGCTGAGGAGAGGGTTAGAGACTGAAGCCCTGAGCACAGGCTGAAGAAAGGGGTAGAGTCTGAAACCCTGAGCACAGGCTGAAGACAGGGATAGAGACTGAAACCCTGAGCACAGGATGAAGAAAGAGGTAGAGACTGAAACACGGAGCACAGGCTGAAGAAAGGGGTAGAGAATGAAACCCTGAGCACAGGCAGAAGTGAGGGTTAGAGACTGACACCACGAGCACAGGGTCAAGAATGGGTTACAGAATGAAACCCTGAGCACAGGCTGAAAAAAGAGGTAAAGACTAAAACCCTGAACACAGGCAGAAGAGAGGGGTAGGGACTGAAGCCCTGAGTATAGGCTGAAGGACTGGTTGAGCCTGAAAACCTGAGCACAGGCTGAAGAGAGGGTTAGAGACTGAAACACTGAGCACAGGCTGAAGACCGGGGTAGAGACTGACACCCCGAGCACAGGCTGTAGAAAGGGTTTGAGATAGCAACCCTGAGCACAGGCTGAAGAAAGGGGTAGAGTCTGAAACCCTGAGCACAGGCTGTAGAAAGGGGTTGAGACAGAAACCCTGAGCACAGGGTGAAGAAAGGTGTACAGACTGAAACCCTGAGCACAGGCTGAAAAAAGAGGTAGAGACTAAAATCCTGAAAACAGGCTGAAGAGAGGGGTAGAGACTGAAACACTGAGTCAGGCTGAAGAGATGGGTAGAGACTGAAACCCTGTGCACAGGCTGAAGAACGGGTTGAGACTGAAACCCTGAGCACAGGCTGAAGAAAGGGGTAGAGTCTGAAACCCTGAGCACAGGCTGTAGAAAGGGGTTGAGACAGAATCCTTGAGCACAGGCTGAAGCAAGGGGTAGAGTCTGAAACCCTGAGCACAGGCTGTAGAAAGGGGTTGAGACAGAAACCCTGAGCACAGGCTGAAGAGAGGGGAAGAGACTGAAACCCAGAGCACAGGCTGAAGAGAGGGATAGAGACTGAAACCCTGGGCACAGGCTGAAGAAGGGGTTGCGACTGAAACCCTGAGCACCGGCTGAGGAGAGGGTTAGAGACTGAAGCCCTGAGCACAGGCTGAAGAAAGGGGTAGAGTCTGAAACCCTGAGCACAGGCAGTAGAGAGGGGAAGAGACTGAAATCCTGAGCACAGGCCGAAGAGAGGGGAAGAGACTGAAACCCAGAGCACCGGCTGAAGAACGGGTTGAGACGGAAACCCTGAGCACAGGCTGAAGAGAGGGGTTGAGAATGAAACCCTGAGCACGAGCTGAAGAACGGTTTGAGACTGAAAGCCTGAACACAGGCTGAAGAGAGGGTTAGAGACTGAAACCCTGAGCACAAGCTGGAGAAAGGGGTAGAGTCTAAAAGCCTGAGCACAGGCTGAAGTTAGGGATTGAGACGGAAACCCTGAGCACAGGCTGAAAAGAGGGCTAGAGACTGAAACACTGAGCAGAGGCTGAAGAAAGGGGTAGAGACTGAAACCCTGAGCACAGGCTGAAGAGAGGGGTAGAGACTGAAACCCTGAGTACAGACTGAAGAACAGGTTGAGACTGAAACCCTGAGCACAGGCTGAAGAGAAGGGTAGAGACTGACACCACGAGCACAGGCTGAAGAAAGGGATACAGACTAAAACCCAGAGCACCACCTGAAAAATGGGTTGAGACTGAAACCCTGAGCTCAGGCTGAAGAGAGGGGTTGAGAATGAAACACTGAGCACGGGCTGAAGAACGGTTTGAAACTGAAATCCTGAGCACAGGCTAAAGAGAGGGGTAAAGAATGAAACTTTGAGCACAGGCTGAAGAAAGGGATAGAGACTGAAACCCTGAACACAGGCTGAAGAGAGGGTTAGAGACTGAAACCCTGAGCACAAGCTGAAGAAAGGGGTAGAGTCTAAAACCCTGAGCACAGGCTGAAGAATGGGATTGAGACAGAAAACCAGAGCACAGGCTGAAGAGAGGGGTAGAGACTGAAACCCAGAGCACAGGCTGAAGAGAGAGGTAGAGACTGAAACCCTGAGCGCAGGCTGAAGAGAGGGGTAGAGACTGACACCCCGAGCACAGGGTGAAGAAAGAGTTACTGACTGAAACGCTGAGCACAGTCTGAAAAAAGAGGTAGAAACTAAAACCCTGAACACAGGCTGAAGAGAGGGGTAGAGACTAAAACCCTGAACACAGGCTGAAGAGAGGGGTAGAGACTGAAGCCCTGAGTATAGGCTAAAGGACGGTGTAGGCACTGAAACTCTG
Organism: Carcharodon carcharias; assembly: GCF_017639515.1. Taxonomy (NCBI): domain Eukaryota; kingdom Metazoa; phylum Chordata; class Chondrichthyes; order Lamniformes; family Lamnidae; genus Carcharodon; species Carcharodon carcharias. Next base: position 118,855,196 of record NC_054477.1, read on the forward strand.
AGTACAGACTGAAGAACAGGTTGAGACTGAAACTCTGAGCAGAGGCTGAAGAGATGGGTAGAGACTGAAACCCTGAGTACAGGCTGAAGAGAAGGGAAGAGACTGACACCCCGAGCACAAGGTGAAGAAAGGTTTACAGACTGAAACCCTGAGCACAGGCTGAAAAAAGAAGTAGAAATTAAAACCCTGAACACAGGCTGAAGAGAGGGGTAGAGACTAAAACCCTGAACACAGGCTGAAGAGCGGGATAGAGACTTAAACCCTGAGTACAGACTGAAGAACAGGTTGAGACTGAAAGCCTGAGCACAGGCTGAAGAGATGGGTAGAGACTGAAACCCTGAGTACAGGCTGAAAAGAGTGGTAGAGACCAAAACCCTGAGCACAGGCTGAAGAGAAGGATAGAGACTGACACCCCGAGCACAGGGTGAAGAAAGAGGTACAGACTGAAACCCTGAGCACAGGCTGAAAAAAGAGGTAGAGACTAAAACCCTGAACACAGGCGGAAGAGAGGGGTAGAGACTGAAGCCCTGAGTGTAGGCTGAAGGATTGGTTGAGCCTGAAACCCTGAGCACAGGCTGAAGAGAGGATGAGAGACTGTCACCCTGAGCACCGGCTGAAGAGAGGTGTAGAGACTGAAACACTGAGTCAGGCTGAAGAGAGGGGTAGAGACTGAAACCCTGAGCACAGGCTGAAGAAAGGGGTAGAGTCTGAAACCCTGAGCACAGGCTGTAGAGAGGGGAAGAGACTGAAACCCAGAGCACAGGCTGAAGAGAGGGATAGAGACTGAAACCCTGAGCACAGGCTGAAGAAAGAGGTAGAGACTGAAACACGGAGCACAGGCTGCTGACAGGGGTAGAGACTGAAACCGTGATCACCGGCTGAAGAGGGGGGTAGAGACTGAAACCCTGAGCACAGGCTGAAGACAGGGATAGAGACTGAATCCCTGAGCACAGGATGAAGAAAGAGGTAGAGACTGAAACAGGGAGCACAGGCTGAAGAAAGGGGTAGAGACTGAAACCCTGAGCACTGGCTGAAGAGAGGGGTAGAGACTGAAACCCTGAGTACAGGCTGAAGAACGGGTTTAGACTGTAAGCCTGAGCACAGACTGAAGAAGGTGGTAGAGACTGAAACCCTGAGCACAGGCTGAAGAACGGGTTGAGACTGAAACCCTGAGCACAGGCAGAAGTGAGGGTTAGAGACTGACACCACGAGCACAGGGTCAAGAAAGGGGTACAGACTGAAACCCTGAGCACAGGCTGAAAAAAGAGGTAAAGACTAAAACCCTGAACACAGGCAGAAGAGAGGGGTAGAGACTGAAACCCTGAGCGCAGGCTGAAGAACGGGTTGAGACTGAAACCCTGAGCACAGGCTGAAGAAAGGGGTAGAGTCTGAAACCCTGAGCACAGGCTGTAGAAAGGGGTTGAGACAGAATCCTTGAGCACAGGCTGAAGCGAGGGGTAGAGTCTGAAACCCTGAGCACAGGCTGTAGAAAGGGGTTGAGACAGAAACCCTGAGCACAGGCTGAAGAGAGGGGAAGAGACTGAAACCCAGAGCACAGGCTGAAGAGAGGGATAGAGACTGAAACCCTGAGCACAGTCTGAAGAACGGGTTGCGACTGAAACCCTGAGCACCGGCTGAGGAGAGGGTTAGAGACTGAAGCCCTGAGCACAGGCTGAAGAAAGGGGTAGAGTCTGAAACCCTGAGCACAGGCAGTAGAGAGGGGAAGAGACTGAAATCCTGAGCACAGGCCGAAGAGAGGGGAAGAGACTGAAACCCAGAGCACCGGCTGAAGAACGGGTTGAGACGGAAACCCTGAGCACAGGCTGAAGAGAGGGGTTGAGAATGAAACCCTGAGCACGAGCTGAAGAACGGTTTGAGACTGAAAGCCTGAACACAGGCTGAAGAGAGGGTTAGAGACTGAAACCCTGAGCACAAGCTGGAGAAAGGGGTAGAGTCTAAAAGCCTGAGCACAGGCTGAAGTTAGGGATTGAGCCGGAAACCCTGAGCACAGGCTGAAAAGGGGGCTAGAGACTGAAACACTGAGCACAGGCTGAAGAAAGGGGTAGAGACTGAAACCCTGAGCACAGGCTGAAGAGAGGGGTAGAGACTGAAACCCTGAGTACAGACTGAAGAACAGGTTGAGACTGAAACCCTGAGCACAGGCTGAAGAGAAGGGTAGAGACTGACACCACGAGCACAGGCTGAAGAAAGGGTTGGAGACTGAAACCCTGAATATAGGCTGAAGAAAGGGATACAGACTAAAACCCAGAGCACCAGCTGAAAAATGGGTTGAGACTGAAACCCTGAGCTCAGGCTGAAGAGAGGGGTTGAGAATGAAACACTGAGCACGGGCTGAAGAACGGTTTGAGACTGAAATCCTGAGCACAGGCTAAAGAGAGGGGTAGATAATGAAACTTTGAGCACAGGCTGAAGAAAGGGATAGAGACTGAAACCCTGAACACAGGCTGAAGAGAGGGTTAGAGACTGAAACCCTGAGCACAAGCTGAAGAAAGGGGTAGAGTCTAAAACCCTGAGCACAAGCTGAAGAAAGGGATTGAGACAGAAAACCAGAGCACAGGCTGAAGAGAGGGGTAGAGACTGAAACCCTGTCTATAGGCTAAAGGACGGTGTAGGCACTGAAACTCTGAGTACAGACTGAAGAACAGGTTGAGACTGAAACTCTGAGCACAGGCTGAAGAGATGGGTAGAGACTGAAACCCTGAGTACAGGCTGAAGAGAAGGGTAGAGACTGACACCCCGAGCACAAGGTGAAGAAAGGATTACAGACTGAAACCCTGAGCACAGGCTGAAAAAAGAAGTAGAAATTAAAACCCTGAACACAGGCTGAAGAGAGGGGTAGAGACTAAAACCCTGAACACAGGCTGAAGAGCGGGATACAGACTGAAACCCTGAGTACAGACTAAAGAACAGGTTGAGACTGAAAGCCTGAGCACAGGCTGAAGAGATGGATATAGACTGAAACCCTGAGTATAGGCTGAAAAGAGTGGTAGAGACCAAAACCCTGAGCACAGGCTGAAGAGAAGGATAGAGACTGACACCCTGAGCACAGGGTGAAGAAAGAGGTACAGACTGAAAACTTGAGCACAGGCTGAAAAAAGAGGTAGAGACTAAAACCCTGAACACAGGCGGAAGAGAGGGGTAGAGACTGAAGCCCTGAGTATAGGCTGAAGGATTGGTTGAGCCTGAAACCCTGAGCACGGGCTGAAGAGAGGATGAGAGACTGAAACCCTGAGCACCGGCTGAAGAGAGGTGTAGAGACTGAAACACTGAGTCAGGCTGAAGAGAGGGGTAGAGACTGAAACCCTGAGCACAGGCTGAAGAAAGGGGAAGAGACTGAAACCCAGAGCACAGGCTGAAGAGAGGGATAGAGACTGAAACCCTGAGCACAGGCTGAAGAAAGAGGTAGAGACTGAAACACGGAGCACAGGCTGCCGAGAGGGGTAGAGACTGAAACCTTGGTCACCGGCTGAAGAGGGGGGTAAAGACTGAAACCCTGAGCACAGGCTGAAGACAGGGATAGAGACTGAATCCCTGAGCACAGGATGAAGAAAGAGGTAGAGACTGAAACACGGAGCACAGGCTGAAGAAAGGGGTAGAGACTGAAACCCTGAGCACTGGCTGAAGAGAGGGGTAGAGACTGAAACCCTGAGTACAGGCTGAAGAACGGGTTTAGACTGTAAGCCTGAGCACAGACTGAAGAAAGTGGTAGAGACTGAAACCCTGAGCACAGGCTGAAGAACGGGTTGAGACTGAAACCCTGAGCATAGGCAGAAGTGAGGGTTAGAGACTGACACCACGAGCACAGGGTCAAGAAGGGGGTACAGACTGAAACACTGAGCACAGGCTGAAAAAAGAGGTAAAGACTAAAACCCTGAACACAGGCAGAAGAGAGGGGTAGAGACTGAAGCCCTGAATATAGGCTGAAGGACTGGTTGAGCCTGAAAACCTGAGCACAGGCTGAAGAGAGGGTTAGAGACTGAAACACTGAGCACAGGCTGAAGACCGGGGTAGAGACTGACACCCCGAGCACAGGGTGAAGAAAGGGGTACAGACTGAAACCTTGAGCGCAGGCTGAAGAAAGAGGTAGAGACTAAAACCCTGAACACAGGCTGAAGAGAGGGGTAGAGACTGAAACACTGAGTCAGGCTGAAGAGATGGGTAGAGACTGAAACCCTGAGCACAGGCTGAAGAACGGGTTGAGACTGAAACACGGAGCACAGGCTGAAGAAAGGTGTAGAGTCTGAAACCCTGAGCACAGGCTGTAGAAAGGGTTTGAGATAGCAACCCTGAGCACAGGCTGAAGAAAGGGGTAGAGTCTGAAACCCTGAGCACAGGCTGTAGAAAGGGGTTGAGACAGAAACCCTGAGCACAGGGTGAAGAAAGGTGTACAGACTGAAACCCTGAGCACAGGCTGAAAAAAGAGGTAGTGACTAAAATCCTGAATACAGGCTGAAGAGAGGGGTAGAGACTGAAACACTGAGTCAGGCTGAAGAGAGGGGTAGAGACTGAAACCCTGAGCACAGGCTGAAGAACGGGTTGAGACTGAAACCCTGAGCACAGGCTGAAGAAAGGGGTAGAGTCTGAAACCCTGAGCACAGGCTGTAGAAAGGGGTTGAGACAGAATCCTTGAGCACAGGCTGAAGCGAGGGGTAGAGTCTGAAACCCTGAGCACAGGCTGTAGAAAGGGGTTGAGACAGAAACCCTGAGCACAGGCTGAAGAGAGGGGAAGAGTCTGAAACCCAGAGCACAGGCTGAAGAGAGGGATAGAGACTGAAACCCTGAGCACAGGCTGAAGAACGGGTTGCGACTGAAACCCTGAGCTCCGGCTGAGGAGAGGGTTAGAAACTGAAACCCTGAGCACAGGCTGAAGAAAGGGGTAGAGTCTGAAACCCTGAGCACAGGCAGTCGACAGGGGAAGAGACTGAAACCCAGAGCGCAGGCTGAAGAAAGAGGGAGAGACTGAAACACGGAGCACAGGCTGAAGAGAGGGGTAGAGACTGATACCCTGAGCACTGGCTGAAGAGAGAGGTAGAGACTGAAACCCTGAGCACAGGCTGTAGAAAGGGGTTGAGACAGAAACCTGAGCACAGGCTGAAGAGAGGGATAGAGACTGAAACACTGAGTCAGGCTGAAGAGAGGGGTAGAGACTGAAACCCTGAGTATAGGTTGAAGGACTGGTTGAGACTGAAACCCTGAGCACAGGCTGAAGAGAGGGTTAGAGACTGAAACACTGAGCACAGGCTGAAGAGCCGGTTGTGACTGAAACCCTGAGCACAGGCTGAAGAGAGGAGTAGAGACTGAAACCCTGAGTATAGGCTGAAAAGAGGGGTAGAGACCAAAACCCTGAGCACAGGCTGAAGAGAAGGATAGAGACTGACACCCCGAGCACAGGGTGAAGAAAGAGGTACAGACTGAAACCCTGAGCACAGGCTGAAGGAAGAGGTAGAGACTAAAACCCTGAGTATAGGCTGAAGGACTGGTTGAGCCTGAAACCCTGAGCACAGGCTGAAGAGAGGATGAGAGACTGAAACCCTGAGCACCGGCTGAAGAGAGGGGTAGAGACTGAAACACTGAGTCAGGCTGAAGAGAGGGGTAGAGACTGAAACCCTGAGCACAGGCTGTAGAAAGGGTTTGAGATAGCAACCCTGAGCACAGGCTGAAGAAAGGGGTAGAGTCTGAAACCCTGAGCACAGGCTGTAGAAAGGGGTTGAGACAGAAACCCTGAGCACAGGGTGAAGAAAGGTGTACAGACTGAAACGCTGAGCACAGGCTGAAAAAAGAGGTAGAGACTAAAATCCTGAATACAGGCTGAAGAGAGTGGTAGAGACTGAAACACTGAGTCAGGCTGAAGAGAGGGGTAGAGACTGAAACCCTGAGCACAGGCTGAAGAACGGGTTGAGACTGAAACCCTGAGCACAGGCTGAAGAAAGGGGTAGAGTCTGAAACCCTGAGCACAGGCTGTAGAAAGGGGTTGAGACAGAATCCTTGAGCACAGGCTGAAGCGAGGGGTAGAGTCTGAAACCCTGAGCACAGGCTGTAGAAAGGGGTTGAGACAGAAACCCTGAGCACAGGCTGAAGAGAGGGGAAGAGACTGAACCCCAGAGCACAGGCTGAAGAGAGGGATAGAGACTGAAACCCTGAGCACCGGCTGAAGAACGGGTTGCGACTGAAACCCCGAGCACCGGCTGAGGAGAGGGTTAGAGACTGAAGCCCTGAGCACAGGCTGAAGAAAGGGGTAGAGTCTGAAACCCTGAGCACAGGCAGTAGAGAGGGGAAGACACTGAAATCCTGAGCACAGGCTGAAGAGAGGGGAAGAGACTGAAACCCAGAGCACCGGCTGAAGAACGGGTTGAGACGGAAACCCTGAGCACAGGCTGAAGAGAGGGGTTGAGAATGAAACCCTGAGCACGAGCTGAAGAACGGTTTGAGACTGAAACCCTGAGCACAGGCTGAAGAGAGGGTTAGAGACTGAAACCCTGAGCACAAGCTGGAGAAAGGGGTAGAGTCTAAAAGCCTGAGCACAGGCTGAAGTTAGGGATTGAGCCGGAAACCCTGAGCACAGGCTGAAGAGAGGGCTAGAGACTGAAACACTGAGCACAGGCTGAAGAAAGGGGTAGAGACTGAAACCCTGAGCACAGGCTGAAGAGAGGGGTAGAGACTGAAACCCTGAGTACAGACTGAAGAACAGGTTGAGACTGAAACCCTGAGCACAGGCTGAAGAGAAGGGTAGAGACTGACACCACGAGCACAGGCTGAAGAAAGGGGTAGAGACTGAAACCCTGAACACAGGCTGAAGAGAGGGATACAGACTAAAACCCAGAGCACCAGCTGAAAAATGGGTTGAGTCTGAAACCCTGAGCTCAGGCTGAAGAGAGGGGTTGAGAATGAAACACTGAACACAGGCTGAAGAACGGTTTGAGACTGAAATCCTGAGCACAGGCTAAAGAGAGGGGTAGAGAATGAAACTTTGAGCACAGGCTGAAGAAAGGGATAGAGACTGAAACCCTGAACACAGGCTGAAGAGAGGGTTAGAGACTGAAACCTTGAGCACAAGCTGAAGAAAGAGGTAGAGTCTAAAACCCTGAGCACAGGCTGAAGAAAGGGATTGAGACAGAAAACCAGAGCACAGGCTGAAGAGAGGGGTACAGACTGAAACCCAGAGCACAGGCTGAAGAGAGGGGTAGAGACTGAAACCCTGAGCACAGGCTGTAGAAAGGGGTTGAGACAGAAACCTGAGCACAGGCTGAAGAGAGGGATAGAGACTGAAACACTGAGTCAGGCTGAAGAGAGGGGTAGAGACTGAAACCCTGAGTATAGGCTGAAGGACTGGTTGAGCCTGAAACCCTGAGCACAGGCTGAAGAGAGGGTTAGAGACTGAAACACTGAGCACAGGCTGAAGAACCGGTTGTGACTGAAACCCTGAGCACAGGCTGAAGAGAGGAGTAGAGACTGAAACCCTGAGCACAGGCTGTAGAAAGGGGTTGAGACAGAAACCTGAGCACAGGCTGAAGAGATGGGTAGAGACTGAAACCCTGAGTATAGGCTGAAAAGAGGGGTAGAGACCAAAACCCTGAGCACAGGCTGAAGAGAAGGATAGAGACTGACACCCTGAGCACAGGGTGAAGAAAGAGGTACAGACTGAAACCCTGAGCACAGGCTGAAGGAAGAGGTAGAGACTAAAACCCTGAGTATAGGCTGAAGGACTGGTTGAGCCTGAAACCCTGAGCACAGGCTGAAGAGAGGATGAGAGACTGAAACCCTGAGCACCGGCTGAAGAGAGGGGTAGAGACTGAAACACTGAGTCAGGCTGAAGAGAGGGGTAGAGACTGAAACCCTGAGCACAGGCTGAAGACCGGGGTAGAGACTGACACCCCGAGCACAGGGTGAAGAAAGGGGTACAGACTGAAACCTTGAGCGCAGGCTGAAAAAAGAGGTAGAGACTAAAACCCTGAACACAGGCTGAAGAGAGAGGTAGAGACTGAAACACTGAGTCAGGCTGAAGAGATGGGTAGAGACTGAAACCCTGAGAACAGGCTGAAGAATGGGTTGAGACAGAAACCCTGAGCACAGGCTGAAGAAAGGTGTAGAGTCTGAAACCCTGAGCACAGGCTGTAGAAAGGGTTTGAGATAGCAACCCTGAGCACAGGCTGAAGAAAGGGGTAGAGTCTGAAACCCTGAGCACAGGCTGTAGAAAGGGGTTGAGACAGAAACCCTGAGCACAGGGTGAAGAAAGGGGTACAGACTGAAACCCTGAGCACAGGCTGTAAAAAAGAGGTAGAGACTAAAATCCTGAATACAGGCTGAAGAGAGGGGTAGAGACTGAAACACTGAGTCAGGCTGAAGAGAGGGGTAGAGACTGAAACCCTGAGCACCGGCTGAAGAGAGGGGTAGAGACTGAAACACTGAGTCAGGCTGAAGAGAGGGGTAGAGACTGAAACCCTGAGCACAGGCTGAAGACCGGGGTAGAGACTGACACCCCGAGCACAGGGTGAAGAAAGGGGTACAGACTGAAACCTTGAGCGCAGGCTGAAAAAAGAGGTAGAGACTAAAACCCTGAACACAGGCTGAAGAGAGAGGTAGAGACTGAAACACTGAGTCAGGCTGAAGAGATGGGTAGAGACTGAAACCCTGAGCACAGGCTGAAGAATGGGTTGAGACTGAAACCCTGAGCACAGGCTGAAGAAAGGTGTAGAGTCTGAAACCCTGAGCACAGGCTGTAGAAAGGGTTTGAGATAGCAACCCTGAGCACAGGCTGAAGAAAGGGGTAGAGTCTGAAACCCTGAGCACAGGCTGTAGAAAGGGGTTGAGACAGAAACCCTGAGCACAGGGTGAAGAAAGGGGTAGAGTCTGAAACCCTGAGCACAGGCTGTAGAAAGGGGTTGAGACAGAAACCCTGAGCACAGGCTGAAGAGAGGGGTAGAGACTGAAACCCTGAGTACAGGCTGAAGAACGGGTTTAGACTGTAAGCCTGAGCACAGACTGAAGAAAGTGGTAGAGACTGAAACCCTGAGCACAGGCTGAAGAACGGGTTGAGACTGAAACCCTGAGCATAGGCAGAAGTGAGGGTTAGAGACTGACACCACGAGCACAGGGTCAAGAAGGGGGTACAGACTGAAACACTGAGCACAGGCTGAAAAAAGAGGTAAAGACTAAAACCCTGAACACAGGCAGAAGAGAGGGGTAGAGACTGAAGCCCTGAATATAGGCTGAAGGACTGGTTGAGCCTGAAAACCTGAGCACAGGCTGAAGAGAGGGTTAGAGACTGAAACACTGAGCACAGGCTGAAGACCGGGGTAGAGACTGACACCCCGAGCACAGGGTGAAGAAAGGGGTACAGACTGAAACCTTGAGCGCAGGCTGAAGAAAGAGGTAGAGACTAAAACCCTGAACACAGGCTGAAGAGAGGGGTAGAGACTGAAACACTGAGTCAGGCTGAAGAGATGGGTAGAGACTGAAACCCTGAGCACAGGCTGAAGAACGGGTTGAGACTGAAACACGGAGCACAGGCTGAAGAAAGGTGTAGAGTCTGAAACCCTGAGCACAGGCTGTAGAAAGGGTTTGAGATAGCAACCCTGAGCACAGGCTGAAGAAAGGGGTAGAGTCTGAAACCCTGAGCACAGGCTGTAGAAAGGGGTTGAGACAGAAACCCTGAGCACAGGGTGAAGAAAGGTGTACAGACTGAAACCCTGAGCACAGGCTGAAAAAAGAGGTAGTGACTAAAATCCTGAATACAGGCTGAAGAGAGGGGTAGAGACTGAAACACTGAGTCAGGCTGAAGAGAGGGGTAGAGACTGAAACCCTGAGCACAGGCTGAAGAACGGGTTGAGACTGAAACCCTGAGCACAGGCTGAAGAAAGGGGTAGAGTCTGAAACCCTGAGCACAGGCTGTAGAAAGGGGTTGAGACAGAATCCTTGAGCACAGGCTGAAGCGAGGGGTAGAGTCTGAAACCCTGAGCACAGGCTGTAGAAAGGGGTTGAGACAGAAACCCTGAGCACAGGCTGAAGAGAGGGGAAGAGTCTGAAACCCAGAGCACAGGCTGAAGAGAGGGATAGAGACTGAAACCCTGAGCACAGGCTGAAGAACGGGTTGCGACTGAAACCCTGAGCTCCGGCTGAGGAGAGGGTTAGAAACTGAAACCCTGAGCACAGGCTGAAGAAAGGGGTAGAGTCTGAAACCCTGAGCACAGGCAGTCGACAGGGGAAGAGACTGAAACCCAGAGCGCAGGCTGAAGAAAGAGGGAGAGACTGAAACACGGAGCACAGGCTGAAGAGAGGGGTAGAGACTGATACCCTGAGCACTGGCTGAAGAGAGAGGTAGAGACTGAAACCCTGAGCACAGGCTGTAGAAAGGGGTTGAGACAGAAACCTGAGCACAGGCTGAAGAGAGGGATAGAGACTGAAACACTGAGTCAGGCTGAAGAGAGGGGTAGAGACTGAAACCCTGAGTATAGGTTGAAGGACTGGTTGAGACTGAAACCCTGAGCACAGGCTGAAGAGAGGGTTAGAGACTGAAACACTGAGCACAGGCTGAAGAGCCGGTTGTGACTGAAACCCTGAGCACAGGCTGAAGAGAGGAGTAGAGACTGAAACCCTGAGTATAGGCTGAAAAGAGGGGTAGAGACCAAAACCCTGAGCACAGGCTCAAGAGAAGGATAGAGACTGACACCCCGAGCACAGGGTGAAGAAAGAGGTACAGACTGAAACCCTGAGCACAGGCTGAAGGAAGAGGTAGAGACTAAAACCCTGAGTATAGGCTGAAGGACTGGTTGAGCCTGAAACCCTGAGCACAGGCTGAAGAGAGGATGAGAGACTGAAACCCTGAGCACCGGCTGAAGAGAGGGGTAGAGACTGAAACACTGAGTCAGGCTGAAGAGAGGGGTAGAGACTGAAACCCTGAGCACAGGCTGAAGACCGGGGTAGAGACTGACACCCCGAGCACAGGGTGAAGAAAGGGGTACAGACTGAAACCTTGAGCGCAGGCTGAAAAAAGAGGTAGAGACTAAAACCCTGAACACAGGCTGAAGAGAGAGGTAGAGACTGAAACACTGAGTCAGGCTGAAGAGATGGGTAGAGACTGAAACCCTGAGCACAGGCTGAAGAATGGGTTGAGACTGAAACCCTGAGCACAGGCTGAAGAAAGGTGTAGAGTCTGAAACCCTGAGCACAGGCTGTAGAAATGGTTTGAGATAGCAACCCTGAGCACAGGCTGAAGAAAGGGGTAGAGTCTGAAACCCTGAGCACAGGCTGTAGAAAGGGGTTGAGACAGAAACCCTGAGCACAGGGTGAAGAAAGGTGTACAGACTGAAACGCTGAGCACAGGCTGAAAAAAGAGGTAGAGACTAAAATCCTGAATACAGGCTGAAGAGAGTGGTAGAGACTGAAACACTGAGTCAGGCTGAAGAGAGGGGTAGAGACTGAAACCCTGAGCACAGGCTGAAGAACGGGTTGAGACTGAAACCCTGAGCACAGGCTGAAGAAAGGGGTAGAGTCTGAAACCCTGAGCACAGGCTGTAGAAAGGGGTTGAGACAGAATCCTTGAGCACAGGCTGAAGCGAGGGGTAGAGTCTGAAACCCTGAGCACAGGCTGTAGAAAGGGGTTGAGACAGAAACCCTGAGCACAGGCTGAAGAGAGGGGAAGAGACTGAACCCCAGAGCACAGGCTGAAGAGAGGGATAGAGACTGAAACCCTGAGCACCGGCTGAAGAACGGGTTGCGACTGAAACCCCGAGCACCGGCTGAGGAGAGGGTTAGAGACTGAAGCCCTGAGCACAGGCTGAAGAAAGGGGTAGAGTCTGAAACCCTGAGCACAGGCAGTAGAGAGGGGAAGACACTGAAATCCTGAGCACAGGCTGAAGAGAGGGGAAGAGACTGAAACCCAGAGCACCGGCTGAAGAACGGGTTGAGACGGAAACCCTGAGCACAGGCTGAAGAGAGGGGTTGAGAATGAAACCCTGAGCACGAGCTGAAGAACGGTTTGAGACTGAAACCCTGAGCACAGGCTGAAGAGAGGGTTAGAGACTGAAACCCTGAGCACAAGCTGGAGAAAGGGGTAGAGTCTAAAAGCCTGAGCACAGGCTGAAGTTAGGGATTGAGCCGGAAACCCTGAGCACAGGCTGAAGAGAGGGCTAGAGACTGAAACACTGAGCACAGGCTGAAGAAAGGGGTAGAGACTGAAACCCTGAGCACAGGCTGAAGAGAGGGGTAGAGACTGAAACCCTGAGTACAGACTGAAGAACAGGTTGAGACTGAAACCCTGAGCACAGGCTGAAGAGAAGGGTAGAGACTGACACCACGAGCACAGGCTGAAGAAAGGGGTAGAGACTGAAACCCTGAACACAGGCTGAAGAGAGGGATACAGACTAAAACCCAGAGCACCAGCTGAAAAATGGGTTGAGTCTGAAACCCTGAGCTCAGGCTGAAGAGAGGGGTTGAGAATGAAACACTGAACACAGGCTGAAGAACGGTTTGAGACTGAAATCCTGAGCACAGGCTAAAGAGAGGGGTAGAGAATGAAACTTTGAGCACAGGCTGAAGAAAGGGATAGAGACTGAAACCCTGAACACAGGCTGAAGAGAGGGTTAGAGACTGAAACCTTGAGCACAAGCTGAAGAAAGAGGTAGAGTCTAAAACCCTGAGCACAGGCTGAAGAAAGGGATTGAGACAGAAAACCAGAGCACAGGCTGAAGAGAGGGGTACAGACTGAAACCCAGAGCACAGGCTGAAGAGAGGGGTAGAGACTGAAACCCTGAGCACAGGCTGTAGAAAGGGGTTGAGACAGAAACCTGAGCACAGGCTGAAGAGAGGGATAGAGACTGAAACACTGAGTCAGGCTGAAGAGAGGGGTAGAGACTGAAACCCTGAGTATAGGCTGAAGGACTGGTTGAGCCTGAAACCCTGAGCACAGGCTGAAGAGAGGGTTAGAGACTGAAACACTGAGCACAGGCTGAAGAACCGGTTGTGACTGAAACCCTGAGCACAGGCTGAAGAGAGGAGTAGAGACTGAAACCCTGAGCACAGGCTGTAGAAAGGGGTTGAGACAGAAACCTGAGCACAGGCTGAAGAGATGGGTAGAGACTGAAACCCTGAGTATAGGCTGAAAAGAGGGGTAGAGACCAAAACCCTGAGCACAGGCTGAAGAGAAGGATAGAGACTGACACCCTGAGCACAGGGTGAAGAAAGAGGTACAGACTGAAACCCTGAGCACAGGCTGAAGGAAGAGGTAGAGACTAAAACCCTGAGTATAGGCTGAAGGACTGGTTGAGCCTGAAACCCTGAGCACAGGCTGAAGAGAGGATGAGAGACTGAAACCCTGAGCACCGGCTGAAGAGAGGGGTAGAGACTGAAACACTGAGTCAGGCTGAAGAGAGGGGTAGAGACTGAAACCCTGAGCACAGGCTGAAGACCGGGGTAGAGACTGACACCCCGAGCACAGGGTGAAGAAAGGGGTACAGACTGAAACCTTGAGCGCAGGCTGAAAAAAGAGGTAGAGACTAAAACCCTGAACACAGGCTGAAGAGAGAGGTAGAGACTGAAACACTGAGTCAGGCTGAAGAGATGGGTAGAGACTGAAACCCTGAGAACAGGCTGAAGAATGGGTTGAGACTGAAACCCTGAGCACAGGCTGAAGAAAGGTGTAGAGTCTGAAACCCTGAGCACAGGCTGTAGAAAGGGTTTGAGATAGCAACCCTGAGCACAGGCTGAAGAAAGGGGTAGAGTCTGAAACCCTGAGCACAGGCTGTAGAAAGGGGTTGAGACAGAAACCCTGAGCACAGGGTGAAGAAAGGGGTACAGACTGAAACCCTGAGCACAGGCTGTAAAAAAGAGGTAGAGACTAAAATCCTGAATACAGGCTGAAGAGAGGGGTAGAGACTGAAACACTGAGTCAGGCTGAAGAGAGGGGTAGAGACTGAAACCCTGAGCACAGGCTGAAGAACGGGTTGAGACTGAAACCCTGAGCACAAGCTGGAGAAAGGGGTAGAGTCTAAAAGCCTGAGCACAGGCTGAAGTTAGGGATTGAGCCGGAAACCCTGAGCACAGGCTGAAGAGAGGGCTAGAGACTGAAACACTGAGCACAGGCTGAAGAAAGGGGTAGAGACTGAAACCCTGAGCACAGGCTGAAGAGAGGGGTAGAGACTGAAACCCTGAGTACAGACTGAAGAACAGGTTGAGACTGAAACCCTGAGCACAGGCTGAAGAGAAGGGTAGAGACTGACACCACGAGCACAGGCTGAAGAAAGGGGTAGAGACTGAAACCCTGAACACAGGCTGAAGAGAGGGATACAGACTAAAACCCAGAGCACCAGCTGAAAAATGGGTTGAGACTGAAACCCTGAGCTCAGGCTGAAGAGAGGGGTTGAGAATGAAACACTGAACACAGGCTGAAGAACGGTTTGAGACTGAAATCCTGAGCACAGGCTAAAGAGAGGGGTAGAGAATGAAACTTTGAGCACAGGCTGAAGAAAGGGATAGAGACTGAAACCCTGAACACAGGCTGAAGAGAGGGTTAGAGACTGAAACCTTGAGCACAAGCTGAAGAAAGAGGTAGAGTCTAAAACCCTGAGCACAGGCTGAAGAAAGGGATTGAGACAGAAAACCAGAGCACAGGCTGAAGAGAGGGGTACAGACTGAAACCCAGAGCACAGGCTGAAGAGAGGGGTAGAGACTGAAACCCTGAGCACAGGCTGTAGAAAGGGGTTGAGACAGAAACCTGAGCACAGGCTGAAGAGAGGGATAGAGACTGAAACACTGAGTCAGGCTGAAGAGAGGGGTAGAGACTGAAACCCTGAGTATAGGCTGAAGGACTGGTTGAGCCTGAAACCCTGAGCACAGGCTGAAGAGAGGGTTAGAGACTGAAACACTGAGCACAGGCTGAAGAACCGGTTGTGACTGAAACCCTGAGCACAGGCTGAAGAGAGGAGTAGAGACTGAAACCCTGAGCACAGGCTGTAGAAAGGGGTTGAGACAGAAACCTGAGCACAGGCTGAAGAGATGGGTAGAGACTGAAACCCTGAGTATAGGCTGAAAAGAGGGGTAGAGACCAAAACCCTGAGCACAGGCTGAAGAGAAGGATAGAGACTGACACCCTGAGCACAGGGTGAAGAAAGAGGTACAGACTGAAACCCTGAGCACAGGCTGAAGGAAGAGGTAGAGACTAAAACCCTGAGTATAGGCTGAAGGACTGGTTGAGCCTGAAACCCTGAGCACAGGCTGAAGAGAGGATGAGAGACTGAAACCCTGAGCACCGGCTGAAGAGAGGGGTAGAGACTGAAACACTGAGTCAGGCTGAAGAGAGGGATAGAGACTGAAACACTGAGTCAGGCTGAAGAGAGGGGTAGAGACTGAAACCCTGAGCACAGGCTGAAGACCGGGGTAGAGACTGACACCCCGAGCACAGGGTGAAGAAAGGGGTACAGACTGAAACCTTGAGCGCAGGCTGAAAAAAGAGGTAGAGACTAAAACCCTGAACACAGGCTGAAGAGAGAGGTAGAGACTGAAACACTGAGTCAGGCTGAAGAGATGGGTAGAGACTGAAACCCTGAGAACAGGCTGAAGAATGGGTTGAGACTGAAACCCTGAGCACAGGCTGAAGAAAGGTGTAGAGTCTGAAACCCTGAGCACAGGCTGTAGAAAGGGTTTGAGATAGCAACCCTGAGCACAGGCTGAAGAAAGGGGTAGAGTCTGAAACCCTGAGCACAGGCTGTAGAAAGGGGTTGAGACAGAAACCCTGAGCACAGGGTGAAGAAAGGTGTACAGACTGAAACCCTGAGCACAGGCTGAAAAAAAGAGGTAGAGACTAAAATCCTGAATACAGGCTGAAGAGAGGGGTAGAGACTGAAACACTGAGTCAGGCTGAAGAGAGGGGTAGAGACTGAAACCCTGAGCACAGGCTGAAGAACGGGTTGAGACTGAAACCCTGAGCACAGGCTGAAGAAAGGGGTAGAGTCTGAAACCCTGAGCACAGGCTGTAGAAAGGGGTTGAGACAGAATCCTTGAGCACAGGCTGAAGCGAGGGGTAGAGTCTGAAACCCTGAGCACAGGCTGTAGAAAGGGGTTGAGACAGAAACCCTGAGCACAGGCTGAAGAGAGGGGAAGAGACTGAACCCCAGAGCACAGGCTGAAGAGAGGGATAGAGACTGAAACCCTGAGCACCGGCTGAAGAACGGGTTGCGACTGAAACCCCGAGCACCGGCTGAGGAGAGGGTTAGAGACTGAAGCCCTGAGCACAGGCTGAAGAAAGGGGTAGAGTCTGAAACCCTGAGCACAGGCAGTAGAGAGGGGAAGACACTGAAATCCTGAGCACAGGCCGAAGAGAGGGGAAGAGACTGAAACCCAGAGCACCGGCTGAAGAACGGGTTGAGACGGAAACCCTGAGCACAGGCTGAAGAGAGGGGTTGAGAATGAAACCCTGAGCACGAGCTGAAGAACGGTTTGAGACTGAAACCCTGAGCACAGGCTGAAGAGAGGGTTAGAGACTGAAACCCTGAGCACAAGCTGGAGAAAGGGGTAGAGTCTAAAAGCCTGAGCACAGGCTGAAGTTAGGGATTGAGCCGGAAACCCTGAGCACAGGCTGAAGAGAGGGCTAGAGACTGAAACACTGAGCACAGGCTGAAGAAAGGGGTAGAGACTGAAACCCTGAGCACAGGCTGAAGAGAGGGGTAGAGACTGAAACCCTGAGTACAGACTGAAGAGCAGGTTGAGACTGAAACCCTGAGCACAGGCTGAAGAGAAGGGTAGAGACTGACACCACGAGCACAGGCTGAAGAAAGGGGTAGAGACTGAAACCCTGAACACAGGCTGAAGAAAGGGATACAGACTAAAACCCAGAGCACCAGCTGAAAAATGGGTTGAGACTGAAACCCTGAGCTCAGGCTGAAGAGAGGGGTTGAGAATGAAACACTGAAAACAGGCTGAAGAACGGTTTGAGACTGAAATCCTGAGCACAGGCTAAAGAGAGCGGTAGAGAATGAAACTTTGAGCACAGGCTGAAGAAAGGGATAGAGACTGAAACCCTGAACAGAGGCTGAAGAGAGGGTTAGAGACTGAAACCCTGAGCAAAAGCTGAAGAAAGAGGTAGAGTCTAAAACCCTGAGCACAGGCTGAAGAAAGGGATTGAGACAGAAAACCAGAGCACAGGCTGAAGAGAGGGGTACAGACTGAAACCCAGAGCACAGGCTGAAGAGAGGGGTAGAGACTGAAACCCTGAACACAGGCTGAAGAGAAGGTTAGAGAATGACACCCCAAGCACAGGGTGAAGAAAGAGGTACAGACTGAAACCCTGAGCACAGGCTGAAAGAAGAGGTAGAGACTAAAACCCTGAACACAGGCTGAAGAGAGGGGTAGAGACTGAAACACTGAGTCAGGCTGAAGAGATGGGTAGAGACTGAAACCCTGAGCACAGGCTGAAGAACGGGTTGAGACTGAAACCCGGAGCACAGGCTGAAGAAAGGTGTAGAGTCTGAAATCCTGAGCACAGGCTGTAGAAAGGGTTTGAGATAGCAACCCTGAGCACAGGCTGAAGAAAGGGGTAGAGACTGAAACCCTGAGCACAGGCTGTAGAAAGGGGTTGAGACAGAAACCCTGAGCACAGGGTGAAGAAAAATGTACAGACTGAATCCCTGAGCACAGGCTGAAAAAAGAGGTAGTGACTAAAATCCTGAATACAGGCTGAGGAGTGGGGTAGAGACTGAAACACTGAGTCAGGCTGAAGAGAGGGGTAGAGACTGAAACCCTGAGCACAGGCTGAAGAACGGGTTGAGACTGAAACCCTGAGCACAGGCTGAAGAAAGGGGTAGAGTCTGAAACCCTGAGCACAGGCTGTAGAAAGGGGTTGAGACAGAAACCCTGAGCACAGGCTGAAGAGAGGGGAAGAGACTGAAACCCAGAGCACAGGCTGAAGAGAGGGATAGAGACTGAAACCCTGAGCACAGGCTGAAGAACGGGTTGCGACTGAAACCCTGAGCTCCGGCTGAGGAGAGGGTTAGAAACTGAAACCCTGAGCACAGGCTGAAGAAAGGGGTAGAGACTGAAACCCTGAGCACAGGCTGAAGAGAGGGGTAGAGACTGAAACCCTGAGTACAGACTGAAGAACAGGTTGAGACTGAAACCCTGAGCACAGGCTGAAGAGAAGGGTAGAGACTGACACCACGAGCACAGGCTGAAGAAAGGGATAGAGACTGAAACCCTGAACACAGGCTGAAGAGAGGGATACAGACTAAAACCCAGAGCACCAGCTGAAAAATGGGTTGAGACTGAAACCCTGAGCTCAGGCTGAAGAGAGGGGTTTAGAATGAAACACAGAGCACGGGCTGAAGAACGGTTTGAGACTAAAATCCTGAGCACAGGCTAAAGAGAGGGGTAGAGAATGAAACTTTGAGCACAGGCTGAAGAAAGGGATAGAGACTGAAACCCTGAACACAGGCTGAAGAGAGGGTTAGAGACTGAAACCCTGAGCACAAGCTGAAGAAAGGGGTAGAGTCTAAAACCCTGAGCACAGGCTGAAGAAAGGGATTGAGACAGAAAACCAGAGCACAGGCTGAAGAGAGGGGTAGAGACTGAAACCCAGAGCACAGGCTGAAGAGAGGGGTAGAGACTGAAACCCAGAGCACAGGCTGAAGAGAAGGGTAGAGACTGACACCCCGAGCACAGGGTGAAGAAAGAGTTACTGACTGAAACCCTGAGCACATTCTGAAAATGAGGTAGAAACTAAAACCCTGAACACAGGCTGAAGAGAGGGGTAGAGACTAAAACCCTGAACACAGGCTGAAGTGAGGGGTAGAGACTGAAACCCTGAGTACAGGCTGAAGAGAAGTGTAGAGACTGACACCCCGAGCACAAGGTGAAGAAAGGATTACAGACTGAAACCCTGAGCACAGGCTGAAAAAAGAAGTAGAAATTAAAACCCTGAACACGGGCTGAAGAGAGGGGTAGAGACTAAAACCCTGATTACAGACTGAAGAACAGGTTGAGACTGAAAGCCTGAGCACAGGCTGAAGAGATGGGTAGAGACTGAAACCCTGAGTATAGGCTGAAAAGAGTGGTAGAGACCAAAACCCTGAGCACAGGCTGAAGAGAAGGATAGAGACTGACACCCCGAGCACAGGCTGAAGAAAGAGGTACAGACTGAAACCCTGAGCACAGGCTGAAAAAAGAGGTAGAGACTAAAACCCTGAACACAGGCGGAAGAGAGGGGTAGAGACTGAAGCCCTGAGTATAGGCTGAAGGATTGGTTGAGCCTGAAACCCTGAGCACAGGGTGAAGAAAAGTGTACAGACTGAAACCCTGAGCACAGGCTGAAAAAAGAGGTAGAGACTAAAATCCTGAATACAGGCTGAAGAGAGGGGTAGAGACTGAAACACTGAGTCAGGCTGAAGAGAGGGGTAGAGACTGAAACCCTGAGCACAGGCTGAAGAACGGGTTGAGACTGATACCCTGAGCACAGGCTGAAGAGAGGTGTAGAGACTGAAACACTGAGTCAGGCTGAAGAGAGGGGTAGAGACTGAAACCCTGAGCACAGGCTGAAGAAAGGGGTAGAGTCTGAAACCCTGAGCACAGGCTGTAGAGAGGGGAAGAGACTGAAACCCAGAGCACAGGCTGAAGAGAGGGATAGAGACTGAAACCCTGAGCACGGACTGAAGAAAGAGGTAGAGACTGAAACACGGAGCACAGGCTGCCGAGAGGGGTAGAGACTGAAACCTTGATCACCGGCTGAAGAGGGGGGTAGAGACTGAAACCCTGAGCACAGGCTGAAGACAGGGATAGAGACTGAAACCCTGAGCACAGGATGAAGAAAGAGGTAGAGACTGAAACACGGAGCACAGGCTGAAGAAAGGGGTAGAGACTGAAACCCTGAGCACTGGCTGAAGAGAGGGGTAGAGACTGAAACCCTGAGTACAGGCTGAAGAACGGGTTTAGACTGTAAGCCTGAGCACAGACTGAAGAAAGTGGTAGAGACTGAAACCCTGAGCACAG
Source organism: Carcharodon carcharias (assembly GCF_017639515.1). NCBI lineage: Eukaryota > Metazoa > Chordata > Chondrichthyes > Lamniformes > Lamnidae > Carcharodon > Carcharodon carcharias. The sequence continues at coordinate 118,875,185 of NC_054477.1, forward strand.
GCTGAAGAACGGGTTGAGACTGAAACCCTGAGCACAGGCAGAAGTGAGGGTTAGAGACTGACACCACGAGCACAGGGTCAAGAAAGGGGTACAGACTGAAACCCTGAGCACAGGCTGAAAAAAGAGGTAAAGACTAAAACCCTGAATACAGGCAGAAGAGAGGGGTAGAGACTGAAGCCCTGAATATAGGCTGAAGGACTGGTTGAGCCTGAAAACCTGAGCACAGGCTGAAGAGAGGGTTAGAGACTGAAACACTGAGCACAGGCTGAAGACCGGGTTAGCGACTGACACCCCGAGCACAGGGTGAAGAAAGGGGTACAGACTGAAACCTTGAGAGCAGGCTGAAAAAAGAGGTAGAGACTAAAACCCTGAACAAAGGCTGAAGAGAGGGGTAGAGACTGAAACACTGAGTCAGGCTGAAGAGATGGGTAGAGACTGAAACCCTGAGCACAGGATGAAGAACGGGTTGAGACTGAAACCCAGAGCACAGGCTGAAGGAAGGTGTAGAGTCTGAAACCCTGAGCACAGGCTTTAGAAAGGGTTTGAGATAGCAACCCTGAGCACAGGCTGAAGAAAGGGGTAGAGTCTGAAACCCTGAGCACAGGCTGTAGAAAGGGGTTGAGACAGAAACCCTGAGCACAGGGTGAAGAAAAGTGTACAGACTGAAACCCTGAGCACAGGCTGAAAAAAGAAGTAGAGACTAAAATCCTGAATACAGGCTGAAGAGAGGGGTAGAGACTGAAACACTGAGTCAGGCTGAAGAGAGGGGTAGAGACTGAAACCCTGAGCACAGGCTGAAGAACGGGTTGAGACTGAAACCCTGAGCACAGGCTGAAGAAAGGGGTAGAGTCTGAAACCCTGAGCACAGGCTGTAGAAAGGGGTTGAGACAGAATCCTTGAGCACAGGCTGAAGCGAGGGGTAGAGTCTGAAACACTGAGCACAGGCTGTAGAAAGGGGTTGAGACAGAAACCTGAGCACAGGCTGAAGAGATGGGTAGAGACTGAAAACCTGAGTATAGGATGAAAAGAGGGGTAGAAACCAAAACCCTGAGCACAGGCTGAAGAGAAGGATAGAGACTGACACCCCGAGCACAGGGTGAAGAAAGAGGTACAGACTGAAACCCTGATCACAGGCTGAAAGAAGAGGTAGAGACTAAAACCCTGAACACAGGCTGAAGAGAGGGGTAGAGACTGAAACACTGAGTCAGGCTGAAGAGATGGGTAGAGACTGAAACCCTGAGCACAGGCTGAAGAACGGGTTGAGACTGAAACCCAGAGCACAGGCTGAAGAAAGGTGTAGAGTCTGAAACCCTGAGCACAGGCTGTAGAAAGGGTTTGAGATAGCAACCCTGAGCACAGGCTGAAGAATGGGGTAAAGTCTGAAACCCTGAGCACAGGCTGTAGAAAGGGGTTGAGACAGAAACCCTGAGCACAGGTTGAAGAAAAGTGTACAGACTGAAACCCTGAGCACAGGCTGAAAAAAGAGGTAGAGACTAAAATCCTGAATACAGGCCTAAGAGAGGGGTAGAGACTGAAATACTGAGTCAGGCTGAAGAGAGGAGTAGAGACTGAAACCCTGAGCACAGGCTGAAGAACGCGTTGAGACTGAAACCCTGAGCACAGGCTGAAGAAAGGGGTAGAGTCTGAAACCCTGAGCACAGGCTGTAGAAAGGGGTTGAGACAGAAACCCTGAGCACAGGCTGAAGAACGGGTTGCGACTGAAACCCTGAGCTCCGGCTGAGGAGAGGGTTAGAAACTGAAACCCTGAGCACAGGCTGAAGAAAGGGGTAGAGTCTGAAACCCTGAGCACAGGCAGTAGACAGGGGAAGAGACTGAAACCCAGAGCGCAGGCTGAAGAAAGAGGGAGAGCCTGAAACACAGAGCACAGGCTGAAGAGAGGGCTAGAGATTGATACCCTGAGCACTGGCTGAAGAGAGAGGTAGAGACTGAAACCCTGAGCACAGGCTTTAGAAAGGGGTTGAGACAGAAAGCTGAGCACAGGCTGAAGATAGGGGAAGAAACTGAAACTCAGAGCACAGGCTGAAGAGAGGGATAGAGAATGAAATACTGAGTCAGGCTGAAGAGAGGGGTAGAGACTGAAACACTGAGTATAGGCTGAAGGACTGGTTGAGCCTGAAACCCTGAGCACAGGCTGAAGAGAGGGTTAGAGACTGAAACACTGAGCACAGGCTGAAGATCCGGTTGTGACTGAAACCCTGAGCACAGGCTGAAGAGAGGGGTAGAGACTGAAACCCTGAGCACAGGCTGTAGAAAGGGGTTGAGACAGAAACCTGAGCACAGGCCGAAGAGATGGGTAGAGACTGAAACCCTGAGTATAGGATGAAAAGAGGGGTAGAGACCAAAACCGTGAGCACAGGCTGAAGACAAGGATAGAGACTGACACCCCGAGCACAGGGTGAAGAAAGAGGTACAGACTGAAACCCTGAGCACAGGCTGAAAGAAGAGGTAGAGACTAAAACCCTGAGCACAGGCTGAAGAATGGGGTAAAGTCTGAAACCCTGAGCACAGGCTGTAGAAAGGGGTTGAGACAGAAACCCTGAGCACAGGTTGAAGAAATGTGTACAGACTGAAACACTGAGCACAGGCTGAAAAAAGAGGTAGAGACTAAAATCCTGAATACAGGCCTCAGAGAGGGGTAGAGACTGAAATACTGAGTCAGGCTGAAGAGAGGAGTAGAGACTGAAACCCTGAGCACAGGCTGAAGAACGCGTTGAGACTGAAACCCTGAGCACAGGCTGAAGAAAGGGGTAGAGTCTGAAACCCTGAGCACAGGCTGTAGAAAGGGGTTGAGACAGAAACCCTGAGCACAGGCTGAAGAACGGGTTGCGACTGAAACCCTGAGCTCCGGCTGAGGAGAGGGTTAGAAACTGAAACCCTGAGCACAGGCTGAAGAAAGGGGTAGAGTCTGAAACCCTGAGCACAGGCAGTAGACAGGGGAAGAGACTGAAAACCAGAGCGCAGGCTGAAGAAAGAGGGAGAGCCTGAAACACGGAGCACAGGCTGAAGAGAGGGCTAGAGATTGATACCCTGAGCACTGGCTGAAGAGAGAGGTAGAGACTGAAACCCTGAGCACAGGCTGTAGAAAGGGGTTGAGACAGAAAGCTGAGCACAGGCTGAAGATAGGGGAAGAAACTGAAACTCAGAGCACAGGCTGAAGAGAGGGATAGAGAATGAAATACTGAGTCAGGCTGAAGAGAGGGGTAGAGACTGAAACCCTGAGTATAGGCTGAAGGACTGGTTGAGCCTGAAACCCTGAGCACAGGCTGAAGAGAGGGTTAGAGACTGAAACACTGAGCACAGGCTGAAGATCCGGTTGTGACTGAAACCCTGAGCACAGGCTGAAGAGAGGGGTAGAGACTGAAACCCTGAGCACAGGCTGTAGAAAGGGGTTGAGACAGAAACCTGAGCACAGGCCGAAGAGATGGGTAGAGACTGAAACCCTGAGTATAGGATGAAAAGAGGGGTAGAGACCAAAACCGTGAGCACAGGCTGAAGACAAGGATAGAGACTGACACCCCGAGCACAGGGTGAAGAAAGAGGTACAGACTGAAACCATGAGCACAGGCTGAAAGAAGAGGTAGAGACTAAAACCCTGAACACAGGCTGAAGAGATGGGTAGAGACTGAAACCCTGAGCACAGGCTGAAGAACGGGTTGAGACTGAAACCCGGAGCACAGGCTGAAGAAAGGTGTAGAGTCTGAAACCCTGAGCACAGGCTGTAGAAAGGGTTTGAGATAGCAACCCTGAGCACAGGCTGAAGAAAGGGGTAGAGACTGAAACCCTGAGCACAGGCTGTAGAAAGGGGTTGAGACAGAAACCCTGAGCACAGGGTGAAGAAAAGTGTACAGACTGAAACCCTGAGCACAGGCTGAAAAAAGAGGTAGAGACTAAAATCCTGAATACAGGCTGAAGAGAGGGGTAGAGACTGAAACACTGAGTCAGGCTGAAGAGAGGGGTAGAGACTGAAACCCTGAGCACAGGCTGAAGAACGGGTTGAGACTGAAACCCTGAACACAGGCTGAAGAAAGGGGTAGAGTCTGAAACCCAGAGCACAGGCTGTAGAAAGGGGTTGAGACAGAATCCTTGAGCACAGGCTGAAGCGAGGGGTAGAGTCTGAAACCCTGAGCACAGGCTGTAGAAAGGGGTTGAGACAGAAACCCAGAGCACAGGCTGAAGAGAGGGATAGAGACTGAAACCCTGAGCACAGGCTGAAGAACGGGTTGCGACTGAAACCCTGAGCTCCGGCTGAGGAGAGGGTTAGAAACTGAAACCCTGAGCACAGGCTGAAGAAAGGGGTAGAGTCTGAAACCCTGAGCACAGGCAGTAGACAGGGGAAGAGACTGAAACCCAGAGCGCAGGCTGAAGAAAGAGGGAGAGACTGAAACACGGAGCACAGGCTGAAGATAGGGGTAGAGACTGATACCCTGAGCACTGGCTGAAGAGAGAGGTAGAGACTGAATCCCTGAGCACAGGCTGTAGAAAGGGGTTGAGACAGAAACCTGAGCACAGGCTGAAGAGAGGGGAAGAAACTGAAACCCAGAGCACAGGCTGAAGAGAGGGATAGAGACTGAAACACTGAGTCAGGTTGAAGAGAGGGGTAGAGTCGGAAACCCTGAGTACAGACTGAAGAACAGGTTGAGACAGAAACCTGAGCACAGGCGGAAGAACGGGTTGAGACTGAAACCCGGAGCACAGGCTGAAGAAAGGTGTAGAGTCCGAAACCCTGAACACAGGCTGAAGAAAGGGGTAGAGTCTGAAACCCTGAGCACAGGCAGTAGACAGGGGAAGAGACTGAAACCCAGAGCGCAGGCTGAAGAAAGAGGGAGAGACTGAAACACGGAGCACAGTCTGAAGAGAGGGGTAGAGACTAATACCCTGAGCACTGGCTGAAGAGAGAGTTAGAGACTGAAACTCTGAGCACAGGCTGTAGAAAGGGGTTGAGACAGAAACCTGAGCACAGGCTGAAGAGAGGGGAAGAAACTGAAACCCAGAGCACAGGCTGAAGAGAGGGATAGAGACTGAAACACTGAGTCCGGCTGAAGAGAGGGGTAGAGACTGAAACCCTGAGTATAGGCTGAAGGACTGGTTGAGCCTAAAACCCTGAGCAAAGGCTGAAGAGAGGGTTAGAGACTGAAACACTGAGCACAGGCTGAAGAACCGGTTGTGATTGAAACCCTGAGCACAGGCTGAAGAGAGGGGTAGAGACTGAAACCCTGAGCACAGGCTGCAGAAAGGGGTTGAGACAGAAACCTGAGCACAGGCTGAAGAGATGGGTAGTGACTGAAACCCTGAGTATAGGCTGAAAAGAGGGTTAGAGACCAAAACCCTGAGCACAGGCAGAAGAGAAGGATAGAGACTGACACCCCGAGCACAGGGTGAAGAAAGAGGTACAGACTGAAACCCTGAGCACAGGCTGAAAGAAGAGGTAGAGACTAAAACCCTGAACAAAGGCAGAAGATAGAGGTAGAGACTGAAGCCCTGAGTATAGGCTGAAGGACTGGTTGAGCCTGAAACCCTGAGCACAGGCTAAAGAGAGGATGAGAGACTGAAACCCTGAGCACCGGCTGAAGAGAGGGGTAGAGACTGAAACACTGAGTCAGGCTGAAGAGAGGGGTAGAGACTGAAACCCTGAGCACAGGCTGAAAAATGGGTAGAGTCTGAAACCCTGAGCACAGGCTGTAGAGAGGGGAAGAGACTGAAAGCCAGAGCACAGGCTGAAGAGAGGGATAGAGACTGAAACCTTGATCACCGGCTGAAGAGGGGGGTAGAAACTGAAACCCTGAGCACAGGCTGTAGAAAGGGGTTGAGACAGAAACCTGAGCACAGGCTGAAGAGAGGGGAAGAGACTGCAACCCAGAACACAGGCTGAAGAGAGGGATAGAGACTGAAACCCTGAGCACAGGATGAAGAAAGAGGTAGAGACTGAAACACGGAGCACAGGCTGAAGAAAGGGGTAGAGACTGAAACCCTGACCACTGGCTGAAGAGAGGGGTAGAGACTGAAACTCTGAGTACAGGCTGAAGAACGGGTTTAGACTGTAACCCTGAACACAGACTGAAGAAAGTGGTAGAGACTGAAACCCTGAGCACAGGCTGTAGAAAGGGGTTGAGACAGAAACCCTGAGCACAGGCTGAAGAGATGGGTAGAGACTGAAAACCTGAGCACAGGCTGAAGAGATGGGTAGAGACTAAAGCCCAGAGCACAAGCTGAAGAGAAGGGTAGAGACTGACAGCCCGAGCACAGGGTGAAGAAAGGGGTACAGACTGAAACCCTGAGCACAGTCTGAAAAAAGAGGTAGAAACTAAAACCCTGAACACAGGCTGAAGAGAGGGGTAGGGACTAAAACCCTGAACACAGGCTGAAGAGAGGGGTAGAGACTGAAGCCCTGACCATAGGCTGAAGGACGGGGTAGAGACTGAAACCTTGAGTACAGACTGAAGAACAGGTTGAGACTGAAACCCTGAGCACTGGCTGAAGAGATGGGTAGAGACTGAAACCCTGAGTACAGACTGAAGAACAGGTTGAGACTGAAACCCTGCGTACAGGCTGAAGAGATGGGTAGAGACTAAAGCCCTGAGCACAAGCTGAAGAGAAGGGTAGAGACTGACAGCCCGAGCACAGGGTGAAGAAAGTGTTACAGACTGAAACCTTGAGCACAGGCTGAAAAAAGAGGTAGAGACTAAAACCCTGAACACAGGCTGAAGAGAGTGGTAGAGACTGAAACACTGAGTCAGGCTGAAGAGAGGGCTAGAGACTGAAACCCTGAGCACATGCTGAAGAATGGATTGAGTCTGAAACCCTGAGCACAGGCTGTAGAAAGGGTTGAGACAGAAACCCTGAGCACAGTCTGAAGAAAGGGGTAGAGACTGAAGCCCTGAACACAGGCTGAAGAAAGGGGTAGAGACTGAAACCCCAAGCACAGGGTGAAGAAAGGGTTAGAAACTGAAACCCTGAACACAGGCTGAAGAGAAGGATACAGACTGAAATCCTGAGCACAGGCTGAAGAGAGGGGAAGAGACTGAAACCCAGAGCACCGGCTGAAGAACGGGTTGAGACTGAAACCCTGAGCACAGGCTGAAGAGATGGGTAGAGACTGAAACCCTGAGTACAGACTGAAGAATAGGTTGAGACTGAAACCCTGCGTACAGGCTGAAGAGATGGGTAGAGACTAAAGCCCTGAGCACAAGCTGAAGAGAAGGGTAGAGACTGACAGCCCGAGCACAGGGTGAAGAAAGGGGTTGAGACAGAAACCCTGAGCACAGTCTGAAGAAAGGGGTAGAGACTGAAGCCCTGAACACAGGCTGAAGAAAGCGGTAGAGACTGAAACCCCAAGCACAGTGTGAAGAAAGGGTTAGAGATTGAAACCCTGAACAAAGGCTGAAGAGAGGGGTTGAGAATGAAACCCTGAGCACGAGCTGAAGAACGGTTTGAGACTGAAATCCTGAGCACAGGCTAAAGAGATGGGTAATGAATGAAACTTAGAGCACAAGCTGAAGAAAGGGATAGAGACTGATTCCCTGAACACAGGCTGAAGAGAGGGTTAGAGACTGAAACCCTGAGCACAGCTGAAGAAAGGGGTAGAGTCTAAAAACCTGAGCACTGGCTGAAGAAAGGGATTGAGCCTAAAAGCCTGAGCACAGGCTGAAGAGAGGGCTAGAGACTGAAACCCTGAGCACAGGCTGAAAAGAGGGGTAGAGACCAAAACCCTGAGCACAGGCAGAAGAGAAGGATAGAGACTGACACCCCGAGCACAGGGTGAAGAAAGAGGTACAGACTGAAACCCTGAGCACAGGCTGAAAGAAGAGGTAGAGACTAAAACCCTGAACAAAGGCAGAAGATAGAGGTAGAGACTGAAGCCCTGAGTATAGGCTGAAGGACTGGTTGAGCCTGAAACCCTGAGCACAGGCTGAAGAGAGGATGAGAGACTGAAACCCTGAGCACCGGCTGAAGAGAGGGGTAGAGACTGAAACACTGAGTCAGGCTGAAGAGAGGGGTAGAGACTGAAACCCTGAGCACAGGCTGAAGAAAGGGGTAGAGTCTGAAACCCTGAGCACAGGCTGTAGAGAGGGGAAGAGACTGAAAGCCAGAGCACAGGCTGAAGAGAGGGATAGAGACTGAAACCTTGATCACCGGCTGAAGAGGGGGGTAGAAACTGAAACCCTGAGCACAGGCTGTAGAAAGGGGTTGAGACAGAAACCTGAGCACAGGCTGAAGAGAGGGGAAGAGACTGCAACCCAGAACACAGGCTGAAGAGAGGGATAGAGACTGAAACCCTGAGCAAAGGATGAAGAAAGAGGTAGAGACTGAAACACGGAGCACAGGCTGAAGAAAGGGGTAGAGACTGAAACCCTGACCACTGGCTGAAGAGAGGGGTAGAGACTGAAACTCTGAGTACAGGCTGAAGAACGGGTTTAGACTGTAACCCTGAACACAGACTGAAGAAAGTGGTAGAGACTGAAACCCTGAGCACAGGCTGTAGAAAGGGGTTGAGACAGAAACCCTGAGCACAGGCTGAAGCACTGGCTGAAGAACGGGTTGAGACTGAAACCCTGAGCACAGGCTGAAGAGATGGGTAGAGACTGAAAACCTGAGCACAGGCTGAAGAGATGGGTAGAGACTAAAGCCCAGAGCACAAGCTGAAGAGAAGGGTAGAGACTGACAGCCCGAGCACAGGGTGAAGAAAGGGGTACAGACTGAAACCCTGAGCACAGTCTGAAAAAAGAGGTAGAAACTAAAACCCTGAACACAGGCTGAAGAGAGGGGTAGGGACTAAAACCCTGAACACAGGCTGAAGAGAGGGGTAGAGACTGAAGCCCTGACCATAGGCTGAAGGACGGGGTAGAGACTGAAACCTTGAGTACAGACTGAAGAACAGGTTGAGACTGAAACCCTGAGCACTGGCTGAAGAGATGGGTAGAGACTGAAACCCTGAGTACAGACTGAAGAACAGGTTGAGGCTGAAACCCTGCGTACAGGCTGAAGAGATGGGTAGAAACTAAAGCCCTGAGCACAAGCTGAAGAGAAGGGTAGAGACTGATAGCCCGAGCACAGGGTGAAGAAAGGGGTACAGACTGAAACCTTGAGCACAGGCTGAAAAAAGAGGTAGAGACTAAAACCCTGAACACAGGCTGAAGAGAGTGGTAGAGACTGAAACACTGAGTCAGGCTGAAGAGAGGGATAGAGACTGAAACCCTGAGCACATGCTGAAGAATGGATTGAGTCTGAAACCCTGAGCACAGGCTGTAGAAAGGGTTGAGACAGAAACCCTGAGCACAGTCTGAAGAAAGGGGTAGAGACTGAAGCCCTGAACACTGGCTGACGAAAGGGGTAGAGACTGAAACCCCAAGCACAGGGTGAAGAAAGGGTTAGAGACTGAAACCCTGAACACAGGCTGAAGAGAAGGATACAGACTGAAATCCTGAGCACAGGCCAAGAGAGGGGAAGAGACTGAAACCCAGAGCACCGGCTGAAGAACGGGTTGAGACTGAAACCCTGAGCACAGGCTGAAGAGATGGGTAGAGACTGAAACCCTGAGTACAGACTGAAGAACAGGTTGAGACTGAAACCCTGCGTACAGGCTGAAGAGATGGGTAGAGACTAAAGCCCTGAGAACAAGCTGAAGAGAAGGGTAGAGACTGACAGCCCGAGCACAGGGTGAAGAAAGGGGTTGAGACAGAAACCCTGAGCACAGTCTGAAGAAAGGGGTAGAGACTGAAGCCCTGAACACAGGCTGAAGAAAGCGGTAGAGACTGAAACCCCAAGCACAGTGTGAAGAAAGGGTTAGAGATTGAAACCCTGAACAAAGGCTGAAGAGAGGGGTTGAGAATGAAACCCTGAGCACGAGCTGAAGAACGGTTTGAGACTGAAATCCTGAGCACAGGCTAAAGAGATGGGTAATGAATGAAACTTAGAGCACAAGCTGAAGAAAGGGATAGAGACTGATTCCCTGAACACAGGCTGAAGAGAGGGTTAGAGACTGAATCCCTGAGCACAAGCTGAAGAAAGGGGTAGAGTCTAAAAGCCTGAGCACTGGCTGAAGAAAGGGATTGAGCCTAAAACCCTGAGCACAGGCTGAAGAGAGGGCTAGAGACTGAAACCCTGAGCACAGGCTGAAGAAAGAGGTAGAGACTGAAACCTGGATCACCGGCTGAAGAGGGGGGTAGAAACTGAAACCCTGAGCACAGGCTGTAGAAATGGGTTGAGACAGAAACCTGAGCACAGGCTGATGAGAGGGGAAGAGACTGCAACCCAGAACACAGGCTGAAGAGAGGGATAGAGACTGAAACCCTGAGCACAGGATGAAGAAAGAGGTAGAGACTGAAACACGGAGCACAGGCTGAAGAAAGGGGTAGAGACTGAAACCCTGAACACAGACTGAAGAAAGTGGTAGAGACTGAAACCCTGAGCACAGGCTGTAGAAAGGGGTTGAGACAGAAACCCTGAGCACAGGCTGAAGCACTGGCTGAAGAACGGGTTGAGACTGAAACCCTGAGCACAGGCTGAAGAGATGGGTAGAGACTGAAAACCTGAGTACAGACTGAAGAACAGGTTGAGACTGAAACCCTGCGTACAGGCTGAAGAGATGGGTAGAGACTAAAGCCCAGAGCACAAGCTGAAGAGAAGGGTAGAGACTGACAGCCCGAGCACAGGGTGAAGAAAGGGGTACAGACTGAAACCCTGAGCACAGTCTGAAAAAAGAGGTAGAAACTAAAACCCTGAACACAGGCTGAAGAGAGGGGTAGGGACTAAAACCCTGAACACAGGCTGAAGAGAGGGGTAGAGACTGAAGCCCTGACCATAGGCTGAAGGACGGTGTAGAGACTGAAACCTTGAGTACAGACTGAAGAACAGGTTGAGACTGAAACCCTGAGCACTGGCTGAAGAGATGGGTAGAGACTGAAACCCTGAGTACAGACTGAAGAACAGGTTGAGACTGAAACCCTGCGTACAGGCTGAAGAGATGGGTAGAGACTAAAGCCCTGAGCACAAGCTGAAGAGAAGGGTAGAGACTGATAGCCCGAGCACAGGGTGAAGAAAGGGGTACAGACTGAAACCTTGAGCACAGGCTGAAAAAAGAGGTAGAGACTAAAACCCTGAACACAGGCTGAAGAGAGTGGTAGAGACTGAAACACTGAGTCAGGCTGAAGAGAGGGCTAGAGACTGAAACCCTGAGCACATGCTGAAGAATGGATTGAGTCTGAAACCCTGAGCACAGGCTGTAGAAAGGGTTGAGACAGAAACCCTGAGCACAGTCTGAAGAAAGGGGTAGAGACTGAAGCCCTGAACACAGGCTGAAGAAAGGGGTAGAGACTGAAACCCCAAGCACAGGGTGAAGAAAGGGTTAGAAACTGAAACCCTGAACACAGGCTGAAGAGAAGGATACAGACTGAAATCCTGAGCACAGGCTGAAGAGAGGGGAAGAGACTGAAACCCAGAGCACCGGCTGAAGAACGGGTTGAGACTGAAACCCTGAGCACAGGCTGAAGAGATGGGTAGAGACTGAAACCCTGAGTACAGACTGAAGAATAGGTTGAGACTGAAACCCTGCGTACAGGCTGAAGAGATGGGTAGAGACTAAAGCCCTGAGCACAAGCTGAAGAGAAGGGTA